>NC_092335.1:401942500-402305000 GCF_046630445.1 Rutidosis leptorrhynchoides | reverse complement strand
TCCAAAGGCGTCAATGGACAACTTAATTTAGCACAAAAATCTCTACTCATATAGCTTCTATCCGCACCCGAATCAAATAAAACGTAAGCAGATTTATTGTCAATAAGAAACGTACCCGTAACAAGCTCCGGGTCTTCCTGTGCCTCTACCGCATTAATATTGAAAACTCTTCCACGGCCTTGTCCATTCGTGTTCTCCTGGTTCGGGCAATTTCTAATAATGTGGCCTGGTTTTCCACATTTATAACAAACTACATTGGCATAACTTGCTCCGACACTACTTGCTCCGCCATTACTCGTTCCGACACCATTTGTTCCTTTCGTTCTATTAACCCCTGGTCCGTAGACCTCACACTTCGCCGCGCTATGACCATTTCTTTTACACTTGTTGCAAAATTTGGTGCAGAACCCCGAGTGATTCTTTTCACACCTTTGGCATAGTTGCTTCTGATTGTTGTTGTTGTTGCGATTATTATTGTTGTTGGGATGATTGTTGTAGTTGCTGTTGTTGTTGTTGTTGTTGTTATTGGGCCGTTTGTTGTAGTTGCGATTGATGTTGCGATTGTTGGGATAATTGTTGCGATTATTGTTGTAATTGCTGTTGTTGTTGTATTGGTGATTCTTATCACCGTTTTCCTCCCACTTTCTTTTGACTTGCTTCACATTGGCCTCTTCAGCAGTCTGTTCTTTAATTCTTTCTTCAATCTGGTTCACTAGTTTGTGAGCCATTCTACATGCCTGTTGTATGGAGGCGGGCTCGTGTGAACTTATATCTTCTTGGATTCTTTCCGGTAATCCTTTCACAAACGCGTCGATCTTCTCTTCCTCATCTTCGAATGCTCCCGGACACAATAGGCACAATTCTGTGAATCGTCTTTCGTACGTGGTAATATCAAATCCTTGGGTTCGTAACCCTCTAAGTTCTGTCTTGAGCTTATTGACCTCGGTTCTGGGACGGTACTTCTCGTTCATCAAGTGCTTGAATGCTGACCACGGTAGTGCGTACGCATCATCTTGTCCCACTTGCTCTAGATAGGTATTCCACCATGTTAACGCAGAACCTGTGAAGGTATGCGTAGCGTACTTCACTTTGTCCTCTTCAGTACACTTACTTATGGCAAACACCGATTCAACCTTCTCGGTCCACCGTTTCAATCCGATCGGTCCTTCGGTTCCATCAAATTCCAAAGGTTTGCAGGCAGTGAATTCTTTGTAGGTGCATCCTACACGATTTCCTGTACTGCTAGATCCAAGGTTATTGTTGGTATGTAGCGCAGCCTGTACTGCGGCTATGTTTGAAGCTAGAAAAGTACGGAATTCCTCTTCATTCATATTCACGGTGTGTCGAGTAGTCGGTGCCATTTCCTTCAAAATAGTTAAATGGAACAAGTTAATCATACAGAATATTAAGAGTAGTTAATAGTATTTCGTAGCATAATATGAACTCATTTATAAAAGCTTTTTCTTCATATTAGCATTTTATAAGTTTAAATTCGGGTAGTACCTACCCGTTAAGTTCATACTTAGTAGCTAATATACAATTCAACTACTACAATTCTATATGAAAAACTGATTATAATAATATTTCGCGTTCAAACTTTTATACAATATTTTACAAACTTACAATACCGCTTATTTTACATAAAGCATGAAATATAGCACACAATAACTTTGATACAAGATAGTTGTGAAGACAATTCTAGCTAGTACACAAGTCGTTCAGCAAAGGCAATAAATACACGTAATTCATACGTCCAGAAACAAGTCATGCATTCTGGTTTTACTAGGACTACTTCCCATCCTTGGTCTTGTGCAACATAACCGTTATGGCCGTTGATAAGACAGCGTGTTGTAACGTCATCAAAGGGACGAGGGTTACGTAATGTCCAACAGTCCCGTAATAATCTAAAAACCTCATTTCTTACCCCAATTACCGACTCCGTCACTTGTGGAAACGTTTTGTTTAATAGTTGTAGCCCGATGTTCTTGTTCTCACTTTGGTGAGAAGCGAACATTACTAATCCGTAAGCATAACATGCTTCTTTATGTTGCATGTTAGCCGCTTTTTCTAAATCACGAAGTCCAATATTCGGATATATTGAGTCAAAATAATTTCTTAACCCGTTGCGTAAAATAGCATTTGGGTTCCCCGCAATATATGCGTCAAAGTAAACACATCGTAACTTATGGGTTTCCCAATGTGATATCCCCCATCTTTCAAACGAAAGTCTCTTATAAACCAAGACATTCTTGGAACGTTCTTCGAATGTCTTACAAACTGATCTCGCCTTAAATAGTTGTGCCGAAGAATTCTGGCCGACTCTAGACAAGATTTCATCAATCATGTCTCCGGGTAGGTCTCTTAAAATATTGGGTTGTCTATCCATTTTGTATTTTTAAACTGTAAAATAGACAAGAGTTAGATTCATAAAAAAAAATACTTATTAATACAAGCAATTTTTACATATATCATAAAGCATAAGAACACTATATTCCATATATTACACCACACGAATACAACTATCTTATTCCAACTCGCTCGTTTCTTCTTCTTCGGTTTTGGTTCGTTTTGCCAAGTTTCTAGGGATATATGATGTTCCCCTAATACGAACCGTCGTTGTCCACATTGGTTTAGAAAAACCTGGTGGTTTAGAGGTTCCCGGGTCATTGTTACAACTTAAGGACTTCGGGGGTTGACGATACATATAAAGTTCATCGGGGTTGGAATTAGATTTCTCTGTTTTTATGCCCTTTCCCTTATTATTTTCTTTTGCCTTTTTAAATTCAGTTGGGGTAATTTCTATAACATCATCGGAATTCTCGTCGGAATCCGATTCATCGGAGAATTGGTAATCCTCCCAATATTTTGCTTCCTTGGCGGAAACACCATTGACCATAATTAACTTTGGTCGGTTGGTTGAGGATTTTCTTTTACTTAACCGTTTTATTATTTCCCCCACCGGTTCTATTTCTTCATCCGGTTCCGATTCTTCTTCCGGTTCCGATTCTTCTTCCGGTTCCGACTCTTCTTCCGGTTCCTCTTCGGGAACTTGTGAATCAGTCCACAAATTATTCCAATTTACATTTGACTCTTCATTATTATTAGGTGAGTCAATGGGACTTGTTCTAGAGGTAGACATCTATCACATAATATCAAACACGTTAAGAGATTAATATATCACATAATATTCATATGTTAAAAATATATAGTTTCCAACAAAAATGTTAAGCAATCATTTTTAAAGAAAACACGGTCGAAGTCCAGACTCACTAATGCATCCTAACAAACTCGATAAGACACACTAATGCAAATTTTCTGGTTCTCTAAGACCAACGCTCGGA
The DNA here is from genome assembly GCF_046630445.1 of Rutidosis leptorrhynchoides. Taxonomy (NCBI): domain Eukaryota; kingdom Viridiplantae; phylum Streptophyta; class Magnoliopsida; order Asterales; family Asteraceae; genus Rutidosis; species Rutidosis leptorrhynchoides. Next base: position 402,301,659 of record NC_092335.1, on the reverse strand, counting down.
TACCAACTGAAATGTCCCGTTCTTATTGATTAAAAACGTTCCATATTAATTGATTTCGTTGCGAGGTTTTGACCTCTATATGAGACGTTTTTCAAAGACTGCATTCATTTTTAAAACAAACCATAACCTTTATTTCATAAATAAAGGTTTAAAAAGCTTTACGTAGATTATCAAATAATGATAATCTAAAATATCCTGTTTACACACGACCATTACATAATGGTTTACAATACAAATATGTTACATCGAAATCAGTTTCTTGAATGCAGTTTTTACACAATAACATACAAACATGGACTCCAAATCTTGTCCTTATTTTAGTATGCAACAGCGGAAGCTCTTAATATTCACCTGAGAATAAACATGCTTTAAACGTCAACAAAAATGTTAGTGAGTTATAGGTTTAACCTATATATATCAAATCGTAACAATAGACCACAAGATTTCATATTTCAATACACATCCCATACATAGAGATAAAAATCATTCATATGGTGAACACCTGGTAACCGACAATAACAAGATGCATATATAAGAATATCCCCATCATTCCGGGACACCCTTCGGATATGATATAAATTTCGAAGTACTAAAGCATCCGGTACTTTGGATGGGGTTTGTTAAGCCCAATAGATCTATCTTTAGGATTCGCGTCAATTAGGGTGTCTGTTCCCTAATTCTTAGATTACCAGACTTAATAAAAAGGGGCATATTCGATTTCGATAATTCAACCATAGAATGTAGTTTCACGTACTTGTGTCTATTTTGTAAATCATTTATAAAACCTGCATGTATTCTCATCCCAAAAATATTAGATTTTAAAAGTGGGACTATAACTCACTTTCACAGATTTTTACTTCGTCGGGAAGTAAGACTTGGCCACTGGTTGATTCACGAACCTATAACAATATATACATATATATCAAAGTATGTTCAAAATATATTTACAACACTTTTAATATATTTTGATGTTTTAAGTTTATTAAGTCAGCTGTCCTCGTTAGTAACCTACAACTAGTTGTCCACAGTTAGATGTACAGAAATAAATCGATAAATATTATCTTGAATCAATCCACGACCCAGTGTATACGTATCTCAGTATTGATCACAACTCAAACTATATATATTTTGGAATCAACCTCAACCCTGTATAGCTAACTCCAACATTCACATATAGAGTGTCTATGGTTGTTCCGAAATATATATAGATGTGTCGACATGATAGGTCGAAACATTGTATACGTGTCTATGGTATCTCAAGATTACATAATATACAATACAAGTTGATTAAGTTATGGTTGGAATAGATTTGTTACCAATTTTCACGTAGCTAAAATGAGAAAAATTATCCAATCTTGTTTTACCCATAACTTCTTCATTTTAAATCCGTTTTGAGTGAATCAAATTGCTATGGTTTCATATTGAACTCTATTTTATGAATCTAAACAAAAAAAGTATAGGTTTCTAGTCGGAAAAATAAGTTACAAGTCGTTTTTGTAAAGGTAGTCATTTCAGTCGAAAGAACGACGTCTAGATGACCATTTTAGAAAACATACTTCCACTTTGAGTTTAACCATAATTTTTGGATATAGTTTCATGTTCATAATAAAAATCATTTTCTCAGAATAACAACTTTTAAATCAAAGTTTATCATAGTTTTTAATTAACTAACCCAAAACAGCTCGCGGTGTTACTACGACGGCGTAAATCCGGTTTTACGGTGTTTTTCGTGTTTCCAGGTTTTAAATCATTAAGTTAGCATATCATATAGATATAGAACATGTGTTTAGTTGATTTTAAAAGTCAAGTTAGAAGGATTAACTTTTGTTTGCGAACAAGTTTAGAATTAACTAAACTATGTTCTAGTGATTACAAGTTTAAACCTTCGAATAAGATAGCTTTATATGTATGAATCGAATGATGTTATGAACATCATTGTAACGACCCGCACTTTTTCGATCATTCTATACTTATAAGATTAATATTTACATAAATTAAACCTTGCCAACATGATAAGCAATCCAAATTGTCGAGATTTATATTTCCGAAAAGAGTTTTACACAACGTTTGACCGTCTAGTTTGATCGATGATATCACGAACTATACAATATATGATAATTGTACGTTTGTGTATATAAATGTATATATACATATTTAACATGATTAATAAATGTTTTAATATCTCATTTTGTATTAATAACAACAAGTTATATGTGTATTTTGAAACTACTAATTTAAGTTTTCAAAACGATAACTATACGTAACGTTATTTGACATAAATACTTAAGACTTATAATGTTTATACATATATCGTATAAGTAATGTATTTAATCACTTTTAAGAACTTAAATACATAAAATCATATAAGTGTATTCACAAAAGATAGCTATATTTGAATCCTCATTCCATTTTTCACAAAATTTCTATACGTATACCTAGAGTATTTGTACTCGTATCATACCAAGCTTCTATACGTATTTACTAATAGTAAATACACATCAAAATCACCACCTAACCAGCCATTATTCATGCCATGAGGGCTAGGTAATTGAACTTGGAAGCAATTAGGACTAGATACATAAAATTATCACTTGAAATTTTGTCTCCATACTCCCCCATTCACGTTTTTTAAAGGGTTAGGAGTAACCCATTTTTGATTCATTTTACTCCAAGTATCTAGCCAAAACACACACATACTTATGAACCCTAAAACACCATAACCACCTCAGCTCATAACCTTGAAGATCTAGCTTCAAAAACCATACTAAAACACCATAAGAAAACCATACAAAAACACTTCAAGAAAACCCTCCAAGAACACCAACTTACTTCCAATCTTTCATCCACTTCTATCACCCTTTTGATTCTAGCTTCTTACTTCTCTTTTACAGCAACTTCATCCAAGGAACTTGAGGTAGAATATATGTTCATAACCTTATTCGATTCATATATATATAGCTATCATATTTTGTGGTATACAAGTTTAACAACAAGAACATAGTTTGAATGTTTTCAAACTTGTTTGCAAACTAAATAGATCCTTCTAACTTAACTTTTAAAATACTTCAAGACCTGTAATATAACTTATGTATATGCTAATTTAACAAGGTAAAACTTGGTTTTTCAAAGTATAGGTATTTTTAGAAAAATGGTCATTAAATGATTTTGTTGTAACGAAAATGATTAACTTCATAAGTTTCACTAAAGTTTGACCTATGCCGTGTGATTTTGAATACAAACTAAGGTATTTACAGTTCATAGTCTTAAAGAGGGACTCGATCCAAGGAGATGGCAAGTTGAATCAACGAAAACGGACTTGTAACGAAGAAACTATGACCGAAACAAAATTGGTTATCCAAGGCTTAAATGACTTCGGGATTCATTGGAAAAATTTACATAAAATCACATACTTCTAAGATAACATGATATTTTATATATATGTACTCATAATTCAATTTCATATGGTTCAGGATCACCCGTAAGCAACACGAGAAGATTAATCATAAGATCCCATGATTGTACGCAACACGTCATTTGACAACACCGGTACCATGGGTCAAGATTAATCTCGACCAATACATTTATGATGGGGTTTTACGGGAGTTTTATTTATTTCGTTGGGGGTTGTATTTATTCATTGCGGGTATATTAAACATCTAAAAATGAACCATTAAAAATTGAATTGCTAACCTCGGACTGCTAACTTCGGACTAAGGAAATATTCAAAGTATTAAAAGTATAACAAGTATATATATATAACGTTTGTTTAAAATGAAAACATATTGATATATTATATATGGATAGGTTCGTGATATCAACCGGAAGACCGAGTCAAATTATTTATATCATCAAGACAAAAGTGAGTATATAGTCCCACTTTTAAACTCTAAATATTTCGGGATGAGAATACATGTACTTTATGTTTTACGCTATGGACACAAGTAACTGAAAAATATATTCTACGTTGAGTTGTACCACTGGCATACTTCCCTGTAGCTTGGTAACTAATATTTACAGCGGTATTGTAAACGCGAATCCTGTTGATAGATCTATCGGGCCTGACAACCCCAACCGGACTGGACGACCAGTATTCAACGGTTGCACAGTACTTCGTTTTGTGACTACACTTGGTACGGTGTAGTAAGATTTCATATTAAAGGGGATATGCGACGTGAAAATGTTAAGTATGGTTACCGAGTGCTCAACCACTTAGAATACTTTTATTAAACTGTTTATATACGAAATCTTGTGGTCTATATATATATATTGCTGCCGGCATTAAACCTATATCTCACCAACTTTATGTTGACCTTTTTAAAACATGTCTATTCTCAGGTGATTTCTAAAGCTTCCGCTGTATCATGTTGGATCTAACCAGGATCTTGCGTACGCATGTTTGTGTCAAAAATAAAACTGCATATCCGAGATGTTGCATTGTAAAATATGCTAGAAACCGTGTTGTTGTCATCATTTGTAAAGTTTGTAAGTCGAAGATTATCGCTAAACGTTAATCTTCTTTTTATTGTCTTAAGCTTGTAACAAAAATAATGGTTATGGTTTGTAATGTATAATATATGCAGTTTTCTTTCAAAAATGTCTCATATAGAGGTCAATACCTCGCAATGAAATCATACGTTATCTAACGCGTTCTTATGGTTAAGGACGGGTTATGACATGTGGTATCAGAGCGTTGGTCTTAGCGAACCAGGTTTGCATTAGTGTGTCTAACCGATAAGTCGTTAGGATACATTAGTAAGTCTGGACTTTGACCGGGTCTGATTTAAAAACCATTGCTTATCATTGTTGGTTAAAATTTATATGTAAATATTATGTAGTACTAATGGGTTAGTTGTTATATGATAGATGTCGGGCTCAAAACTTGTTATCACATTCAGCGATTCCGAACCAGAATCTTCAGATTGTGTTTCAGTCATTAACATATCCGATGACGAAAATGGTATTTTTGGGGAAGACTCACAATTTCCAGATGAACCAACTATAGAAATATCGGAAAGTGAACCCGAGGAGGAAAGTGAACCCGAAGAGGAAAGTGAACCCGAGGAGGAAAGTGAACCCGAAGAGGAAAGTGAACCCGAGGAAGAAATACTAGAAATTACGAAAGAAAAATTCGATCAAGGAAAGAAACGAAAAGCGAATGAATTAGAAAATTCAAATCCCGAACTTAGTAAGAATGACGTAGCACCAATTCCACTCAACACTACCACCCCTATTCCCGCTATTCCTATTAGTGCAATCCCCGCATCTAGTTCTTCGGCTCCTCAGCCAAAACGTAGGCAGACAGCTAGGATAAGCGTTAGGCCATTCATTGGAACTAAACGCCCTAGAAAATAGACCGAACGATGCACTGCCGTATTAAGCCATGGAATCATATAATGTTTTGTATAATATTATTAGTGTGGTTTGCTTAAAGTTTGATGTAAGATAAGCATATGTAAAATAGCGAAGTATGAAATGCAATAATTTTCCATGGTTAAGTATTATTTAGATTGTAGTAATTGATTCTGTACTAAGCTATTAAGTATGAACATTAACGGGTAGGTACTACCCAAGATATAATTATAAAACGCTAATAAGAAGAAAAGGCTTTTATAATAATACCTGGTTCATATTATTAACAAGCTATAAATGTACTATAAATACACACTACATCTATAATAATCCATGTGAATAATTATTTTCTTTCATTAGGAAATGGCGCGATTGAACCGAATGACGGAACAAGAAGTCGAGAACTTCATCAACCAGCGAGTCAACGATAGAATGCTATGGGTCGAAGCTGCAAGAGCTACTGCAGCTAATCCAAATCCTCGCGTAGGATGCTCCTACAAGACGTTTCAAGCTTGCAAACCTTCATCATTCAGTGGAACGGAAGGACCTATCGGTTTAACCCGATGGATAGAAAAGATGGAGACGGTGTTCAAAATCAGCGGTTGTGATGAAAAAGACATGACCAAGTATGCATCGTGCACTTTACAAGATAGTGCACTCACATGGTGGAAGAATTATGTGAAGGCGGTAGGAGGAGATGCAGCTTATGATACTCCATGGGAAGAATTCAAAGCAATGATAATCACCGAGTATTGTCCAAGGAATGAGGTTATTAAGTTAGAAGATGAGTTACGAAGTTTGAAGGTGGTTGGTACTGAAATCACCAACTACAATCAGCGATTCATGGAATTGGTTTTACTATGTCCTGAATTGGTTCCAACCGAAGCACGGAAGATTGAAATGTACAAAGGTGGTTTGCCCAAAAAGGTCAAGGCAAACGTTACAGCATCGAAACCTAAGACAATTCATGAAGCTATAACCATGGCAAACGAGCTAATGGATCAGGTCATTTTGGACAAGAAAGCATTCAATACTGAGGTGAAGGTATTGGGGAACAAGAAAAAGTGGAATGGAAGTTATGATCGAGGTAACCAACAACAACCTTATAAGAAACAAGAAACCACGAAAGGTGCGGGTAGCGGTTCAGGCTTTGGTTACAAAGGACAAAGTCCTTTATGCAACCGTTGTCACAAACATCATTTTGGTTACTGTAGTGTGTTGTGCACTAAATGCAATAGACAGGGACATCTTGCTGAAGATTGTAAGGCTCTCGTTACAAATGCAAATGGTAACAAGACTCCTGCCACCAACGCAAATAGAACTGCTTTGGCTAACATTACTTGTTTTGGGTGTGGAAAACAAGGTCACTATAAGAGCCAGTGCCCGAATCAGAATGGCGGACCTGCACGTGGAAGAGCGTTTGTTATTAATGCTAGAGAGGCACGAGAAGACCCGGAACTTGTTACGGGTACGTTTACCATTAATAACTTATCAGCATCTATTTTATTTGATACTGGCGCCGATAGAAGTTACGTGTGTATAAATTTTTACACTAAATTGAATTGTTCATCATTACCTCTAGATGCTAAGTACTTGATTGAGTTAGCTAATGGTAAGCTAATTAAAGCCGATAAAATTTGTCGTGATTGTGAAATAAATCTAGCCGGAGAAACGTTTAAAATCGACTTAATACCTGTAGAATTAGGAGGTTTTGATGTAATAGTCGGCATGGACTGGATGTCCAAAATAGGAGCGGAAGTTGTTTGTGCCAAGAAGGCAATTCGTATTCCTGGTAAGGATAAAATACCGGTGATGATTTATGGAGAGAAGGGTAATTCAAAGCTAAAACTCATTAGCTGTTTGAAAGCCAAGAAGTGTTTAGAAAAGGGATGTTACGCTATTTTAGCACATGTTAATAAAGTCGAAAAGAAAGAAAAGTGCATCAACGACGTGCCTGTGGCAAGAGATTTTCCTGAAGTTTTTCCGGAAGAATTGCCGGGATTACCTCCATTTAGATCGGTAGAATTTCAAATAGATTTAGTACCAGGAGCTGCACCAGTGGCTCGTGCTCCATATAGACTTGCACCGTCCGAGTTAAAAGAACTTCAAAGTCAGTTAAAAGAATTACTGGACCGTGGATTCATACGACCGAGTACTTCACCGTGGGGAGCTCCAATTTTATTTGTTAAGAAGAAAGATGGATCTTTTAGGATGTGTATAGACTATCGTGAATTAAATAAGTTAACTATCAAGAATCGGTATCCACTACCGAGAATTGATGACTTATTTGATCAATTGCAAGGATCATGTGTTTATTCAAAAATCGACTTAAGATCGGGCTATCATCAACTACGCGTCAAAGAAGAGGATATTCCGAAAACTGCTTTTCGGACACGTTATGGTCATTACGAATTTTTGGTTATGCCGTTTGGATTGACGAATGCGCCAGCTGTATTCATGGACCTCATGAATCGAGTTTGTAGTCCGTATTTAGATAAGTTTGTTATCGTTTTCATTGATGATATTCTTATCTATTCCAAGAGTGAGCAAGAGCATGAAGAGCATTTAAGGTTGATACTGGAGTTGTTGAGAAAAGAACAACTTTATGCTAAATTTTCTAAGTGTGCTTTCTGGTTGAAAGAAGTGCAATTTCTTGGTCACGTTGTTAATAGCGAAGGAATTCAGGTTGATCCAGCAAAAACTGAAGCTATTGAAAAATGGGAGACTCCTAAGACACCAACACAGATACGCCAATTTTTGGGTTTAGCCGGTTATTATAGAAGGTTTATTCAAGATTTTTCCCGAATAGCTAAGCCGTTGACAGCATTAACACAAAAAGGGAAGAAATACGAATGGACCTCGGAGCAGGAGAACGCATTTCAATTACTGAAGAAGAAGTTAACTACGGCGCCTATTTTATCGTTACCTGAAGGGAACGATGATTTTGAAATATATTGTGACGCTTCGCGACAAGGTTTTGGTTGTGTTCTTATGCAACGAAAGAAAGTAATTGCATTTGCATCTCGACAATTGAAGATTCACGAGCGGAATTATACGACGCATGATCTAGAATTGGGAGCAGTCGTGTTTGCATTGAAGATGTGGAGACACTACTTGTATGGGGTTAAATTCACTGTGTTTACTGATCATAAAAGCCTTCAACATATTTTTGATCAGAAACAGCTGAACATGAGGCAACGTAGGTGGGTCGAGCTGATAAACGACTATGATTGTGAAATTCGTTATCATCCCGGGAAGGCGAACGTGGTGGCCGATGCTCTAAGCAGAAAGGAACGAGAACCAATCCGAGTACGAGCGATGAACATAAAAATTCGCATGAATCTCAACTCACAAATCAAAGAAGTTCAACGAGAAGCACTTACTAAAGAAAATATAGGAAATGAAATAATGAAGAAGTATGAGAAGCAACTCGTTATGCGGGAAGATGGAATTCGATATTTTGCAAATCGTATTTGGGTACCGAAGTTGGGTGGATTAAGGAAGTTGATATTGAACGAGGCACATAAGACAAGATATTCGATACATCCTGGAGTTGGAAAGATGTACCAAGATCTTAAGACGCATTATTGGTGGCCTAATTTGAAGATAGACGTTGCAACATATGTTGGGGAGTGTTTAACTTGTTCTAAGGTCAAAGCAGAACACCAGAAGCCGTCAGGGTTACTTCAACAACCAGAAATCCCAGAATGGAAATGGGATGGTATTACCATGGATTTCATCACGAAGTTACCAAAGACTGCCTGGGGATACGACACCATTTGGGTGATTGTTGATCGTCTCACCAAGTCTGCACATTTCTTGCCTATAAAGGAAACGGATAGAATGGAGAAACTATTACGATTGTATATAAAGGAAGTTGTTTCAAGGCATGGGATACCTATTTCCATTATATCCGATCGTGATAGTAGATTTACCTCAAAGTTTTGGCAATCACTACAGGAGGCATTAGGAACTCGTTTGGATATGAGTACCGCATATCATCCGCAGACCGACGGGCAGAGTGAAAGAACAATTCAGACTCTTGAAGACATGCTCAGGGCATGTGTGATCGATTTTGGAAACGGTTGGGATAAATATCTACCGTTAGCAGAATTCTCGTATAATAATAGTTATCATGCGAGCATTGGAGCTGCGCCATTCGAAGCATTGTATGGAAGGAAGTGTAGATCTCCTATCTGTTGGAATGAAGTAGGAGATCGACAATTAACTGGTCCCGAGATCATACATGAAACGACTGAGAAGATAGTGCAAATCAAGGAGAGATTAAAAACAGCCCGCAGTCGCCAAAAGAGCTACGCCGATGTCCGAAGGAAACCATTAAAGTTTCAGGTCGGGGACATGGTTATGCTAAAGGTGTCACCTTGGAAAGGTGTAATACGTTTCGGCAAAAGGGGTAAACTGAACCCAAGATACGTAGGCCCGTTTAAGATCATCGAACGCATTGGACCGGTAGCTTATCGACTCGAGTTACCACAACAACTCGCCGGAGTACATAATACCTTTCACGTCTCAAACCTTAAGAAGTGTCTTGCAAAGGAAGACCTCACCATTCCTCTTGAGGAAATCCATGTCGACGAGAAACTACAATTCGTCGAAGAACCAATCGAAATCATGGACCGTGAAGTTAAACAGCTCAAACAGAGCAATATACCGATTGTTAAGGTTCGTTGGAATGCTAGAAGAGGTCCCGAGTTTACTTGGGAACGAGAGGATCAGATGAAGCAAAAGTATCCACACTTGTTTCTCGATGACGCAAAATAGGTACAATTTTAAAATTTCGGGACGAAATTTATTTAACGGGGAGGTAATGTAACGACCCGCACTTTTTCGATCATTCTATACTTATAAGATTAATATTTACATAAATTAAACCTTGCCAACATGATAAGCAATCCAAATTGTCGAGATTTATATTTCCGAAAAGAGTTTTACACAACGTTTGACCGTCTAGTTTGATCGATGATATCACGAACTATACAATATATGATAATTGTACGTTTGTGTATATAAATGTATATATACATATTTAACATGATTAATAAATGTTTTAATATCTCATTTTGTATTAATAACAACAAGTTATATGTGTATTTTGAAACTACTAATTTAAGTTTTCAAAACGATAACTATACGTAACGTTATTTGACATAAATACTTAAGACTTATAATGTTTATACATATATCGTATAAGTAATGTATTTAATCACTTTTAAGAACTTAAATACATAAAATCATATAAGTGTATTCACAAAAGATAGCTATATTTGAATCCTCATTCCATTTTTCACAAAATTTCTATACGTATACCTAGAGTATTTGTACTCGTATCATACCAAGCTTCTATACGTATTTACTAATAGTAAATACACATCAAAATCACCACCTAACCAGCCATTATTCATGCCATGAGGGCTAGGTAATTGAACTTGGAAGCAATTAGGACTAGATACATAAAATTATCACTTGAAATTTTGTCTCCATACTCCCCCATTCACGTTTTTTAAAGGGTTAGGAGTAACCCATTTTTGATTCATTTTACTCCAAGTATCTAGCCAAAACACACACATACTTATGAACCCTAAAACACCATAACCACCTCAGCTCATAACCTTGAAGATCTAGCTTCAAAAACCATACTAAAACACCATAAGAAAACCATACAAAAACACTTCAAGAAAACCCTCCAAGAACACCAACTTACTTCCAATCTTTCATCCACTTCTATCACCCTTTTGATTCTAGCTTCTTACTTCTCTTTTACAGCAACTTCATCCAAGGAACTTGAGGTAGAATATATGTTCATAACCTTATTCGATTCATATATATATAGCTATCATATTTTGTGGTATACAAGTTTAACAACAAGAACATAGTTTGAATGTTTTCAAACTTGTTTGCAAACTAAATAGATCCTTCTAACTTAACTTTTAAAATACTTCAAGACCTGTAATATAACTTATGTATATGCTAATTTAACAAGGTAAAACTTGGTTTTTCAAAGTATAGGTATTTTTAGAAAAATGGTCATTAAATGATTTTGTTGTAACGAAAATGATTAACTTCATAAGTTTCACTAAAGTTTGACCTATGCCGTGTGATTTTGAATACAAACTAAGGTATTTACAGTTCATAGTCTTAAAGAGGGACTCGATCCAAGGAGATGGCAAGTTGAATCAACGAAAACGGACTTGTAACGAAGAAACTATGACCGAAACAAAATTGGTTATCCAAGGCTTAAATGACTTCGGGATTCATTGGAAAAATTTACATAAAATCACATACTTCTAAGATAACATGATATTTTATATATATGTACTCATAATTCAATTTCATATGGTTCAGGATCACCCGTAAGCAACACGAGAAGATTAATCATAAGATCCCATGATTGTACGCAACACGTCATTTGACAACACCGGTACCATGGGTCAAGATTAATCTCGACCAATACATTTATGATGGGGTTTTACGGGAGTTTTATTTATTTCGTTGGGGGTTGTATTTATTCATTGCGGGTATATTAAACATCTAAAAATGAACCATTAAAAATTGAATTGCTAACCTCGGACTGCTAACTTCGGACTAAGGAAATATTCAAAGTATTAAAAGTATAACAAGTATATATATATAACGTTTGTTTAAAATGAAAACATATTGATATATTATATATGGATAGGTTCGTGATATCAACCGGAAGACCGAGTCAAATTATTTATATCATCAAGACAAAAGTGAGTATATAGTCCCACTTTTAAACTCTAAATATTTCGGGATGAGAATACATGTACTTTATGTTTTACGCTATGGACACAAGTAACTGAAAAATATATTCTACGTTGAGTTGTACCACTGGCATACTTCCCTGTAGCTTGGTAACTAATATTTACAGCGGTATTGTAAACGCGAATCCTGTTGATAGATCTATCGGGCCTGACAACCCCAACCGGACTGGACGACCAGTATTCAACGGTTGCACAGTACTTCGTTTTGTGACTACACTTGGTACGGTGTAGTAAGATTTCATATTAAAGGGGATATGCGACGTGAAAATGTTAAGTATGGTTACCGAGTGCTCAACCACTTAGAATACTTTTATTAAACTGTTTATATACGAAATCTTGTGGTCTATATATATATATTGCTGCCGGCATTAAACCTATATCTCACCAACTTTATGTTGACCTTTTTAAAACATGTCTATTCTCAGGTGATTTCTAAAGCTTCCGCTGTATCATGTTGGATCTAACCAGGATCTTGCGTACGCATGTTTGTGTCAAAAATAAAACTGCATATCCGAGATGTTGCATTGTAAAATATGCTAGAAACCGTGTTGTTGTCATCATTTGTAAAGTTTGTAAGTCGAAGATTATCGCTAAACGTTAATCTTCTTTTTATTGTCTTAAGCTTGTAACAAAAATAATGGTTATGGTTTGTAATGTATAATATATGCAGTTTTCTTTCAAAAATGTCTCATATAGAGGTCAATACCTCGCAATGAAATCATACGTTATCTAACGCGTTCTTATGGTTAAGGACGGGTTATGACAATCATTACTACCTTAAGTTCCTTGGATGAACCTACTGGAAAAGAGAAAAATGGATCTAGCTTCAATGGATCCTTGGATGGCTCAAAGTTCTTGAAGCAAAATCATGACACGAAAACAAGTTCAAGTAAGATCATCACTTGAAATAAGATTGTTATAGTTATAGAAATTGAACCAAAGTTTGAATATGATTATTACCTTGTATTAGAATGATAACCTACTGTAAGAAACAAAGATTTCTTGAGGTTGGATGATCACCTTACAAGATTGGAAGTGAGCTAGCAAACTTGAAAGTATTCTTGATTTTATGAAACTAGAACTTTTGGAATTTATGAAGAACACTTAGAACTTGAAGATAGAACTTGAGAGAGTTCAATTAGATGAAGAAAATTGAAGAATGAAAGTGTTTGTAGGTGTTTTTGGTCGTTGGTGTATGGATTAGATATAAAGGATATGTAATTTTGTTTTCATGTAAATAAGTCATGAATGATTACTCATATTTTTGTAATCTTATGAGATATTTCATGCTAGTTGCCAAATGATGGTTCCCACATGTGTTAGGTGACTCACATGGGCTGCTAAGAGCTGATCATTGGAGTGTATATACCAATAGTACATACATCTAAAAGCTGTGTATTGTACGAGTACAAATACGGGTGCATACGAGTAGAATTGTTGATGAAACTGAACGAGAATGTAATTGTAAGCATTTTTGTTAAGTAGAAGTATTTTGATAAGTGTATTGAAGTCTTTCAAAAGTGTATAAATACATATTAAAACACTACATGTATATACATTTTAACTGAGTCGTTAAGTCATCGTTAGTCGTTACATGTAAGTGTTGTTTTGAAACCTTTAGGTTAACGATCTTGTTAAATGTTGTTAACCCAATGTTTATAATAACAAAAGAGATTTTAAATTATTATATTATCATAATATTATGATGTACGAATATCTCTTAATATGATATATATACATTAAATGTCATTACAACGATAAACGTTACATATATGTCTCGTTTCAAAATCATTAAGTTAGTAGTCTTGTTTTTACATATGTAGTTCATTGTTAATATAATTAATGATATGTTTACTTATCATAATATCATGTTAACTATATATATAACCATATATATGTCATCATATAGTTTTTTACAAGTTTTAACGTTCGTGAATCACCGGTCAACTTGGGTGGTCAATTGTCTATATGAAACCTATTTCAATTAATCAAGTCTTAACAAGTTTGATTGCTTAACATGTTGGAAACATTTAATCATGTAAACATCAATCTAAATTAATATATATAAACATGGAAAAATTCGGGTCACTACACTCATCACAACTCAAAAATACATGTTTCATCCTTACTAGCATGGCATCATACATAACTAAACCAATTTTGCATCAAGTCATTCAAACCATTATGACCCGCCCATATGAACACAACCCCACTAGTTCAAAAACACATAAACAATTCAAAAACTAGATCAATTTCAAGCATGAAACTCCTTTATCCTCTTCAAATTCGGATTTTCAAACATACAAACCCTAGTCTTAATTGCAACTTCTAAAAACACAAAATTAATTATGAATTCAAAGCATACAATCTTTATCTAATAAAACCCATCAATAATTAGAACACATAACCCCAATTAAAGAAACCCCACACTAATTCATCATATAAATCAAAGATTAAGCAAGTAATTACATACAATAAGATGAAATTAGTAAGATAGGAAATAAAATCGGACCTTTGGGTTAACCATTCTTGAAAGATTGGAGGTTAATTGCACAAGAAATTTAAGTCTTGAAAATTAGGGTTTATGGATGTAGGTGTTTGTATGTGAAGAAAGTGAGGTAGAATAGAGAGAATAAGTGTTTTGGGGTGAAATAAAGCTGTAAAATCCGACTCTTATTTTGTGTGGAAAAGAAAATTCGGTTTTATTTCAATTAAAAAGCAAATAATGCTGCCCGACAGCAATCGCGCGGCGCGCCAGGTTTTCGCGCGGCGCGCCCAAAGGTCGCGCGGCGCTCCATTCAACTGCAAAACCAGTTCGAGGATTTTTCAAGGTCTGGCACGTCAGGTACTTTAAAGTGGAGCGGCGCACGAGTATATGCAGCGGCGCTCCAAGTACTGTTTTCTCAAAAATTCGCAATTTTAAGCCATTTTAACCCATTTTCTCAACCTAAAAACCAACAAACACCCCCAACAAAAATCCAAGCATGATCACATTGCACATATCATCAAACAAGCACAAAAACATACAAACTCTACAACAATGTGAAGTTTATTACCGAGTCATTCACAAGACTCGTTTCCAACTTCAAGTAACCTTAGTATCGGGTTCAACGTGAACCCCATCATCAATCTCTAATGGACCATCGAAATATTTCTTCACACGATGTCCATTAACCTTAAAGGAAGTACCACTAGCATTTTTCAACTCAATCGCACCGTAAGGGTACACCTTAACAACCTCAAATGGTCCCGTCCACCGGGACTTAAGTTTTCCCAGTAAAAGCTTTAACCGAGAGTTAAACAAGAGCACTCGATCACCCTCATTAAACTCTTTCGGACCCTTTAACCTTCTATCATGCCATTGCTTGGTTTTCCCTTTATAAATTAACGAATTCTCATACGCATCAAGGCGTAATTCACCAAGCTCATTCAATTGCCCCGCCCTTAGGCATCCGGCTTCCTTCAAATCTAAATTGCACTTTTTAAGTGCCCACATCGCTTTATGCTCAATCTCCAACGGGAGATGGCACGCTTTCCCATAAACTAACCGATAAGGAGTAGTTCCAATTGGCGTTTTGTAGGCGGTTCAAAACGCCCACAAAGCTTCATCGAGCTTATTCGCTGACTCCTTCGGATTCGACCCCACAGTTTTCTCAAGAATCCCTTTGAGAGCTCGATTGGTATTCTCAACTTGTCCGCTCGTTTGGGGATGGTATGGAGTAGAAACTTTATGGAGAACTCCATATCGCCTCAATACCTTCTCCATTTGGGCGTTACAAAAATGAGTACCCCTATCGCTAATTAAAGCTTTAGGAGTTCCAAATCGAGAGAATAAATGCTGAAGAAAAGAAATCACAACTCGTGCATCGTTTGTGGGCAAAGCTTGAGATTCGGCCCATTTAGACACGTAGTCAATGGCAACGAGTATGTAACTATAATTCTGAGATTTTGGAAATGGCCCCATAAAGTCAATTCCCCAAACATCAAATACTTCACAAACTTGGATGCTTTGTTGAGGCATCTCATCCCGTTTGGTGACTTTACCGGCCCTTTGACAAGAATCGCACGACTTGTAAATCCGGTGGACATCCTTGAAAATTGTCGGCCAAAAGAAGCCGGTATCATAGACTTTACACCCCGTGATTTGGGGTCCAAAATGCCCACCGGTAGGCCCACTATGGCACTCGGTCAAAATACGCATACACTCCTCACCGGAAACGCACCGACGGATAACCTCATCGGGACAACAACGAAAAAGATAAGGAGCCTCCCAGAAATAGTACTTAAGGTCACTGAAGAATTTCTTCCTCTTTTGATGCGACCACCCTTTTTCCAAGAATCCCTCAACGAGATAATTAGCAATGTCCACGTACCATGGCTCATCCACCTTGTCCATCGCCATGAGATATTCATCAGGAAAATCATCATGGATACTTGATTCGTGAAGAACTTCGAGATTTGGGTTCTCGAGTCTAGACAAGTGGTCAGCCGCTAGATTTTCAGCACCCTTCTTATCCCGGATCTCGATGTCGAATTCTTGCAAAAGCAAGATCCATCTAAGCAGTCGAGGTTTTGCATCCGATTTCGAAAATAGGTACTTCAGAGCAGAATGGTCCGTAAAAACTATAGTCTTAGACAAGACTAAGTAGGACCGGAACTTATCAAACGAAAAGACCACTGCAAGGAGCTCCTTTTCAGTGGTAGCATAATTCAATTGCGCTCCCTGCAAGGTCTTGCTTGCATAGTAAATGGGTCGGAAGTGTTTCTCGACCCTTTGACCCAAAACAGAGCCAACAGCAAAATCAGAAGCATCGCACATAAGCTCGAATGGAAGGGACCAATTCGGAGCAATTATGATTGGCGCATTGATCAGTTTCTCCTTAAGAAGATTGAATTCCTTAAGGCACTCTTCGGAGAAATTCCAAGGCGTGTCCTTTTCGAGGAGTTTGTTCATCGGGTTAGCAATTTTAGAAAAATCTTTAATAAATCGTCGGTAAAAACCGGCGTGCCCGAGAAAACTTCGAACACCCCTAACATCGGTGGGAGGTGGAAGGTTCTTAATAGCCGTTACCTTCGCGAGATCCACCTCGATACCTTCCCTAGAAATCTTATGCCCGAGAACTATGCCCCCTTGAACCATGAAATGGCACTTCTCCCAATTGAGCACAAGATTAGACTTCTCACACCATTCCAACATCTGTTCTAAATTAAGAAGGCATGAATCAAAAGTGTCACCGAAGACCGAAAAGTTATCCATGAACACCTCCATGCAATCCTCTATCATATCGTGGAATATGGCCATCATGCACCTTTGAAAAGTGGCCGGAGCATTGCAAAGGCCAAAGGGCATGCGTCGGTATGAAAATGTGCCATACGGGCACGTGAAAGTAGTTTTCTCCTGGTCCTCGGGCGAGATAGGAATCTGGAAATAGCCCGAAAAACCGTCAAGAAAATAGTAAAAGCTGTTCCCTGCTAACCTTTCTAGCATTTGATCCATGAATGGTAACGGGAAGTGATTTTTGCGTGTGGCGTCATTCAACTTTCGATAGTCAATACAAACACGCCACCCCGTGACAGTCCTAGTGGAAATTAACTCATTTTTATCGTTGGTGGTAACAGTCATACCACCTTTCTTAGGTACATAGTGTACCGGGCTAATCTAAGGACTGTCAGAGATCGGGTAAATCAGACCTGCATCGAGGAGCTTAATGATCTCTTTCTTCACAACTTTTTGCATGTGCGGGTTCAACCTCCTTTGTCGTTGCACCACAGGTTTAGAGCTATCCTCCATTAGGATTTTGTGGGTGCAATAGGAGGGACTAATACCCTTAATGTCGTGAATTTTTCACGCAATGGCCGGTTTATGGGCCTGCAGCATGGTTACAAGCTCAGTTTTCTGACTTGTAGTAAGAGAAGAAGAAATAATTACCGGGAGCTTAGATTCCTCCTGCAAATAAGCGTATTCCAAATGATCAGGAAGTGGCTTCAATTCTAACTCAGGAGGTTCTTCAATTGAAGACTTGCTCCGGTAATCTGCATCACGTTCGAGTTCTTTGAACTCCTCCTCAGCCGGCTCATAGCCGTTTTCCATCAAGGTGGTCAAAATATCCACCTCCTCAACATGCAACTCTTCATAAATTTCAACCAATGAACATTCTCCTGAACCCTGTAACTCTGGGAATTCCTGCAACAACTCAGACTGGACATTCACAGTGTTAAGAAAATAACATGTATCATCAGTGTAGGCAGGGTATTTTAAAGCATGGTCGATTGAGAAAGTTGCATGCAAATCATGTATCCTAAGGGTCAACTGTTGGCCATAAACATCAATGATACACCTAGAAGTATTTAAAAATGGCCGACCCAGAATAAGTGGAATCCTCTCATCCACTTCCATATCCAACAAGACAAAATCGGCCGGGAAAACCAACGACCCGGTCTTAACGAGCATATTCTCGATAATTCCACGATGGAATTTAATAGAGCGGTCAGCTAGCTGAATAGCCATACGCGTAGGTTTCAACTCCCCGGGGTCTAGCTTCAAATAAATAGAATAGGGCATTAAATTTATGCTAGCGCCCAAATCTGCCAACGCCCTCATACAATCCAAATTACCCAGTAAACAAGGAATGGTAAAACTCCCAGGATCCTCAAGCTTCTCGGGAAGCTTGTTTGCAACTACCGCTGAGCATGCGACATTCAACCTAACTGAAGACACGTTCTCCAGCTTCTTCCTGTTAGTTAGCAAGTCCTTAAGAAACCTTGCATACTTGGGCATACCTGCAATCACATCAACAAAAGGAAAATTAATGTTAACTTTTTTAATCAAGTCCATGAACTTGGAATTTTCTGCCTCCAGCTTCTCCAGTCTCTAATTCCTCGGGAATAGGAACGGTGGTTGATACTCTTTAACTACTGGTTTAGCAGCAACAGTTTCCGGTACCCTCACAACTTTCTCAATCACCTGTTCCGGCTCCTTATCCCCCTCCGGTTCACTAACAACAACCGGCTCACTATCCTTAACCAACGCCACTCGTAAATCATACTCATTGGCCTTCCGCAGTGAATCATATGCTAAACCACTTTGGGTGGTGATAGCATTAACGTTCCCATTCTTCGGGTTAGTATCTGTCTTACTCAGTAACTCCCTCGATTTCCTCACATTATTCTGATTAGCAAGTTGACCAATTTGTTTCTCCAAATTCTGAATAGCTGCTTGTTGATTTCGAAACATTTGATCATTCTTCTCATTGTTCTGAGTAACAGTAGTAACAAGCTGAGTTTGAGAAATCACAAGCTTTTCTATCATAGCTTCAAGGTTGGACTTTTTCTCTTCGGCTTGGGGTTTCTGAAAATACCCGGGAGCTTGCTGTTGATATCCTCCACTAGAACCTGGCTGGAACCTCGAACCTTGATTACCTTGAGGATTATAGGGATTGTTGAAATTCCTATTAAACTGCGGTCCCTAAAACTGATTGTTGTTCTGTTGACTAATATAAGCGATCTCTTCCTTCTGATTCATAGTCAAACCTGCATCACAATCTTTTGCCAGATGTAATCCCCCACAATACTCACAACCAACCTTCATACCATGAATATCCTTATTTATCTTCTCCAAATTCCTACCAAAGGAATCCAACTTAGCACTTATAGACTCAAAATCGTCATATGCACCATGGGATTCGGTTCTCTTAACTGAAGCTGAATGGAATGACTCATGATCCTGATGCCCTTCGTGAGAGTAGGCAGCTTGCTTTTCAATTATCTCTAGCGCCTCTTCTTCGGTCTTATCCATTAACGTACCACCTGCTGCTTGATCAATAGTCTGACGAGTTGGGATGTCACAACCCTTGTAGAAAATCTGGACCTTTTGTAAATCATTCAACCCGTGTTGCGGACACGAGCGTAGCATATTAGAATAACGGTCCCAAGCATCAAATAGTGTCTCGCTGCTCTTTTGTCTGAATTGAGAAATTTCTGCTTGAAGTCTAGCAGCTCGAGACGCAGGGAAAAACTTCGATAAAAACTTATCCATCAAAATCTCCCAAGAGGTAATCATACCCTCTGGTTGCTTATCTAACCATCTCTTTGCTTCTCCCTTAAGAGTCCAAGGAAAAAGCCTTGTCTTGATTGACGTATCGGCAACCTCATGCAACTTAAACAAATTGCAAACATCATTGAAAACACGAAGATGCTCGTTAGCATCCTCACTATCCTTGCCATGAAATTGGCAGTCAGAAGAAATCAAACTCAGGATCGGCCCTGTAATTTGAAAAGGCTGAGTGATGTTCGGTTGAGTAATCGAGTTGCCTTGGCCCCCTCGTGTGGCCTTCAACTTTTCTGCCATAGTCTGAGGACGAGGTGGTTGTTCTTGGTCAGCCATATCTTCAGTCTCGAAAAGATCTAATGAAATGTAAGATTCTTCTTCTTCTCTGATTTCAGGTGGTGTATCGGGCACCACAGTCTCAGAACTACTTCCCAAATTAATTATATTAGCACTTGAAGAAAAAGATGAATCCACTGTAGACTGTTGCTCTTGACTTAAAGCTCTGAATAACTCTCTTTCGGGTTCTGCAAATGGTTGAAGAATCGGAGAATTAGAAGAACGCGTATGTGGCATGCACTACCTGTTATTTGCGAAATCACAACTAACAACTGATTAAACGTACCGATTCAACTGAGAATAACGAAAAGAAATAATAAACTATAACTAACTAAACTAAAAACAATTAATTAACAATCTTAATTTTCGACACAACTGTCTCCAGCAGCGACGCCAAAAACTTAATGTGCAAAATCGTGTCTATAATTTATAATGGAAAATGCCGGTTAAAAGATTACTATACACTAACGGGCAGTGTACCCGATCGTGTAATAGTATAAAATTGGTAATTCCGAAATCGTTCCAAGGACAGTTTAAACGTGAGAATTAAGATTGTAACTAATAAAATAAACTAAGTTAATCTATGAAAATCGAAAGTACGAGATAGTTTGTTCGTGGCTATTTAACGATTAGCCAAATCAAAGATTGATTAAAAGTAAAAGACGATATTTTTGTGTTTTTAAGTTTATAAAAATTAAATGCAGACTCAACGAAAAGTAAAGATATTTGAATTCAATGGATAAAATAATGTTCGCCTAGATCTCCAATTCGTAGTGTCGGATGATTTGTTATTAAGCACCAGTTCAATTTATCAATACATGCAACTACAAAGTCGGTTTACCCAGAGTTCTCCTTTAGCAAACCCGTCAAACTTAGATTTATTGGCTTAGGGTTCCCTTTCACCAAAGACCTCTTTCGTTTGTGACTTAGTAATTAACTAACTACAAGATTAAGATTCAATTGGTTACGCGTTCGCTCTACACAATTCACCCCTGTTTTGTTTAATCCTTGTTACCCGGTTTACCCCCTTGGTCCAGTAAGCACCCAATTGGTTACGACAAATCAATTGAAAACTAGTGTACTAAATTGAAACAGGGTTCCCTTTGTTCAAACAAGATCACTAATCAACCTAGTAACAATAATCCACGTCCACAAAAATGGTTCTTAATCAAAACTCATAATTATCATGCATTAATCAATAAAACGTTAAAGTATCATCTAAACACATACGAATATTCAATCTAGACAAACATTAAAAGCTTAGCCAATCATGGCTAGAACAAAAATCACAAATAAACAATTAAGAGTATTCATAATGATGTTAAGAATTAAACCTAATGAAAATTGTGTTCTTGATTGATAGATGAATCGAGACTTGTTTTCGGAATGATTGATGTGTTAGAATGACCTTGAGAAACCCCAAAAATCACCTAAGTTCGTCAAAAAGCTGCTGGAAATCGTCTGGATGCGAAAGTGTAAAGTTAGGGTATTTTTCGGGCTTTAAATAAGAAACAAAACTGAAACCGACTGAAGGTGGCGCGACGCGCCAGGATGTTGCGCGGCGTGCCAATACCCTGTACGACGCGCCATATACTGTGATTCTGACTTCTGGATTCCTGCAAACTGTCGAACTGATTTTCTAGCCTAGTGAAGCGGCGCGCCACCTTTTGGAGTGGCGCTCCAAGCCCCTTTTTGCTGAATCTGAGCTGAAAACTCACTAATATCACCTGTTTTCGAACCAAAAGCGAATCAAACCAATCCCTTTCACTTGCTTTCATATAAAATCACTAAAAACCATCAAATATCTTCAAAATTCATTTCCTTGGTCTTAGAACTCGAACTTTCAAAACACTTATCAAAATAACACCAAATCGTATCCAAAAGGACCAAAATGTACCCGATATCGCTAAGGAAAACGCGTATGAAATATGCGATATAAATAATAGAGATTGGTATTCCATGTCTGGAGATGACCTCCTTCAAATACAATCGTGCTAACTTCTCCATCTTGTCATATTCTCTTATTTGGCAGAAAGTGTGCTGATTTGGTGAGACGATTAACTATTACCCAAATAGTATCAAAACCACTTGCAGTCCTTGGCAATTTAGTGATGAAATCCATGGTAATGTTTTCCCATTACCATTCTGGAATTTCGGGTTGTTGAAGTAGACCTGATGGTTTCTGATGCTCTGCTTTGACCTTATAACACGTCAAACATTCCCCTACGTATTTAGCAACATTGGCTTTCATACCTGACCAACAAAAATATTTCTTGAGATCCTTGTACATCTTCCCCGTTCCAGGATGTATTGAGTATCTAGTTTTATGAGCTTCTCTAAGTACCATTTCTCTCATATCTCCAAATTTTGGTACCCAAATTCTTTCAGCCCTATACCGGGTTCCGTCTTCCCGAATATTAAGATGCTTCTCTGATCCTTTGGGTATTTCATCCTTTAAATTTCCCTCTTTTAAAACTCCTTGTTGCGCCTCCTTTATTTGAGTAGTAAGGTTAGTGTGAATCGTTATATTCATAGCTTTTACTCGAATGGGTTCTCTGTCCTTTCTGCTCAAGGCGTCGGCTACCACATTTGCCTTCTCCAGGTGGTAACGAATCTCAAAGTCGTAATCATTCAACAATTCAATCCACCTACGCTGCCTCATATTCAGTTGTTTCTGATTAAATATGTGTTGAAGACATTTTTTGGTCGGTATATATAATACTTTTGACCCCATATAAGTAGTGCCTCCAAGTCTTTAATGCAAAAACAACCGCACCTAATTCCAAATCATGCGTCGTATAATTCTGTTCGTGAATCTTCAATTGTCTAGATGCATAAGCAATTACTTTCGTTCGTTACATTAATACACAACCGAGACCTTGCTTTGAGGCGTCACAATATATCACAAAATCATCATTCCCTTCAGATAATGACAATATAGGTGCCGTAGTTAACTTTTTCTTTAACAATTGAAACGCTTTCTCTTTTTCATCTTTCCATTCAAATTTCTTCCCTTTATGCGTTAATGCAGTCAAGGGTTTTGCTATTCTGGAAAAGTCTTGGATGAACCTTCTGTAGTAACCAGCTAGTCCAAAAAACCGGCGTATGTGTTTCGGAGTTTTTGGGGTTTCCCACTTTTCAACGGTTTCAATCTTTGCTGGATCCGCCTGAATACCTCCTTTGTTCACTATGTGACCGAGGAATTGAACTTCTTCCAACCAAAATGCACACTTTGAAAACTTAGCGTACAGTTTTTCTTTTCTCAGCAACTCTAGCACTTTTCTCATATGTTCTTCGTGCTCTTGATCATTCTTCGAGTAAATAAGTATGTCATCGATAAAAAAAAATGACAAACTTGTCAAGATATAGCCCACACACTCGGTTCATGAGGTCCATGAAAACAGCTGGTGCATTAGTCAATCCAAACGGCATAACCATAAACTCGTAATGACCGTAACACATCCTAAAAGCAGTCCTTGGAATATCATCCTCCTTCACCCGCATTTGATGATATTCACAACGTAAATCGATCTTCGAATAAACATACGAGCCTTGTAGTTGATCAAATAAGTCGTCGATTCTCGGTAGTGGGTAGCGACTCTTGATGGTAAGTTTGTTCAACTCTCGGTAGTCGATACACAACCTAAATGTACCATCTTTCTTCTTGACAAACAAAACAGGAGCTCCTCATGGTGATGTGCTTGGTCGAATGAAACCACGCTCTAAAAGTTCCTGTAACTGACTTTGTAATTCTTTCATTTCGCTGGGTCTGTATGGAGCACGAGCTATTGGTGAAGCTCCTGGTACAAGGTCTATTTAAAATTCAACGGATCGATGTGGGGGTAATCCCGGTAATTCTTTCGGAAATACATCGGGAAATTCTTTTGCGACGGGAACATCACTGATGTTCTTTTCTTCAGGTTTAACTTCCTCGATGTGTGCTAGAATGACGTAACAACCTTTTCTTATTAGTTTTTGCGCCTTCAAACTACTAATAAGATTTAATTTTGCGTTGTTCTTTTCTCCGTACACCATTAAAGGTTTTCCTTTTTCACGCATAATGCGAATCGCATTTTTGTAACAAAAGACCTCTGCTCTCACCTTTTTCAACCAGTCCATGCCAATTATTACATCAAAACTTCCTAACTCGACTGGTATTAAATAAATTTTAAACGTTTCATCCCCTAGTTTAATTTCTCTATCCCGACATATATTATCTGCTGAAATTAATTTACTGTTTGCTAATTCGAGTAAAAATTTACTATCTAAAGGCGTCAATGGACAACTTAATTTAGCACAAAATTCTCTACTCATATAGCTTCTATTCGCACCCGAATCAAATAAAACATAAGCAGATTTATCATTAATAAGAAACGTAACCGTAACAAGCTCCGAGTCTTCCTGTGCTTCTGCCGCATTAATATTGAAAACTCTTCCACGGCCCTGCCCATTAGTATTCCCCTGATTCGGGCAATTTCTAATAATGTGGCCCAGTTTTCCACATTTATAACAAACAGCGTTGGTATTACTTGCTCCGACACTATTCGTTTCGGCATTACTTGTTCCGACATTATTTGTTCCTTTAGTTCTATTAAACTTTGGTACGTAGACCTTACACTTTGCTATGACCATTTCTTTTACACCTGTTGCAAAATATCGTGCAAAACCCTTGATGATTTTCGTCACACCTATGACATGGCTGTTTTTGGTTTTTGTTGCTGTTGTTGTTATTGAGGTTGTTGTTGGGATTGTTATTGTTGTTGAAACGGTTGTTGTAGTTGTTGTTTTTGTTGGGATGTTTATTGTAGTTATTGTTAGGATTGTGGTTATTGTTGCGATTGTTGTTGCGGTTGTTGGGATAGTTGTTGCGATTGTGGTTGTAATTGTTGTTGTTGTTGTACTGGTGACTCTTGTCACCGTTTTCCTCCCACTTCCTCTTGAGTTGTTTCATGTTGGCTTCTTCGGCCACCTGCTCTTTAATTCTTCCCTCAATCTGATTTATGAGTTTATGAGCCATTCGACTTGCCTTCTGTATAGAAGCGGGCTCGCGTGAACTCACATCTTCTTGAATCCTTACTGGTAACCCTTTTACAAACACGTCGATCTTCTCTTCTTCATCTTCGAATGCTCCCGGACACAATTGGCACAACTCTGTGAATCGTGATTCATATGTGGTAATGTTAAACCCTTGTGTTTGTAACTCTCTAAGTTCTGCCTTGAGTTTATTGACTTCTTTTATAGGACGGTACTGCTCGTTCATCAATTGCTTGAATGCTGACCACGGTAGTGCGTAAGCAGCATTTTGTCCTACCTGTTCAAGATAGGTGTTCCACCACGTTAACGCAGTACCTGTGAAGGTATGCGTAGCGTATTTAACTTTGTCCTCTTCAGTACACTTACTTATGACAAACACCGATTCGACTTTCTCGGTCCACCGTTTCAATCCAATTGGTCCTTCAGTTCCATCAAATTCCAAAGGTTTGCAGGCAGTGAATTCTTTGTAGGAGCATCCTACATGATTTCTTGCACCGTTAGCTGCATTGCTAGATTCAGAGTTATTGTTGATATGTAGCGCAGCCTGTACTGCGGCTATGTTTGCAGCAAGAAAGGTACGAAATTCCTCTTCGCTCATATTCATGGTGTGTCGAGTAGTCGGTGCCATTTTCTTCAAAATATCCAACTGAATCGAGTTAATCATACAGAATATTAAGAGTAGTCAATAGTATTTCGTAGCATAATATGAACTCATTTATAAAAGGTTTTTCTTCATATTAGCGTTTTATAAGTTTAAATTCAGGTACTACCTACTCGTTAAGTTCATACTTAGTAGCTAATATACAATTTAACTACTACAATTCCATATGAAAAACTGATTATAATAATATATCACATACAAATATTCTTCAAACTTACAACTTCGCTATATTACATATAACATGAAATATAGTACACTATGATACAGGACAGTTTTGAAGATAAATCTAGTTAATACTCAAGTTGTTCAACAAAGGAAATAAAGACACGTAATTCATAAGTCCAGAAACAAGTCATGCATTCTGGTTTTACTAAGACGACTTCTCATCCTTGGTCTTGTGGAAAATAACCGTTATGACCATTGGCTAGGCAGCATGTTGTAATGTCGTCAAAAGGACGAGGGTTTTGTAATGTCCAACAGCCCCGTAATAATCTAAAAACCTTGTTTCTCACCCCAACTATTGAATCCATCACTTGTGGGAAGGTTTTATTTAAAAGTTGCAATCCGATGTTCTTTTTCTCACTTTGGTAAGAAGCGAACATCACTAACCCGTAATCATAACATGCTTCTTTATGTTGCATGTTAGAAGCTCTTTCTAATTCACGAAATCCTATGTTGGGATATGTTGAGTCAAAATAGGTTCTTAACCCGTAGCGTAAAATTGCATTTGGGTTCCCCGCATTTAATGCTTTAAAGAAAATAAGGCGTAACTTACGGTCTCCCCAATGTGATATACCCCACCTATCAAAGGAAAGCCTTTTATAGACTAAGGCATTTCTGGAAAGTCTTTCAAATGTTTGACAAGTTAATTTCGCCATAACTAAATGTGCTGATGAATTCTGACCGACTCTAGACAAGATTTCCTCAATCATATCCTCTGGTAGGTCTTCTAAAATATTCGGTTGTCTACCCTTAACGTCCATTTTGTTTTATACTGTAAAATAGACAAGGATTAGATTCGTAATAACAAACAATACAAGCAATTTTTACATAGAATATAAAAGTACAAGCACACTACAATACATATAATACACAACATGATTACAACCCTCTAATCTGAATCACTGGTTTCTTCTTCTTCGGACTTGGTTCGTTTTCCTAATTTTCTAGGAATATATGGTGTTCCTCTAATACGAGCCGTTGTTTTCCATAATGGTTTAGAAAAACCTGGTGGTTTAGAGGTTCTCGGGTCATTATTACATTTTAGGAAATACAGATGTTGCCGATACATATAAAGTTCATCGGGGTTGGAATCGGGTTTCTCTATTTTTATACCTTTTCCCTTATTATTTTCTTTCGCTTTATTAAATTGGGTCGAGGTAATTTCTATAACATCATTGGAATCCTCATCGGGATCCGAATCATTGGAAAATTGGTAATCTTCCCAATATTTTGCTACCTCGGCGGAAACACCATTGACCATTATTAACTTTGGTCCGTTGGATGAGGATTTTCTTTTAATTAATCGATTTACTATAGGTATCAATATTTCTTCCTCCGGAACCTCTTCTTCTTCTGGTTCCTCCTCTTCCGATTCCTCCTCTTCTGGTTCCTCTTCTTCCGGTTCCTCCTCTTTCGGTTCCTCCTCTTCCGGTTCCTCTTCGGGAATTTGTGAATCTTCCCAAAATATATTCGACTCTTCATTATTATTAGGTGAATCAATGGGATTTGTACTAGAGGTAGACATCTATTACACAATATCAAACACTTAAGAGATTAATATATCACATAATATTTACAGGTTAATAATATATAGTTTCCAACAAAAAAAATATTAAACAATCGTTTTTGAAGAAAAACACGGTCAAAGTCCAGACTCACTAATGCATCCTAACAAACTGGGTAAGACACACTAATGCAATTTTCTGGTTGTCTAAGACCAACGCTCGGATACCAACTGAAATGTCCCGTTCATATTTATTATAAACGTTCCATATTAATTGATTTTGTCGCGATGTTTTGAACTCTATATGAGACGTTTTTCAAAGACTGCATTCATTTTTAAAACAACCATAACCTTTATTTTATCGATAAAGGTTTAAAAAGCATTACGTAGATTATCAAATAATGATAATCTAAAATATACTGTTTACACATGACCATTACATAATGGTTTACAATAAGAACATATTACATCAAAAATAAGTTTCTTGAATGCAGTTTTTACATAATATCATACAAGCATGGACTCCAAATCTTGTCCTTATTTTAGTATGCAACAGCGGAAGCTCTTAATAATCACCCTAGAATAAACATGCTTAAAACGTCAACAAAAATGCTGGTGAGTTATAGGTTTAACCTATTATCAAATCATAATAATAGACCACAAGATTTCATATTTCAATATACATCCCATACATAGAGATAAAATTCATTCATATGGTGAACACCTGGTAACCGAAATTAACAAGATGCATATAAGAATATCCCCTATCATTCCGGGAAATCCTTCGGACATGATATAAACTAATTCGAAGTACTAAAGCATCCGGTACTTTGGATGGGGTTCGTTAGGTTCAATAGATCTATCTTTAGGATTCGCGTCAATTAGTAGATCGGTTTACTAATTCTTAGGTTACCAAGCAAAAGGGGCATATTCGGCTTCGATCATTTACCCATATAATGTAGTTTCATTTACTTGTTTTTATTTCATAAAACATTTATAAAACTGCATGTATTCTCATCTCAAAATATTAGATTTTAAAAGTGGGACTATAACTCACTTTCACAGATTTTTACTTCGTCGGGAAGTAAGACTTGGCCACTGGTCAATTCATGAACCTATAACAAATATGTACATATATATCAAAGTATGTTCAAAATATATTTACAACATTTTTAATACGTTTTACTGTTTTAAATTTATTAAGTCAGCTGTCCTCGTTAGTAACCTACAACTAGTTGTCCACAGTTAGATGTACAGAAATAAATCGATATATATTATCTTGAATCAATCCTTGACCCATTGTATACACATCTCAGGCTAGATCACAACTCAAAGTATATATATATTTGGAATCAACCTCAACCCTGTATAGCTAACTCCAACATTACTGCATATAGAGTGTCTATGGTTGTTCCAAATAATATATATACATGGGTCGATATGATATGTCAAAACATTTACATACGTGTCTATGGTATCCCAAGATTACATTAGAATACATGTATAATACAATATAAGTTATCTAGGATATGATTTGTATAGAATTGTTACAATATTTCCCGTAGCTACAACAATCAAAAAATATCCAGTCTTGTTTTACCCATAACTTCTTCGTTTTAAATCTGATTTGAGTGAATCAAATTGCTATGGTTTCATATTGAACTCTATTTTATGAATCTAAACATAAAAAGTATAGGTTTATAGTCAGAAAAATAAGTTACAAGTCATTTTTGTAAAGGTAGTCATTTCAGTCGAAAGAACGACGTCTAGATGACCATTTAGGAAAACATACTTCCACTTTGATTTTAACCATAATTTTTGGATACAGTTTCATGTTCATAAGAAAAATCATTTTCCCAGAAGAACAACGTTTAAATCAAAGTTTATCATAGTTTTTAATTAACTAACCCAAAACAGCCCGCGGTGTTACTACGACGGCGTATATCCGGTTTTACGGTATTTTTCGTGTTTTCCGATTTTAAATCATTAAGTTAGCATATGATATAGATATAGAACATGTGTTTAGTTGATTTTAAAAGTCAAGTTAGAAGAATTAACTTTTGTTTGCGAACAAGTTTAGAATTAACTAAACTATGTTCTAGTGATTACATGTTCAAATCTTCGAATAAGATAGTTTTATATGTATGAATCAAATGATGTTATGAACATCATTACTACCTCAAGTTTAGTAGGTAAACCTACTGGAAGTGACAAGAAATGATCTAGCTTTAAAGGATCTTGGATGGCTTGAAAGTTCTTGAAGTAGAATCATAACACGAAAACAAGTTCAAGTAAGATTATCACCCGAATTAAGATAGTTACAGTTATAGGAATTGAATCAAAGTTTGTATATGAGTATTACCTTGATTTAGAATGATATCTTACTGTAAACAACAAGGATTTCTTGAGGTTGGATGATCACTTTACAAGATTGGAAGTGAGCTAGTAAACTTGGAAGTATTCTTGATTTTATGAAACTAGAACTTGTAGAATTTATGAAGAACACTTAGAACTTGAAGATGAAACTTGAGAGAGATCAATTAGATGAAGAAAATTGAAGAATGAAAGTGTTTGTAGGTGTTTTTGGTCGTTGGTATATGGATTAGATATAAAGAATATGTAATTTTGTTTTCATGTAAATAAGTCATGAATGATTACTAATATTTTTTTAATTTTATGAGATATTTCATGTTAGTTGCCAAATGATGGTTCCCACACGTGTTAGGTGACTCATATGGGCTGCTAAGAGCTGATCATTGGAGTGTATATACCAATAGTACATACATTTAGAAGTTGTGTATTGTACTAGTACGAATACGGGTGCATACGAGTAGAATTGTTGATGAAACTGAATGAGGATGTAATTGTAAGCATTTTTGTTAAGTAGAAGTATTTTGATTAGTGTCTTGAAGTCTTTCAAAAGTGTATAAATACATATTAAAACACTACATGTATATACATTTTAACTGAGTCGTTAAGTCATCGTTAGTCGTTACATGTAAATGTTGTTTTGAAACCTTTAGGTTAACGATCTTGTTAAATATTGTTAACCCATTGTTTATTATATACCTATATCTAAAAGGCAAAGGCCAAATGAATAATACTATTCACTTTTCCACTTTTCACAAACTTAACCCCTCAACTTTTATTAAAATATAAATCGCACCCCCACTTTATACTCTTATTAAAATACAAATCGCACCCCCACTTTATACGTATATTTTTTTCCAACTCTTATTAAAATACAAATCGCACCCCCACTTTATACGTATATTTTTTTCCCAAATTTCACAAACTTAACCCCCTAACTTTTATTAAAATACAAATCAAATCCCCACTTTACTAACTTTTTTTTTTTACTAATATTCAATTTTCACAAACTTAACTCCCTAACTTTTATTAAAATAGAAATCGAACTCCCACTTTATACGTATATTTTTTTCAAATTTCACAAACTTAACCCCCTAACTTTTATTAAAATACAAATCGTACCCCCACTTTATACGTATATACCTATATCTAAAAGGCAAAGGCCAAATGAATAGTACTATTCCTTTTTCCACTTTTCACAAACTTAACCCCTCAACTTTTATTAAAATACAAATCGCACCGCCACTTTGTACTCTTATTAAAATACAAATCGCACCCCCACTTTATACGTATATTTTTTTCCAACTTTTATTAAAATACAAAACGCACCTCCACTTTATACTCTTATTAAAATAAAAATCGCACCCCCACTTTATACGTATATTTTTTGCCAAATTTCACAAACTTAACCCCCTAACTCCACTTTACTAACTTTTTTTTTTTTTACTAATATTCAATTTTCACAAACTTAATCCCCTAACTTTTATTAAAATAGAAATCGAACTCCCACTTTATACGTATATTTTTTTCAAATTTCACAAACTTAACCCCCTAACTTTTATTAAAATACAAATCGAACCCCCACTTTACTAACTTTTTTTTTATAAATAAAACCCGAACGCTAAAAGAAGCAACTTTCACAAAAAGAACAACCCTTCAATGTTAGATGTCGAAAAAAATTCTAGGCCAAATGAATAGTACTATTCCTTTTTTCACTTTTCACAAACTTAACCCCCCAACTTTTATTAAAATACAAATCGCACCCCCACTTTATACTCTTATTAAAATACAAATCGCACCCCCACTTTATACGTATATTTCTTCCCAACTTTTATTAAAATACAAATCGCACCCCCACTTTATACTCTTATTAAAATACAAATCGCACCCCCACTTTATACGTATATTTTTTCCCAAATTTCACAAACTTAACCCCCTAACTTTTATTAAAATACAAATCGAACCCCCACTTTACTAACTTTTTTTTTTACTAATTTTCAATTTTCACAAACTTAACCCCCTAACTTTTATTAAAATAGAAATCGAACTCCCACTTTATACGTATATTTTTTTCAAATTCCACAAACTTAACCCCCTAACTTTTATTAAAATACAAATCGAACCCCCACTTTACTAACTTTTTTTTTAAATAAAACCCGAACGCTAAAAGAAGCAACTTTTACAAAAGGAACAACCCTTCAATGTTAGATGTCGAAAAAAATTCTTTTTTACAAAATAGATCAAGACTTTTTTTTTAACTCGCATTCAAAACGGAGCCCCCGACGCGAAGCGAGGGCTCCACAACTAGTTATATCTAAAGAGATGTTAAATTATTACATTATCATGATATTATGATATATTAATATATCTTAGTATGATATATATACAGTTAAATGTTGTTACAACAATAATCGTTACATATATGTCTTGTTTCGAAATTCTTAAGTTAGTAGTCTTGTTTTACATATGTAGTTCATTGTTAATATACATAATGACATATTTACTTATCATTTATCATGATTAAACATAGTGTAACAATATCTTAATATGATTCATATGTAATTAGTAAGACGTTGTTATAACGATAATCGTTATATATATCGTTTCGAGTTTCTAAATTCAATAAACACAATTTTATGTATATAATGAAATGTCCCGTTCTTATTGATTAAAAACGTTCTATATTAATTGATTTCGTTGCGAGGTTTTGACCTCTATATGAGATGTTTTTCAAAGACTGCATTCATTTTTAAAACAAACCATAACCTTTATTTCATAAATAAAGGTTTAAAAGCTTTACGTAGATTATCAAATAATGATAATCTAAAATATCCTGTTTACACACGACCATTACATAATGGTTTACAATACAAATATGTTACATCGAAATCAGTTTCTTGAATGCAGTTTTTACACAATATCATACAAACATGGACTCCAAATCTTGTCCTTATTTTAGTATGCAACATCGGAAGCTCTTAGTATTCACCTGAGAATAAACATGCTTTAAAAGTCAACAAAAATGTTGGTGAGTTATAGGTTTAACCTATATGTATCAAATCGTAACAATAGACCACAAGATTTCATATTTCAATACACATCCCATACATAGAGATAAAAATCATTCATATGGTGAACACCTGGTAACCGACATTAACAAGATGCATAAATATAAGAATATCCCCATCATTCCGGGACACCCTTCGGATATGATATAAATTTCGAAGTACTAAAGCATCCGGTACTTTGGATGGGGTTTGTTAGGCCCAATAGATCTATCTTTAAGATTCGCGTCAATTAGGGTATCTGTTCCCTAATTCTTAGATTACCAGACTTAATAAAAAGGGGCATATTCGATTTCGATAATTCAACCATAGAATGTAGTTTCACGTACTTGTGTCTATTTTGTAAATCATTTATAAAACCTGCATGTATTCTCATCCCAAAAATATTAGATTTTAAAAGTGGGACTATAACTCACTTTCACAGATTTTTACTTCGTCGGGAAGTAAGACTTGGCCACTGGTTGATTCACGAACCTATAACAATATATACATATATATCAAAGTATGTTTAAAATATATTTACAACACTTTTAATATATTTTGATGTTTTAAGTTTATTAAGTCAGCTGTCCTTGTTAGTAACCTACAACTAGTTGTCCACAGTTAGATGTACAGAAATAAATCGATAAATATTATCTTGAATCAATCCACGACCCAGTGTATACGTATCTCAGTATTGATCACAACTCAAACTATATATATTTTGGAATCAACCTCAACCCTGTATAGCTAACTCCAACATTCACATATAGAGTGTCTATGGTTGTTCCGAAATATATATAGATGTGTCGACATGATAGGTTGAAACATTGTATACGTGTCTATGGTATCTCAAGATTACATAATATACAATACAAGTTGATTAAGTTATGGTTGGAATAGATTTGTTACCAATTTTCACGTAGCTAAAATGAGAAAAATTATCCAATCTTGTTTTACCCATAACTTCTTCATTTTAAATCCGTTTTGAGTGATTCAAATTGCTATGGTTTCATATTGAACTCTATTTTATGAATCTAAACAGAAAAGTATAGGTTTATAGTCGGAAAAATAAGTTACAAGTCGTTTTTGTAAAGGTAGTCATTTCAGTCGAAAGAACGACGTCTAGATGACCATTTTAGAAAACATACTTCCACTTTGAGTTTAACCATAATTTTTGGATATAGTTTCATGTTCATAATAAAAATCATCTTCTCATAATAACAACTTTTAAATCAAAGTTTATCATAGTTTTTAATTAACTAACCCAAAACAGCCCGCGGTGTTACTACGACGGCGTAAATCCGATTTTACGTTGTTTTTCGTGTTTCCAGGTTTTAAATCATTAAGTTAGCATATCATATAGATATAGAACATGTGTTTAGTTGATTTTAAAAGTCAAGTTAGAAGGATTAACTTTTGTTTGCGAACAAGTTTAGAATTAACTAAACTATATTCTAGTGATTACAAGTTTAAACCTTCGAATAAGATAGCTTTAT
This sequence comes from Rutidosis leptorrhynchoides, assembly GCF_046630445.1. Classification (NCBI taxonomy): domain Eukaryota; kingdom Viridiplantae; phylum Streptophyta; class Magnoliopsida; order Asterales; family Asteraceae; genus Rutidosis; species Rutidosis leptorrhynchoides. The sequence goes on along the minus strand of NC_092335.1, from coordinate 402,266,790 downwards.
ATGTATGAATCGAATGATGTTATGAACATCATTACTATCTTAAGTTCCTTGGATAAACCTACTGGAAAAGAGAAAAATGGATCTAGCTTCAACGGATCCTTGGATGGCTCGAAGTTCTTGAAGCAGAATCATGACACGAAAACAAGTTCAAGTAAGATCATCACTTGAAATAAGATTGTTATAGTTATAGAAATTGAACCAAAGTTTGAATATGATTATTACCTTGTATTAGAATGATAACCTACTGTAAGAAACAAAGATTTCTTGAGGTTGGATGATCACCTTAGAAGATTGGAAGTGAGCTAGCAAACTTGAAAGTATTCTTGATTTTATGTAACTAGAACTTGTAGAATATATGAAGAACACTTAGAACTTGAAGATAGAACTTGAGAGAGATCAATTATATGAATAAAATTGAAGAATGAAAGTGTTTGTAGGTGTTTTTGGTCGTTGGTGTATGGATTAGATATAAAGGATATGTAATTTTGTTTTCATGTAAATAAGTCATGAATGATTACTCATATTTTTGTAATTTTATGAGATATTTCATGCTAGTTGCCAAATGATGGTTCCCACATATGTTAGGTGACTCACATGGGCTGCTAAGATCTGATCATTGGAGTGTATATACCAATAGTACATACATCTAAAAGCTGTGTATTGTACGAGTACGAATACGGGTGCATACGAGTAGAATTGTTGATGAAACTGAACGAGGATGTAATTGTAAGCATTTTTGTTAAGTAGAAGTATTTTAATAAGTGTCTTGAAGTCTTTCAAAAGTGTATGAATACATATTAAAACACTACATGTATATACATTTTAACTGAGTCGTTAAGTCATCGTTAGTCGTTACATGTAAATGTTGTTTTGAAACCTTTAGGTTAACGATCTTGTTGAATGTTGTTAACCCATTGTTTATTATAACAAATTAGATGTTAAATTGTTATATTATCATGATATTATGATATATAATATATCTTAGTATGATGTACATACAGTTAAATGTCGTTACAACGATAATCGTTACATATATGTCTCGTTTCGAAATCATTAAGTTAGTAGTCTTATTTTTACATATGTATTTCATTGTTAATACACTTAATAATATATTTACTTATCATTTAACATAATTAACCAAGTGTATCAATATCTTAATATGATTCATATGTACCTAGTAAGACGTTGTTATAACGATAATCGTTATATATATCTTTTTCGAGTTTCTTAAATTAATAGTCTCATTTTTATGTATATAACTCATTGTTAAAATACCTAATGAGATACATACTTATAATAAAAACATGTTAACTATATATATAACCATATATATGTCATCGTATAGTTTTTACAAGTTTTAACGTTCGTGAATCACCGGTCAACTTGGGTGGTCAATTGTCTATATGAAACATATTTCAATTAATCAAGTCTTAACAAGTTTGATTGCTTAAAATGTTGGAAACATTTAATCATGTAAATATCAATCTCAATTAATATATATAAACATGGAAAAGTTCGGGTCACTACATATAACTCATTGTTAAAATACCTAATGAGATACTTACTTATTATAATATCATGTTAATTATATATATATGTCATTATATAGTTTTTACAAGTTTTAACGTTCGTGAATCACCGGTCAACTTGGGTGGTCAATTGTCTATATGAAACCTATTTCAATTAATCAAGTCTTAACAAGTTTGATTGCTTAACATGTTGGAAACACTTAATCATGTAAATATCAATTTCATTTAATATATATAAACATGGAAAAGTGCGGGTCACTACAACATGAACCCACTATCAACGCGCGATGCAACAGACCTAAAATTACAAATTAACTATGCACATAAACATAATATAATATATAATTAATTATATAAATTATATATATATATATATATATATATATATATATATATATATATATATATATATATATATATATATTATATTTATATATTAAATAAATAAACGTCGGCAAGCTAGGATCCAAATCCTGCGTGAGCTGGATTTCGAAGCTCCGCACTCGCGGAGCACACCAGGGCCCAAATCCCACTATAAAAGGCTATGCAATTCGACGAAATATTTACACCATCTTCAATCTTCCTTCTTTAAACATACATATATATATATATATATAATTATAATGTTAATTTTAATTTAAGTTTAATAATAATAAGGTTATTATAGCGAACGTTTTAAGGTTTTGTAGGTTGAAATTCTGTCTGTGTAACACTACGCGATTAATACTCATTGTAAGTTATGTTCAACCTTTTTAAATTAATGTCTCGTAGCTAAGTTATTATTACGTTTATTTAAGCCGAAGTAATCGTGATGTTGGACTAAATATTAAGACTGAGTTATTGGGCTTTGGACCATAATTGGGGTTTGGAAAAAAGACCGACACTTGTGGAAATTGGACTATGGGATATTAATGGGCTTTATATTTGTTTAACTGAATGATAGTTTGTTAATTTAATATAGATATTTACAATTTGACGTATCTATAAATAACCACATACACTCGATCGGACACGATGGGCATGATATTTATAAATTCTAATAATTGTTCATTTGACCGGACACGGGAATGGATTAATAGTCAATGGACTCATTAATACATGGGTGGATTACATACAAGGACACTTGGTGTAATTGTTAACTACTTATTAAAACCTTGGGTTACACGCAGTCGATAACCTGGTGTAATCATTAACAAAGTATTAAGACCTTGTTACAGTTTAAGTGTGACGGCCCGAAAATTTCCGACCAAATTTAAACTTAATCTTTATATAATTACGACTTGATAAGCAAGGAATTTTAATAAATCTTGAACCTTCGCAAAGAGTTTTACACAAGCTTTTGGTCACCATTTTATTCCGACGATTCACGAACGTCATAACTTGATTTAATTGTTTAATTGTTTAATTATTGTGTGTATATATATTGATTTATATATATTTAACTTGAAAATATGATAATTAAATATCTCATTAAGTATATTAACAAAGTATTATATATATTTTTTCATACTACTAATTTAAAGAGTTTTTGAACAATATATATATTACTATTTAAACGACGTAATTAACTTATGTTAAAATGTATTTACATATAATGTATTACGAGTGTAAATACATCCTTACAAGTATTAAATACACTTTATAATATACCAATACATATAAAGGATAGCTGTACTCGTGTTTCCGTTCAATTTCCTCAAAGAATTCTACTCGCATTCATACAGTATTTTTGCCCGTATTATACACAGCTTCTAGAAGTATTTACTATTGGTATATACCAATAGAAATCTGCAATTATTTGTGTAATATGTCATCCATGACCTAATCAATTTAATATATCATGCATGACTTAATACAATTTAACTTATCTTAGATATTTTCACTAAAAGCCAAAATTATAAGCTTATAAATAAGGACCATTTTAACACTTTTTTACTCCACATTTTCTTAAACTAAAAACACACACTTGAATGCTCTCATATCATACTTTAATCTCAGCAACTTTCCTCTTCATAATCAAGGTAAAATAGTTCTCAAAATCCTTGTTCAATTCCTTGTATAGTTGCTATCTTATTATACTTATAAAACTTGTAAAAACTAGAACTTGTTTTGGTGAACACCAAGCTTGTCTGAAAAACTAATCTAATCTTTCTAACTTAACTCTAATAACACTTATTATATGTATTATGATGTTATATTTAGTTAATATAAGAACTTATAACTTGTATATATGAAGAACACCTTGAAACTTAACATATATCCTTTAATCTCCATTAGGTAAAAAGCGGGCTGTTTTGGGTTAGGAATTAAAAACCTATCTTAGACTTTGAGTTTGAGGCTAAGACTTTGGAAATATGTTAATATATGTAAATTAGACTTCCAGTATTTTTTTCATGATTTTAGACAAAGTGGAAGTATTTTATCAAAAATCATATATTGGGTGGGTGCCGGGATTTTTTCAAATCTGTCCACCGACACAAAAAGAGGGTAAAGCTCTAAAAATTACTACTTGAGATGAAATTTTCGAATTGGTTTGGTAAAATTTACTTCTTAATGAATCCATAGCAATTTGATTCACTTTAAACGGAGTTGTAATGAATATTTGGCGAGCAAAACAAAATCTTCTAAAATTAACGTTGTATGGATAAAATTTATATTATAAAAAATATATTAACCATATCCTTGTTAAATTTTCCTATATCCTATATATATTTGGACATGTTATCAGTATTATAACAAAATATTATAATCTTGATTAATTCTGTGATTGTATATATGTATAATAATATTCTTGGTACGTCCTAACACAATAAGTATACAATACGTTTTGATAAATCCTAAGACAATATGTACACAATACGTCTTAGTTAATTCTAAGACAATACGTATACAATACGTCTCTAGGTTGATGCAAAGACAATACGTATACAATATGTCATGGGGTAATTCTAAGATTATATATATATATATATATATATATATATATATATATATATATATATATATATATATATATATATATATATATATATATATATATATATATATACCTATTATTGGACTGTTGGACTTTTCGGACTTTTTGGGACTACTAACAAAGGACTACTAACAATGAACTACTAACATAAAATGTTAAAAATTATTATATAAGTATTCTATTAACTTGTTTTTTTCATATGTCGTATTATTATCTGAATCGTTAAATCCAAGGACGACGGCCATATTTTTAATAAGTTAAAAACTTATTATTAATATACTTTTACTACCGTGAGTATATAGTCCCATTTTTAAACTCTACAAATATTTTGGGATGAGAATACATGCATTTTATGTTTTACGCCATAGACACAAGTACTTAAAATATATTCTACGTTGAGTTGTACCACTTTTCATATCTTTCCTAATAGCTTGGTAACTAATATTTACATGTTGTAAGAACATGTATACGTGAATCCTATTGATAGATCTATCGGGTTTGACAACCCCAACCGGGCTAGTCGCTCGAGTATCGTAAACGGTTGCATAGTACTTCGTTTTTACTACACTTGGTACAGTGTAGGGAGATTTCATAATAAAAGGGAATATGCCACATTAATGGTTAAGTATGGTTACTGAAGTGCTCAACAACTTATAGAATACTTTTATACACTTGCGAGTGTACATATATTTATAACTATGAAATCTTGTGGTCTATATTTATATCGATGCTTGCTTTAAACCTATATATCTCACCAACCTTTGTGTTGACTGTTTAAGCATTTTTATTCTCAGGTCCTTAAGAAAGTCTTCCGCTGTTGCATTATCTGAGCAAGCTGTGCATGGAGTCTCATGTTTTTATTTAAATGAAGTGTTGATTCAATAAAACTTTCGTCATGTATTATATTCAACTTTTATGTCACGTGTGTAGTATTTGGAAACCGATGTATTATGGGGATTATTTCTTAAATAATCGCCCACTTGTTTAAAACATGCATTATGTATAATAATGGTGTGCTTTTTATGAAACGAATGCAATAATTTCTAAAACAACGAATGCAATAATTTCTAAAACGTATCATATAGAGGTCAAATACTTCGCTATGGGACCAATGAATAACGTAGTGCATTTATAGTGATATGAATGGGTCGTTTCATTTGATATCAGAGCGTTGGTCTTAGCGAACCAGAATTTGCATTAGTGTGTCTAACCAGTAGTTGTTAGGATGCATTAGTGAGTCTGGACTTCACCGTATCTGCATATTATAATGTTTGCTTATCATTTTTGTCATAAATTACCTGCCTATCAATTTTTAATCTAGACACGTTTTACTGCAATTATTGCATAGATAGTGTATAGACATATTCATATCTTATCATATCTATCACGGTAGACTCTGCCTGACATCTTCCGTAAATTCCTTCGTAACTTATGAGATTTTGGTATTAAATATACATATGTAAATTATATATTAAGAATATCAATCTAAGTCCTAATTTTTTTTCTTCATATCGACAATCATTTCTCTGATCGTGTAAGGCAGATCCTTCACAAAGCTCGAGTTCATCGGATTCTAAAAGCTATTCTGATATGGAATTTCATTTGAGCTCCGAGAGCAGTTTAACCGGAATGAACCAACCAATTAGTCATCACTTTTTTTTGGATGAACTGGGGGTGGGTTCGTGGACGAATCAATCAATTTAGACAAGAAGAAGGCGATCTCTTTTATGAATCCAATTCGCCTCTCGGTGGAGAACATGAGGCACTTACCGGCAAACCAGTTCGTAACACCATTTTCTCTCTCCTTTACCGAATTTGCCGCAACGAGTATAATATTACTAATATTATTGATGATATCCAACCTTTACTCCATATCTTGCATGGTGAATTATTTACTGTCATGAAAAGCAAAATTTCATTAGCAAGTGCATCCTACATCATTTCATTCCCTTTATAAAGCTCTTGACCTCTATTTTTATTCAAGAAACTTTAAACATCTTCTTTCACAATACAAAACAAAACAAATTCTCATAATCTATACTCACATCAAACCACTACTAGCACCAGCAGCAGTAGTACCAACAACATCACAAGCCTCAACATCGCAAGCTGCATTACGAGCATCAACATCATACGCACAGCAGGCACTGAGGGATATCAACAATAATGAGTGATGAAGTATTAATTAATTATTTCATTTACGTTGAAGAAATATTCCGCGATGATTATGTAATCTCTAAAGTTTTAGAGATTATTCATTTCTAGTTCCAACCGTAAACCAAATGAGATTAATATAATATTAACTCATTAAATCCATATTACATCTGAAGAAAATATACATACATATATTTTCATAAAGACTGTAATAAAATTCTCTTGTACAATATTACTTGTGAATTTTTGTAACGGGTAGGTAATACTTAAGAGATATATAAATTCACAATTAATATGTCACGTTCTTCGATTATGATTTAATAATCATCAACTATACTCACTACCTTCACAACGATACACATTCTTTCTTAGAAATCAAAACAACCATACTCATTCAAATCTAATTACATATTCTGATTTTGAAATCTCAGAATTCAATCCGAAATATAATCGAAATCATCACTCTTAGATTCCTACATCTTTCAAAACTATACTTTGACTTCAAAACTGTACTAGAACATCATTTCTATTCATGGAACCCAGAAAAATATTTGTATCATTCAAAATCCTAGAACATCATATGTATATTAACATTTACAATCTATGTTCAAACCCTTTGAAATTCCTGAAGACGCTCGAGATGATGATCCAACCACATGATACCCGCAGTCTTGTACCTGAAAAACCCTCGAAACCAAAGTCATAGTTTAACACGTATCCGTGTCAGACCCTTTGGCATTTATTAGCTAAAATAACTTTTCAATCTCTTTTCAAAATAGACAGTTTTGTCACAGCTCCAGCAAATCACCTTCAATTGTTCATCGAATAAGCCTTATGATAACGATTACCCCTTCATCATTGTTACTGGAGAACCTTTCATATCTCGCCACATTAGCAGTAAACTTATCAACAACTTCATTGATCTTTAAGCCTCTCCAAAAAATCACGATACTTATTCAGTGAAACTTTATCAAGTACTCATCTACAACTTGTAACAATAATTGTTATACCAACTACTGGGAATTAGCAATCAGTATTTTGAATTTCGCAGCAATTTTACGCCAACAGTTATATATATACATATAACTTCTACCTCCAAGACTTACAGACTTCGAATGTGAAGTTTCTGAAAAACACCCTAAACTGCGAACTAGTTCTTCGAATTTTGGAAAAATGCTGATGAAGCAGCAAAAACTGTAAACAACCTTAACAGTTAAAAGTTTGATGATAAAGAATAGTGTGTTGGCAAAGCTCAGAAAAAGAGAAGGTTTGGAACTGGAAAAAGGTTTGAGCAAACTATGAAGGAGGTTGTGGACAAATCACAAAGACGAAATCTACCTTCAAAGAATCCAAATGATTCAGTGTCTGCTGAAGTCTTTAGCGAATACCTTGCTCCTTACTCTAAACCCTTGTGGACAATATTCTTTATCATCCTCTGATCTTTGATATTCTAAGATATCATCGTATCCTTCATTATAAATATCCTCCATATTTTTGAAGATATTTTCATAACTATTCTTATCTGAAATCTTTTATCTCTTCGCGCTATCAGTGTTACATCATAAAGGAAACTGTTTTAGTTTCTAAATCTCAGAAAAATTCAAAATTTAAAATATGAATGTTGTTGAAGTAGTGTTGGGAACTGAAGCATGAGTTAGTATAATATAATGACGCTTGATCAACGTGATTATATTACAGTAAGTCATGCTTAGTTTCTAATGAAACATGATGATTCACAGACCATAACATCATCATGTGCCATGTTACATGACTTTTACATTCAATCTAATCTCTAAACATATCAAGAACATATTCTATTGATAGTTCTATCTTTTCCTTTGGATTCTGGTAATTTCACAAGTCAAATTGTGCTATTACAATTTCTCTCTTAGAGCATTAGCTATGTTCATTTTGAATTTCATATCTATGAATTCTGGACCATTATTCGCTTGACTTGAAGTCAGGAAAAGAAGACGAAAGCATGAAACTCCAAAATATAAAGAAAAATATAAGCACGAAGACAACGTAGAAATTACAAACCGTGTATATCGATGCGTATAGCAATATAAAGACACGAGAAAACTAAGAACACTATAAACCCAAGAACATAGTAGAAATTAACGGATTCCTCCGGTGGAAGATGAAAAAGAAGAATGACAGATGTGATAGTCAAGAATATATCAAGAATTAAAACTGGATGGAGCATATTGAAGATTGTTTTTGGAAGTACGAAGAAAGGAAGAAAGTATAAAAGATGGGAGATGTGGAAATAAGGAAATGTAGGAGGTTGATTTATAGTAAAATATCCGACAGAGAAATCGAGACAGATTATTGCATTAAATCGAAGAGGATCATAATTTTCTTAATCGCCGAAGAATCAAATCTTATATAGATTACAAAGATTTTATTTAATCCGGAGATCAACCGTGATGACGTCAAAAGATAAGACGAATCCCTATTTTCTCATTTCACTCTTTTACGATAGCTTTACTCATATGTTTCGAGTAATCGAATTATTTTATCCATATTTCTCAATCATGATAAAACCCTATGAATCAACTTATATTCATCATAATAACATTCTTATTGTTAGCCATGACGACCTCGATCAAATTTTGGGACGAAATTTCTTTAACGGGTAGGTACTGTGACGACCCGGAAATTTCCAACCAAATTTAAACTTAATCTTTATATAATTCCGACTTGATAAGCAATGAATTTTAATAATCTTGAACCTCCGCAAAGAGTTTTACACAAGCTTTTGGTCACCCTTTTATTCCGACGATTCACGAACGTCATAACTTGATTTAATTGTTTAATTATTGTGTATATATATGGATTTATATATATTTAACTTGAAAATATGATAATTAAATATCTCATTAAGTATATTAACAAAGTATTATATATATTTTTTCATACTACTAATTTAAAGAGTTTTTGAACAATATATATATTACTATTTAAACGACGTAATTAACTTATGTTAAAATGTATTTACATATAATGTATTACGAGTGTAAATACATCCTTACAAGTATTAAATACACTTTATAATATACCAATACATATAAAGGATAGCTGTACTCGTGTTTCCGTTCAATTTTCTCAAAGAATTCTACTCGCATTCATACGGTATTTTTACCCGTATTATACACAGCTTCTAGAAGTATTTACTATTGGTATATACCAATAGAAATCTGAAATTATTTGTGTAATATGTCATCCATGACCTAATCAATTTAATATATCATGCATGACTTAATACAATTTAACTTATCTTAGATATTTTCACTAAAAGCCAAAATTATAAGCTTATAAATAAGGACCATTTTAACTCTTTTTTACTCCACATTTTCTTAAACTAAAAACACACACTTGAATTCTCTCATATCATAATTTAATCTCAGCAACTTTCCTCTTCATAATCAAGGTAAAATACTTCTCAAAATCCTTGTTCAATTCCTTGTATAGTTGCTATCTTATTATACTTATAAAACTTGTAAAAACTAGAACTTGTTTTGGTGAACACCAAGCTTGTTTGAAAAACTAATCTAATCTTTCTAACTTAACTCTAATAACACTTATTTATATGTATTATGATGTTATATTTAGTTAATATAAGAACTTATAACTTGTACATATGAAGAACACCTTGAAACTTAACATATATCCTTTAATCTCCATTAGGTAAAAAGCGGGCTGTTTTGGGTTGGGAATTAAAAACCTATCTTAGAATTTGAGTTCGAGGCTAAGACTTTGGAAATATGTTAATATATGTAAATAAGACATCCTTTATTTGTTTCATGATTTTAGACAAAGTGGAAGTATTTTATCAAAAATCATATATTGGGTGGGTGCCGGGATTTTTCCAAATCTGTCCACCGACACAAAAAGAGGGTAAAGCTCTAAAAATTACTACTTGAGATGAAATTTTCTAATTTTTTTTGTAAAATTTACTTCTTAATGAATCCATAGCAATTTGATTCACTTTAAACGGAGTTGTAATGAATATTTGGCGAGCAAAACAAAATCTGCTAAATTTAACTTTGTATGGACAAAATTTTTATTATAAAAACTATATTAACCATATCCATGTTAAATTTTCCTATATCCTATATATATTTGGACATGTTATCAGTAGTATAACAAAATATTATAATCTTGGTTAATTCTGTGATTGTATATATGTATAATAATATTCTTGGTACGTCCTAACACAATAAGTATACAATACGTTTTGATAAATCCTAAGACAATATGTACACAATACGTCTTAGTTAATTCTAAGACAATACATATAAAATACGTCTCTGGGTTGATGCAAAGACAATACATAAACAATATGTCGTGGGGTAATTCTAAGGTTATATATATAAATATATATATATATATATATATATATATATATATATATATATATATATATATATATATATATATATATACCGATTATTGGACTGTTGGACTTTTCGGACTATTTTGGACGACTAACAAAGGACTACTAACAATGAACTACTAACATAAAATGTTAAAAATTATTATATAAGTATTCTATGAACTTGTTTTTTTTTCATATGTCGTATTATTATCTGAATCGTTATTATTGTTATAGGTTCGTGAATCCAAGGACGACGGCCATATTTTTAATAAGTTGAAAACTTATTATTAATATACTTTTACTACCGTGAGTATATAGTCCCATTTTTAAGGCAGATCCTTCACAAAGCTCGAGTTCATCGGATTCTAAAAGCTATTCTGATATGGAATTTCATTTGAGCTCCGAGAGCAGTTTAACCGGAATGAACCAACCAATTAGTCATCACTTTTTTTTTGGATGAATTGGGGGTGGGTTCGTGGACTAATCAATCAATTTAGACAAGAAGAAGGCGATCTCTTTTATGAATCCAATTTGCCTCTCGGTGGAGAACATGAGGCACTTACCGGCAAACCCGTTCGTAACACCATTTTCTCTCTCCTTTACCGAATTTGCCGCAACGAGTATAATATTACTAATATTATTGATGATATCCAACCTTTACTCCATATCTTGCATGGTGAATTATTTACTGTCATGAAAAGCAAAATTTCATTAGCAAGTGCATCCTACATCATTTCATTCCCTTTATAAAGCTCTTGACCTCTCTTTTTATTCAAGAAACTTTAAACATCTTCTTTCACAATACAAAACAAAACAAATTCTCATCATCTATACTCACATCAAACCACTACTAGCACCAGCAGCAGTAGTACCAACAACATCACAAGCCTCAACATCGCAAGCTGCATTACGAGCATCAACATCATACGCACAACAGGCACTGAGAGATATCAACAATAATGAGTGATGAAGTATTAATTAATTATTTCATTTACGTTGAAGAAATATTCCGCGATGATTATGTAATCTCTAAAGTTTTAGAGATTATTCATTTCTAGTTCCAACCGTAAACCAAATGAGATTAATATAATATTAACTCATTAAATCCATATTACATCTGAAGAAAATATACATACATATATTTTCATAAAGACTGTAATAAAATTCTCTTGTACAATATTACTTGTGAATTTTTGTAACGGGTAGGTAATACTTAAGAGATATATAAATTTACAATTAATATGTCACGTTCTTCGATTATGATTTAATAATCATCAACTATACTCACTACCTTCACAACGATACACATTCTTTCTTAGAAATCAAAACAACCATACTCATTCAAATCTAATTACATATTCTGATTTTGAAATCTCAGAATTCAATCCGAAATATAATCGAAATCATCACTCTTAGATTCCTACATCTTTCAAAACTATACTTTGACTTCAAAACTGTACTAGAACATCATTTCTATTCATGGAACCCAGAAAAATATTTGTATCATTCAAAATCCTAGAACATCATATGTATATTAACATTTACAATCTATGTTCAAACCCTTTGAAATTCCTGAAGACACTCGAGATGATGATCCAACCACATGATACCCGCAGTCTTGTACCTGAAAAACCCTCGAAACCAAAGTCATAGTTTAACACGTATCCGTGTCAGACCCTTTGGCATTTATTAGCTAAAATAACTTTTCAATCTCTTTTCAAAATAGACAGTTTTGTCACAGCTCCAGCAAATCACCTTCAATTGTTCATCGAATAAGCCTTATTATAACGATTACCCCTTCATCATTGTTACTGGAGAACCTATCATATCTCGCCACATTAGCAGTAAACTTATCAACAACTTCATTGATCTTTAAGCCTCTCCAAAAAATCACGATACTTATTCAGTGAAACTTTATCAAGTACTCATCTACAACTTGTAACAATAATTGTTATACCAACTACTGGGAATTAGCAATCAGTATTTTGAATTTCGCAGCAATTTTACGCCAACAGTTATATATATACATATAACTTCTACCTCCAAGACTTACAGACTTCGAATGTGAAGTTTCTGAAAAACACCCTAAACTGCGAACTAGTTCTTCGAATTTTGGAAAAATGCTGATGAAGCAGCAAAAACTGTAAACAACCTTAACAGTTAAAAGTTTGATGATAAAGAATAGTGTGTTGGCAAAGCTCAGAAAAAGAGAAGGTTTGGAACTGGAAAAAGGTTTGAGCAAACTATGAAGGAGGTTGTGGACAAATCACAAAGACGAAATCTACCTTCAAAGAATCCAAATGATTCAGTATCTGCTGAAGTCTTTAGCAAATACCTTGCTCCTTACTCTAAACCCTTGTGGACAATATTCTTTATCATCCTCTGATCTTTGATATTCTAAGATATCATCGTATCCTTCATTATAAATATCCTCCATATTTTTGAAGATATTTTCATAACTATTCTTATCTGAAATCTTTTATCTCTTCGCGCTATTAGTGTTACATCATAAAGGAAACTGTTTTAGTTTCTAAATCTCAGAAAAATTCAAAATTTAAAATATGAATGTTGTTGAAGTAGTGTTGGGAACTGAAGCATGAGTTAGTATAATATAATGACGCTTGATCAACGTGATTATATTACAGTAAGTCATGCTTAGTTTCTAATGAAACATGATGATTCACAGACCATAACATCATCATGTGCCATGTTACATGACTTTTACATTCAATCTAATCTCTAAACGTATCAAGAACATATTCTATTGATAGTTCTATCTTTTCCTTTGAATTCTGGTAATTTCACAAGTCAAATTGTGCTATTACAATTTCTCTCTTAGAACATTAGCTATGTTCATTTTGAATTTCATATCTATGAATTCTGGACCATTATTCGCTTGACTTGAAGTCAGGAAAAGAAGACGAAAGCATGAAACTCCAAAATATAAAGAAAAATATAAGCACGAAGACAACGTAGAAATTACAAACCGTGTATATCGATGCGTATAGCAATATAAAGACACGAGAAAACTAAGAACACTATAAACCCAAGAGCATAGTAGAAATTAACGGATTCCTCCGGTGGAAGATGAAAAAGAAGAATGACAGGTGTGATAGTCAAGAATATATCAAGAATTAAAACTGGATGGAGCATATTGAAGATTGTTTTTGGAAGTACGAAGAAAGGAAGAAAGTATAAAAGATGGGAGATGTGGAAATAAGGAAATGTAGGAGGTTGATTTATAGTAAAATATCCGACAGAGAAATCGAGACAGATTATTGCATTAAATCGAAGAGGATCATAATTTTCTTAATCGCCGAAGAATCAAATCTTATATAGATTACAAAGATTTTATTTAATCCGGAGATCAACCGTGATGACGTCAAAAGATAAGACGAATCCCTATTTTCTCATTTCACTCTTTTACGATAGCTTTACTCATACGTTTCGAGTAATCGAATTATTTTATCCATATTTCTCAATCATGATAAAACCCTATGAATCAACTTATATTCATCATAATAACATTCTTATTGTTAGCCATGACGACCTCGATCAAATTTCGGGACGAAATTTCTTTAACGGGTAGGTACTGTGACGACCCGGAAATTTCCAACCAAATTTAAACTTAATCTTTATATAATTCCGACTTGATAAGCAATGAATTTTAATAATCTTGAACCTCCGCAAAGAGTTTTACACAAGCTTTTGGTCACCCTTTTATTCTGACGATTCACGAACGTCATAACTTGATTTAATTGTTTAATTATTGTGTATATATATGGATTTATATATATTTAACTTGAAAATATGATAATTAAATATCTCATTAAGTATATTAACAAAGTATTATATATATTTTTTCATACTACTAATTTAAAGAGTTTTTGAACAATATATATATTACTATTTAAACGACGTAATTAACTTATGTTAAAATGTATTTACATATAATGTATTACGAGTGTAAATACATCCTTACAAGTATTAAATACACTTTATAATATACCAATACATATAAAGGATAGCTGTACTCGTGTTTTCGTTCAATTTCCTCCAAGAATTCTACTCGCATTCATACGGTATTTTTACCCGTATTATACACAGCTTCTAGAAGTATTTTCTATTGGTATATACCAATAGAAATCTGAAATTATTTGTGTAATATGTCATCCATGACCTAATCAATTTAATATATCATGCATGACTTAATACAATTTAACTTATCTTAGATATTTTCACTAAAAGCCAAAATTATAAGCTTATAAATAAGGACCATTTTAACTCTTTTTTACTCCACATTTTCTTAAACTAAAAACACACACTTGAATGCTCTCATATCATAATTTAATCTCAGCAACTTTCCTCTTCATAATCAAGGTAAAATACTTCTCAAAATCCTTGTTCAATTCCTTGTATAGTTGCTATCTTATTATACTTATAAAACTTGTAAAAACTAGAACTTGTTTTGGTGAACACCAAGCTTGTTTGAAAAACTAATCTAATCTTTCTAACTTAACTCTAATAATACTTATTTATATGTATTATGATGTTATATTTAGTTAATATAAGAACTTATAACTTGTACATATGAAGAACACCTTGAAACTTAACATATATCCTTTAATCTCCATTAGGTAAAAAGCGGGCTGTTTTGGGTTGGGAATTAAAAACCTATCTTAGAATTTGAGTTCGTGGCTAAGACTTTGGAAATATGTTAATATATGTAAATAAGACTTCCTGTATTTGTTTCATGATTTTAGACAAAGTGGAAGTATTTTATCAAAAATCATATATTGGGTGGGTGCCGGGATTTTTCCAAATCTGTCCACCGACACAAAAAGAGGATAAAGCTCTAAAAATTACTACTTGAGATGAAATTTTCTAATTTTTTTGTAAAATTTACTTCTTAATGAATCCATAGCAATTTGATTCACTTTAAACGGAGTTGTAATGAATATTTGGCGAGCAAAACAAAATCTGCTAAATTTAACTTTGTATGGACAAAATTTTTATTATAAAAACTATATTAACCATATCCATGTTAAATTTTCCTATATCCTATATATATTTGGACATGTTATCAGTAGTATAACAAAATATTATAATCTTGGTTAATTCTGTGATTGTATATATGTATAATAATATTCTTGGTACGTCCTAACACAATAAGTATACAATACGTTTTGATAAATCCTAAGACAATATGTACACAATACGTCTTAGTTAATTCTAAGACAATACATATAAAATACGTCTCTGGGTTGATGCAAAGACAATACATATACAATATGTTGTGGGGTAATTCTAAGGTTATATATATATATATATATATATATATATATATATATATATATATATATATATATATATATATATATATATATATATATACCGATTATTGGACTGTTGGACTTTTCGGACTATTTTGGACTACTAACAAAGGACTACTAACAATGAACTACTAACATAAAATGTTAAAAATTATTATATAAGTATTCTATGAACTTGTTTTTTTTTCATATGTCGTATTATTATCTGAATCGTTATTATTGTTATAGGTTCGTGAATCCAAGGACGACGGCCATATTTTTAATAAGTTGAAAACTTATTATTAATATACTTTTACTACCGTGAGTATATAGTCCCATTTTTAAACTCTACAAATATTTTGGAATGAGAATACATGCATTTTATGTTTTACGCCATAGACACAAGTACTTAAAATATATTCTTTGTTGAGTTGTACCACTTTGCATATCTTCCCTAATAGCTTGGTAACTAATATTTACATGTTGTAAGAACATGTATACGCGAATCCTATTGATAGATCTATCGGGTTTGACAACCCCAACCGGGCTAGTCGCTCTAGTATCGTAAACGGTTGCATAGTACTTCGTTTTTACTACACTTGGTACAGTGTAGGGAGATTTCATAATAAAGGAAATATGCCACATTAATGGTTAAGTATGGTTACCGAAGCGCTCAACAACTTATAGAATACCTTTATACACTTGCGAGTGTACATTTATTTATAACTATGAAATCTTGTGGTCTATATTTATATCGATGCTTGCTTTAAACCTATATATCTCACCAACCTTTGTGTTGACTGTTTAAGCATGTTTATTCTCAGGTCCTTAAGAAAGTCTTCTGCTGTTGCATTATCTGAGCAAGCTGTGGATGGAGTCTCATGTTTTTATTTAAATGAAGTGTTGATTCAATAAAACTTTCGTCATGTATTATATTCAAATTTTATGTCACGTGTGTAGTATTTAGAAACCGATGTGTTATGGGGATTATTTCTTAAATAATTGCCCATTTGTTTAAAACATGCATTATGTATAATAATGGTGTACTTTTTATGAAACGAATGCAATAATTTCTAAAACGTATCATATAGAGGTCAAATACTTCGCTATGGGACCAATGAATAACGTACTGCGTTTATAGTGATATGAACGGGTCGTTTCATTAGGTCCCCAATTAATTGGAATATTTGACTTCGGGTATAAAGTTAATTTGATGAGGACACTCGCACTTTATATTTATGACTCATGGACCATTATGGACAAAAACCAGATGGACGTATCAAATGATCCAGGACAAAGGACAATTAACCCTTGGTAATAAACTAAAATTAACTCGTCGAACATCATGATTACGGAAGTTAAATAAGCATAATTCCTTTATTTTATATCTCATCGCACTTTTATTTACCGTCATTTTATTTATCGCACTTTTATTTATTCGCGCTTTTAATTATCATCATTTACTTTACACTTTAAATTAAGTTGTATTTATATTTAATATTTTACATTAGGTTTTAATTGTGACTTAAGACTCAAAATCGACAAAACGGTCACTAAACGGTAAAACTCCCCTTTTATAATAATAATAATATTACTTATATATATATATATATATATATTTTTATACAAATATAGTTTAAAATAAATATAGCGTTAAACTCAGCTAGCTCCCTGTGGAACGAACTGGACTTACTAAAAACTACACTACTCTACGATTAGGTAGACTCCCTATAAGTGTTGTAGCAAGGTTTAGGTATATCCATTCTATAAATAAATAAATAACTTGTGTAAAATTGTATTGTAATTAATAGTATTTCGTAGTAAAATATAATCTATTTCGTACTACACCTCGCACACATCAAGTATTTTTGGCGCCGCTGCCAGGGACGCCATAGAAGGCTACAATAAAAAAAATTAGTTTTTAAACTATTTTTTGTAAAAATATATTTACATAAGTTTTAAAAATTAAAAATAAAAATATAAAAACATAAAAAAGAAAGAAAAATATATTTCTATAT
This sequence comes from Rutidosis leptorrhynchoides, assembly GCF_046630445.1. NCBI lineage: Eukaryota > Viridiplantae > Streptophyta > Magnoliopsida > Asterales > Asteraceae > Rutidosis > Rutidosis leptorrhynchoides. The sequence continues at coordinate 402,248,419 of NC_092335.1, read as the reverse complement.
TTTTAAGTTTTTAAATTAAAAAGTTTATATTTTAAAGAGTTATAAAACTAATAAGTATTATTTTTTTATATAAAACTAATAAGTTTATATTTATATTTTATATATATTAAACTCAGAAAGAAAAAAAAAAGTAATCGGGCCACTACACTGTAGCAGCCCAATTTCTAAACTGGATCTACACACCATGCGACTGCATGGATTTAAAACCATCAACTCATGCGATCGCATGAGCTGAGGTGACAGGTCTGAAACCTTAGCTGTACCAATTAGGGTTACGTTTAAATAATTATTATTATTAATTAATTGTAATTAGGGTTAAATTTAATAATAATTAGTTTAGTTTTTAAATTAAATTTGTATTTTTAACTTTTAACTAGTTTTATTAATATATTAATTAATACTTTTATAAAATAATAATATAAAAATAATATTTTAGTAAAATTGTATTTTTATCAACTTAGTTTATTTTTGTATTTTGTATTTTTCTTTATTATCGTTTAATTCGTAACTTTTATAATTTATTGTTCGTAATTAGTTTTAAACTTGGTATTTTGCCGTAGTAATTTTATATTTCTAGATTCTTAACCTTTGCCGTAAAATCCCTTAAGTGCATTTTCTTTAGATTAAGATTTAGGCGCTTTAGAATTTTACGACGTCACTTATCGCTTTTGTTTTAAATAGATTTTAGTGCCTAATTAAGTTATTGCCGTTTTGGATTTAGAATTCCTTTAAGCTTTAATACCTTTAAATGCAACTTTTAGTCTTAAGTTTTTAGAATTCTAAGTATTCGACGCTTTATTTTCTTATTTTTATTTTTCAACTGCTTGTTTTTCGACCTTTTATTTTTTGACGTTTTTCGACGCACTCTTCTTCTTTCTCATTTCTACGCTCTAGTTTTTAGGACATAGAATTTTCTATATCTTCTTCAAAATTTTGAAAAAAAAATTATTTTGAGTGGTTAAATTGATGGACATCCAAAATTTTCTGGTTCGTAGTAATAATTGAATTTGTTAGTGGCGAGTTGTGGGCTTCCGATTTAAAGGGTTCTGGCTACCTGCTGCATCTATTGGCTATTCGATACGTGGGTAAAATCAGAAAAGTCTATTAATTTGATAACTTATATAATTTTTTTATTTTTATAACTAATAGGATATTCAGTGAATGCACCGAGCAAAACGTTCACCACCTTTCATACGTTCACCACCTGTAACTCGATCAAGACATCTAGCCAATATTGTCGCCGTTGATTTTTCTTTAGAATCGTCATCTAGTCGACCAAGTACTCCAATTCAAATTTCCGATAATCCATTTTTTGAACCCGATCTCACAATTGAGAACCCGGAGGATATTCAAGGACAATTTAGAGATCCTGAACCACTAATTATTCCTCCTGAACCACAAATCATACAACCAGAGATTGTCGAGGAAGAAACCATTAAATCAGAATCCTCTAGTGATTCAGATTCAACAAATTCAATCATGGAAAATCAAGAACCTCTAAGTATGGAAGTTCGAATGAGAGCTACACGCACTGGCCAAGGTCACGCAATTACTAAACCAGACATTAATGCGCCAGATTATGAAATCAAAGGACAAATCCTACACATGGTAACTAATCAATGCCAATTTAGTGGTGCGCCGAAGGAAGATCCAAACGAACATCTTCATACCTTTAATAGAATTTGTACTCTATTTAAGATCAAAGAAGTTGAGGATGAACAGATCTATCTCATGTTATTTCCCTGGACTTTAAAGGGAGAAGCTAAAGATTGGTTAGAATCATAACCTGAAGGGGCGATTGATACATGGGATGTTTTAGTTGAGAAATTTCTTAAAAGATTCTTTCCGGCATCTAAAGCCGTGAGACTTCAAGGAGAAATTGTTACGTTCACGCAAAAGCCAAATGAAACTCTATATGAGGCGTGGACAAGATTCGGAAAGTTGTTGAGAGGATGTCCTCAACATGGTTTAGACACTTATCAAATAGTACAAATATTCTACCAAGGATGCGACATTACTACACGAAAAGACATCGACATAGCAGCTGGTGGTTCCATTATGAAGAAAACCGCAACTGAAGCTTACAAAATTATTGATAACACAGCCTCCCACTCACATGAGTGGCATCAAGAAAAAGACATCGTTAGATCATTTAAAGTGGCTAGAGCCGATTCTAGCCATGACTTTGATTCCATTTCCGCAAAGTTAGATGCTTTCGAGAGACGAATGGAAAAGATGACTAAAGATATTCACGCAATACGAATTAGTTGTGAGCAGTGTGGAGGACCACATTTGACAAAAGATTGTCTCAGTATTGAACAAACAATAGAACAAAGAGAGAATGTTTCATACATGAACCAAAGGCCTGAAAATAATTATCAGAATAATTATCAACCGCCAAGACCAAACTACAATCAAAATCAGAATTATAACCGAAATGTTCCATACAACAACCAACAAGGTCCTAGCAATCAACAAGTATCTAATAATACTTACAACCAGCAAAGACGTATTTTTCAAAATATACCACCACAAACCGATGATAAAAAGCCAAATTTAGAAGATATGATGTCGAAGCTAGTTGAATCTCAAACGCAGTTTTTCACATCTCAAAAACAAACTAATGAACAAAATGCTCAAGCATTTAGAAATCAACAAGCTTCAATCCAAAATCTGGAACAAGAAGTAAGTAACCTAGCCAGGTTAATTGGAGAAAGAAAACCAGGGAGTCTACCTAGCGATACAAATGCTAACCTCCGGAATGAAATAGCTAAAGCCATTATCACAAGAAGTGGTATTACACTTAAACCACCTGAAATACCTGTAATTTCTGATGACTCTATTCCTACTCCACAAGCACCACAATCTGAGCAAGAAAAGGAAAAAGAACCGGTAGTTGAAAAGGTTAATGAAGATAACACAGTTAAGGCTAAACTTTATGTTAATCCATACCAACCACCACTTCCTTACCCGAGTAAAATAAGAAAAGAAAGACTTGAAGCCGAGCAATCTAAATTTTTGGATATGTTTAAACAAATAAATGTCAATCTTCCTTTCATTGATGTGATTTCATGAATGCCAAGATACGCTAAATTCCTGAAAGATATAATCACAAATAGAAAGAAAATAGAAGAACTCTCGGCTGTTACAATGAATGCTAATTATTCTGTAGTGCTGTTGAATAAGATACCAGAAAAAATATCAGATCCAGGAAGTTTCACAATTCCATGTTTTCTGAGAAGTCTTAGTTCAATAGAAGCACTGGCAGACTTAGGTGATAGTATAAATCTAATGCGATATTCATTATACACTAAACTAGACCTTGGAGAATTGAAACCAACACGAATAAGCATACAACTAGTCGATCGATCAGTAAAATATCCTAGAGGGATAATGGAGAACATGCTAGTTAAAGTTGGTACTTTAGTATTTCCAGTAGACTTTGTTATTCTGGACATGGAAGAAGATTCTCGAGTTCCTCTTATATTAGGAAGACCATTCTTAAACACAGCTAAAGCAATAATAGACGTGTTTGGTAAGAAACTGACCCTAAGTACAGAGGACGAGAGTGTTACCTTTTCTGTTGATAGAGCCATGCAACAACCACAATCTGCAGATGATACATGTTATTATATTCAAACTATAGATTCACATGCAGAATTGTTAGAAGAATTTCTAGAATTACAAGGAACAGGAGAATGTTCTTTAGGAGAAGGAACTGAACCAATTGATGAAGCTGAAATATTATCCGCACTCATGGCTAATGAATACAAAACAATAATAGAAGAACTTCAAATGCTAAAAGAGGAAGACAGATATCGATACAAATCATCGATAGAAGAACCACTGACATTAGAGTTAAAGCTACTTCCAAACCATTTGGAATACGCTTATTTACATGGTGAATCTGAATTACCTATAATAATATCGTCTTCTCTTACGGAAAATGAAAAATCTCAACTCATTTCTGTGCTAAAAGCTCATAAACCAGCTATTGCATGGAAGATTCATGCCATTAAAGGCATAAGTTCTTCGTATTGCACACATAAAATCTTTATGGAAGAAGGTCATAAAACATATGTGCAATGCCAATGAAGACTAAATCCAAATATGCAAGATGTTGTTAAGAAAGAAATTATTAAACTGCTCGATGCAGGTTTAATTTATCCAATCTCTAATAGTCCATGGGTAAGCCCAGTTCAATGTGTATCTAAGAAGGGTGGCATGACTGTCATTACAAATGAAAAAGATGAGCTTATTCCTACTAGGACTGTAACATGATGGCGTGTTTGTATTGATTATAGAAAATTAAATGATGCCACAAGAAAAGATCACTTTCCCTTACCTTTCATTGATCAAATGTTGGAAAGGTTAGCTGGGAACAGTTACTATTGTTTTCTTGACGGTTTCCCCGGATACTTTCAAATTCCAATCGCACCCGAGGACCAAGAGAAAACTACGTTCACGTGCCCTTATGGTACTTTTGCTTAGCCATTTGGACTTTGCAACGCCCCTGTAACCTTTCAAAGGTGCATGATGGCAATTTTTCACGACATGATAGAGGAATGCATGGAAGTTTTCATAGATGACTTTTCAGTCTTCGGTGATACTTTTGAAACATGTCTAGTTAATCTTGAACGAATGCTTATTAGATGCGAGCAATCAAATCTAGTACTTAATTGGGAAAATGCCACTTCATGGTTAGAGAAGGCATCATTCTTGGTTATAAAATTTCCAAAGAAGGAATTGAAGTGGATAGAGCTAAAGTAGATGTAATTGCTAAACTTCCACATCCCACCAATGTTAAAGGAGTTAGGCGTTTTCTAGGGCATGCCGGTTTTTACCGACGTTTCATAAAAGATTTTTCTAAAATTGCCACTCCTATGAATAACCTCCCAGAAAAGGATGCTCCATTCATCTTTTCAGATGAATGCATCAAATCTTTTAATATTCTTAAAGAAAAGCTCAATAATGCACCGATCATGATAACTCCAAATTGGAATCTACCATTTGAACTCATGTGCGATGCAAGTGATTTTGCAATGGGATCCGTTTTAGGACAAAGGATTGAAAAACGATTTCAACCTATTTATTACGCTAGTAAGACGTTACAAGGAGCACAAATGAATTACACAACTACTGAAAAAGAACTCCTTGCTATCGTCTTTGCTTTTGACAAATTTTGTTCATATCTTGTTCTAGCTAAAACGGTGGTCTATACCGACCATTCTGCTCTTAGATACCTATTTTTGAAACAAGATGCCAAACCACGATTAATCTGTTAGATCTTACTCTTACAAGAGTTCGATATTGAGATCCGAGACAAAAAGGGAGCAGAAAATCTCGCAGCTGATCATCTTTATCGTCTTGAAAATCCTGAATTAGAAGTTCTAAATGAATCGGCTATACAAGATAACTTTCCTGATGAATATCTTTTGAAGATCGATTATAATGAAATTCCATGGTTTACAGACTATGCAAACTACTTAGTATGTGGATTCCTTGAAAAAGTGTTGTCGTACCAAAAACGAAAGAAATTCTTTAGTGATATAAAACACTATTTTTACGAAGATCCACATTTGTTTAAAAGTTGTCCCGATGGAATAATACACCGATGCGTATTCGGAGATGAAGCTAGTCAAATCTTAAACCATTGTCACACAGGACAAACAGGAGGGCATTATGGGCCTCAGCTCACAGCAAGAAAAGTTTATGACGCTGGATTCTATTGGCCTACAATTTTCAAAGACGCACACCTTCTTTGTAAATCCTGTGATGCATGTCAAAGGGCCGGAAAAATAAGTCAACGTGATGAAATGCCATAAAATGTCATTCAAGTATGTGAAGTATTTGAGGTTTGGGGTATTGACTTTATGAGTCCATTTCCAAAATCTCATAATAATCTCTACATTCTCGTTGCCATTGATTATGTACCTAAATGGGCGGAAGCACAAGCTCTCCCAACTAACGATGCACAAGTTGTAGTCAACTTCTTAAAACGTCTTTTTGCAAGGTTCGGAACACCGAAATCTTTAATAAGTGATCGGGGTACTCATTTTTGTAATAATCAACTTGAGAAAGTTCTCAAAAGATATGGAGTAACTCATAAAATCTCAACCGCTTATCATCCACAAACAAGTGGACAAGTTGAAAATACCAACCGAGCTTTAAAACGTATTCTAGAGAAAACCGTAGGATCAAATCCGAAGGAATGGTCCATGAATTTGGAGGATGCACTCTGGGCTTTTAGAACAGCCTACAAAACTCCAATTGGAACCACACCTTTTAAACTCGTTTACGGAAAAGCATGTCACCTTCTAGTAGAAATTGAGCACAAAGCATTTTGGGCTATGAAGACATGTAATCTTGATTTACATGAAACTGGACGTCTACGGTTAAGTCAACTAAACGAATTAGAAGAATTAAGACATGAAGCATACAAAAATTTGTTAATTTATAAGGAAAGAACGAAGAAATGGCATGATAAAAGAATCAGAAGTTCAAAAGAATTTATGGAAGGAGACAGAGTCCTTCTTTTCAATTCACGATTCAAGCTATTTCCTGGAAAATTGAAATCAAGATGGTCTGGACCATTCATAGTCAAAAGAGTTTTCCCATACGGAACAATAGAGTTAATAAATTCAAATGTGATTGAATTTAAAGTTAATGGTCACAGAGTTAAACATTACATAGATAATCCAATGGAAGTTGAAGATGAAGTTAATCACAATTTCGACACCACAGCTAACTAAGTGTGGGAAGATTCGAATCTTTTAAGGGTAATATGTATTTCTGTTAGAGTTAGATTCTCTATTTTCAAGTAGTTCTCAAAAATGGAATCCGAATGGTCTTTCCCTAGCAGACCCTAAAGAACTAGTCTTCTCCCTCCATTCTGAATTTTTATTTCTTTTAGGTTTTACGAGATGAAGAATTCCTTTGATCTGAACCATGGTCTACTACTACACGCTATGATTACTAAACGTAATAATAACATTTTCCCGAGTGAACTGGTATCATTCATAAGAGGAAAAATGGACGAAGTGAGGAAAGAACTCAGTAAGAATCATAATAAGACACATTTTGGTAAAGGAAAATCGAAATCCGCAACAAAAAAGAAGAGCACGCCACCTTAAAAGATGTCATAAATGCGGAAAATGGTCACACGAAGGTAAATGTTCGAACAATCAGACACATTCCAATACTGAGTTCATTACTTTATGTAGAGAAGGACCATTCATATGTTTAGAAGAAAAGTTATTGAAAAATCTAGGTTACGATTATGTAGCTATGGAAAACCAAATCGAACGACTCTCCTATGAGTCGGCTAAAGCAGGTCTCTGAGAATTCTATCTCACAGGTAAGTATATACAGTTTTTATTTGTTTTTATTTATTGCTTTTAACCTTTTGATAATAAACGCTGAATCGTTCACTATAAAGTATTAAATTGATATTTAATAAAATTAGGTATGCGAAACCGAAATTATTGATATCATACAAAAATATAATGCATCACTGCGAAATTTACCGTTTATTCAAAAGGTATAAATATCTTTAATCAATCAATCCAAAATATTTTAGAAATTCGTCAGGAGTAAAACTAGGTAAATAGCCGAAATTACTTTACCCCAAAGAGAGACGTATATTTTTGATAATATTTGATTGATTAAAGTGGGATAAAAGAAAAAAAAGATTTTTATTTTTTTATTTTTACCTTGTTTTTAAAATATATAACTATATTATTTTCAAATGCAAGATTGTAAAATTAATGTATATAAATATTATTAATATTTATATGAAATTTTATGCATTTTAAATTTAAGTTTGGTGTGAATTTAAAAATAAAATTTAGTTTATTCCATTAAGTTAAAAAATTGATTTCTAAAATTCGTCGTGAGTTAAAGACTAGGTCGATGAACCGAAATTGCTTTACCCGAGAACGGGACGAGAAATTTTATTATCATTATTTTTAATTTTAATGATCTAAAGTATGCCAAAAACATTAAAAAAATCCTAAAATCTTTGCTTTTATAACAACACTTTAAAAGACAAATTTTAAAATTTTGTCGAGGGACGAACTAGGTAAACGTACCGAAACAACCTCTGCCTAAATAAAAAGGAAACAAAATTTTAAAAATTAATCAATTAATTGTTTTATGAATAAAGGTTTTATAAAAAAAATTATAATATCCGCAGTCGCGGAGTTTTCTGTGACCCCACATCCGCAGTCACCGAGCAATGAAAATCCAGACCAGGATAACTGGTCGGCAGACCAGTCTCCACACACACATACCCACAATTTTCTGCAAAAATACCCACAAAAACCCTCTCAAAATCACGATTTTTCACCGTTAATCATCAAATTTTTTGCTAAAATCATGTTGAGAAGAATCCTACCAAGAAGTTTTTCAAGGAGATCGGTAATTTCTACATCTAAACACTCTTTAATCCGAATTTTTAGTGTTCTTGAGCAAAATTATACCTTATTTGATTTTGATGATTTCTAGTCTAATTGTGCTTAAATTGTTTGTATATTATGCTTGTATAACCTAGATTGATGCTATTTAACATAATAGAAGCCTTAAACTTCAAATTTTGAGTAATCTAGGGTTTGTGTTCTTGAACAAAATTGGGGCTTTTTGATATAAACGGTTTATGGCTGAATTTTGTTGTTAATACATGCTTAATTAAGTAGTGTAACATGTTTAAGTTGCTAAATGATCAAAACTTTGATCCTAAACATGATTTTTGAGCTTTAAAGTGGACTTTTTAAGTCTAAAATACATGAACTTGATTAATTTGATATGAATTCCATTTGAAACTTGTTTAATTGCTAGTAATGGTTATTTTGACATGTTATTTGAGTAGAATGCTTATGAACATTGTATACATTTTCATATATGTTTATTTGTAAAAGTGTAGAATTGTTAATTTTATGAAATTGTGTATAAGTTTAATATTGTTTAAACATGTCATTATGATTGTTTTGATTTAGGATTTTGCTAACACTAATGCATATTTGGATGCACAAAAATTGTGTTTAATGTGTTTTGCAGACTGAAAGGGGTGAATCTTCATCTGCATCCCAGGCTCACAATGCTCCTCCTGAGAATGCAGACGAACAGGAGATTAACGACCAATACAGACAAAATCTACCGCATCAATTCATTTCATATTCAAATATACAATTGGCAGATTTACACCCTAATTTAAGATTTGACAGACATTGGATAGATTATCGAAAATAGCAGAGGAACTTACACACCCTTCAGTCAAATAATGTTGAAGTACCCAGGGTAATAGATTGGGAACCGTTAGAAACAGTGGGATTGGCCGAGCCAATCAGAGAATTACTTACACAAAGGTATGGTAATTCTGCTTTTAATGATTGGGAACGATTATTCAATATACGTAGGCCTGTATATAGAGAATGGTGTGTGGAATTATTATGTAGTGTTGAAATAAATGATCGGGTAGCTAGCTTAACCGATCGGAGTTTTATTAGATTTTTGTTAGGAGGTGTGATGTGCCATATGTCTCTACTAGATATGGCTCAGGCTTTGTGTATATATATGCCTGAGGAATTAGCATCTACTGATTGTCAGAGGTTAATAAGTAATGGTAGAAGGGTTGATGAAAATTTTGATATGAAAGGAATATGGAGTAGAATGACTAGCCATAACCGATTTCGTGGGGAATATTACTCCTATACTGATATTAATAGAGCTGAGCTAAGAGTGATCCATAGATTTTTAGCAAACTCGATTACACAGCGAGGTAGGAACAAAGAGAAGGTAAATGAAAATGATTTATTTTACCTCATGTGTATTCGAGACGCACAGAGCGTTGTGAACATACCTTATTGTGTGGGTTATTATTTATCAGTAATGGTTAGGGGTATGCGGCCTATTAGTATAATAAGAGGTGGTATCTTTATTACTTTAATTGCTGAGTATCTCAATGTGGATAGAAGTCAGGGGGATTATTAATTGCAGAACCAAAACCACGTGATAGAATTGGTTTGCAAGTATATCATGGTGCAAAGGTTTTAAAGAAACGACATAACACTGCAGCACCATATGATGGCGCGCATCCACAGGTAGAAAGAGATCATGAGCAAGGTAATGCGGGAGGAGGGAATCAGATGGCAGAAATGCAAATTTTATTGGCCCAAAATGAGTATGAAATGGCTAGACAACGAGCATTTGTATATTGGCAATATCATCAAAGCCAAATCATAAGCCATTGTGAAAGGACCCATTCATATACATTATAAACGATTCACAATAGTTGATTACATCGCGAGGTATTTGATCTCTATATGATACATTTTATAAACATTGCATTCATTTTTAAAAGACAAACTTTCTTTACATCGAAAATTGACATGTATGCATACCATTTCAGAATATATCCAATCTATAATTGACTTAATAATAATCTTGTTGATCTAAATGACTCGAATGCAACGTCTTTTGAAATATGCCATGAATGACTCCAAGTAATATCTCTAAAATGAGCTAATGCACAGCGGAAGATTTCTTTAATACCTGAGAATAAACATGCTTTAAAGTGTCAACCAAAAGGTTGGTGAGTTCATTAGTTTATCATAATCATTCATTTCCATCATTTTAATAGACCACAAGAATTTCATTTCCAGTTCTCATAAATATATGTCCCTTGCATAGAGACAAAAAAGCATTCATATGGATTGAACACCTGGTAACCGACATTAAGAAGATGCATATAAGAATATCCCCTATCATTCGGGGAAATTCTTCGGACATGATAATAATGAATTCGAAGTACTAAAGCATCCGGTACTTTGGATAGGGTTCGTTAGTCCCAATAGATCTATCTTTTGAATTCGCGTCAATTAGGCGTGCACTAATTCTTAAAATCAGTGATGTTCCCTAATTCTTAGGCTACCAAGCAAAAAGGGGCATATTCGGCTTCGATCATTCAACCATATAATGTAGTTTCGATTATTTGTGTCTATTTCATAAAACAGTTATAAAAATTTCGCATGTATTCTCAGCCCTAAAATATAAAGGGTAAAAAGGCAAATGAAACTCACCATACTGTATTTCGTAGTAAAAATACATATAACGTCATTGAACAAAAGCAAGGTTGGCCTCGGATTCATGAACCTAAATTAATTATATATATTTATATGTTGATCAATATTTGTCTAACAATTTAGGTCAAGTCATAGTGTACCACAATCCTAATGCTCGAGTCTAGTATGCAAAAGTCGACAAAAGTCAATTTGACTTAAAATGATTTCCAAAATTTATACATGATTATTATATAGTTTAAATATATTCATTTTATATCTTTAAATATTTTTTAAAAGATTTAATAAAGTAAATAATATAATTCATTTATTAATAAATAACTTTATATATAAAAATTATACTTTTATAAATCTTAAATAATAAAATTTATAAAGTTCATAAAAATATTATGATAAATATTATTAAGGTAATTATATTATTTGTATTACATATTTATTTGATAAAATAACATTGATGATAATAATAAGTAAAAGTTGTATTATTTTGTAATAATAATTATTATTATTCTATTAATAAAAATATAAATATTTATATCTACTCAAATTGGTATCATGATAAAATGATAATTCTAATTATAATAACTTTAATATTTACGATACCTTTTAATATTAACATTAAAATAATAATTTTATTTAAAATAATAATAATAATGATATTTTATAATAATAATGACATTTCATTTAAAATGATATTTTTTGTTAAAATGATAATTTCAATACTAACGATACGTTTAATAATAGTAATGATAAAAAATACTAAGAATGATAGTTTTATATAAATCGATATCTTACAATATTTTAATTTCATCATGATACTCATACTCATTATTTCCTAATCGTTTCATTTAATAGCTTTTAATCGTCTTTTATATCATTTTTATAATAATGATAATAATAGTAATCAAAATAATTAGATGTTACTAATATTAGTTTTAATTACAATAATACTAATAATGATAATTACGATAATATTATTAACGATAATACTAATAATTATTTTAATGATAATATAATAATAATAATAACAATAACAATAACCATTTTTAAATAATGATGTATATATATTAATAATGATAATAATAATAATGATGATAATAATAATAATAATAATAATAATAATAATAATAATAATAATAATAATAATAATAATAATAATAAAAATAATAAAAATAATAATAATAATAATAATAATAATAATAATTAGATAATAATAATAATAATACTAATTATAACTTTAACGATAATAACAATAGTAATAATAATAAAAATAACAATTTTTAATGATAAATCCTTTTATTGATAAAAGATAAAACTAGAATGACGATAATAACGACGATAATAATAATAATTATTTTTAATAATTATACAAAAATTCGATTGACTATAACTTCAAATCCGTTCATCGAAACCATTCGATATCTAAAGGAAAAGTTCTTAATTTTTTGCTAGTTTTCCAACGACATGCATATCTTATACCTTATCTCAACTGCATATGTAACTAATTCAGGATTCAACATAACCTAACTAAAGGAAATATCAAAAGTACAAGCTTGCATAATCCTAAATACTCGAGCACTAGTCAGGGATACACTAATAGTATGTAAAAATTAAATTATGAGCGCTTACGTATCAATATTGAGATTCAATATTCCAGGAAAGGTACATAGACGTAACAGAGACGATAAACATTAGATTGACCTTACTAGTATACCCATGAACCATACACGTTACCTCCATAGCTATAACCCATAATTTCCTTAGCCCTATCCTACTCGAAAAGCTCATTTTGGAATCACGCGGGCAGAACCTCGTCGTAGTATTTTATGTATAATACATAATAATAATAACACTTAACACTCTTAATAATAATAATATGATTAATAATAATAATAATAATAATAATAATAATAATAATAATAATAATATAAATATAATTATAAATATATACGGAGTAATATAGATGGATGAATATATGTGTGTGTGAGACAGAATGAACTCGTCGACCTTTTAAACAACTTTCCAGGATTTGATCCCCATGCGATCGCATGGGGATGATGGTGCTTCTTCATGCGGTCGCATGACAAGGTTTCCCAGCTGGTATCCATTTACAATCCATGCCGACACTTATATTTTATATATATTATGTAGTGACCCGAACTTTTCCATGTTTATATATATATATATATATATTAAATGAAATTGTTATTTACATGATTAAGTGTTTCTAACATGTTAAGCAATCAAACTTGTTAAGACTTGATTAATTGAAATAGGTTTCATATAGACAATTGACCACCCAAGTTGACCGGTGATTCACGAACGTTAAAACTTGTAAAAACTATATGATGACATATATATGGATATATATATATAGTTAACATGATATTATGATAAGTAAACATATCATTAAGTATATTAACAATGAACTACATATGTAAAAACAAGACTACTAACTTAATGATTTTGAAACGAGACATATATGTAACGATTATCGTTGTAACGACATTTAATGTATATATATCATATTAAGAGATATTTATACATCATAATATCATGATAATATAATAATTTAAAATCTCATTTGATATTATAAACATTGGGTTAACAACACTTAACGAGATCGTTAACCTAAAGGTTTCAAAACAACACTTACATGTAACGACTAACGATGACTTAACGACTCAGTTAAAATGTATATACATGTAGTGTTTTAATATGTATTCATACACTTTTGAAAGACTTCAAGACACTTATCAAAATACTTCTACTTAACAAAAATTCTTACAATTACATCCTCGTTCAGTTTCATCAACAATTCTACTCGTATGCACCCGTATTCGTACTCGTACAATACACAGCTTTTAGATGCATGTACTATTGGTATATACACTCCAATGATCAGCTCTTAGCAGCCCATGTGAGTCACCTAACACATTTGGGAACCATCATTTGGCAACTAGCATGAAATATCTCATAAAATTACAAAAATATGAGTAATCATTCATGACTTATTTACATGAAAACAAAATTACATATCCTTTATATCTAATCCATACACCAACGACCAAAAACACCTACAAACACTTTCATTCTTCAATTTTCTTCATCTAATTGATCTCTCTCAAGTTCTATCTTCAAGTTCTAAGTGTTCTTCATAAATTCCAAAAGTTCTAGTTTCATAAAATCAAGAATACTTCCAAGATTGCAAGTTTACTTCCAAGTTTTCTAAATCCATTCCAAGTAATCATCCAAGATCAAGAAACCTTTGTTACTTACAGTAGGTTATCTTTCTAATACAAGGTAATAATCATATTCAAACTTTAATTCAATTTCTATAACTATAACAATCTTATTTCGAGTGGAAATCTTACTTGAAATTGCTTTCGTGTCATGATTCCGCTTCAAGAACTTTCAAGCCATCCAAGGATCCTTTGAAGCTAGATCCATTTTTTTTTATTTCCAGTAGGTTTATCCAAGGAACTTGAGGTAGTAATGATGTTCATAACATCATTCGATTCATACATAAAAAGCTGTCTTATTCAACGTTATAAACTTGTAATCACTAGAACATAGTTTAGTTAATTCTAAACTTGTTCGCAAATAAAGTTAATACTTATAAATAGACTTTTAAAATCAACTAAAAACATGTTCTATATCTATATGATATGCTAACTTAATGATTTAAAACCCGGAAACACGATAAACACCATAAAACTGGATATACGCCGTCGTAGTAAAACCGGGGGCTGTTTTGGTTGGGATAATTAAAAGCTAAGAAGAACTTTGATTTAAAAGCTATACTTCTGGAAAAATTATTTTTCTTATGAACATGAAACTATATCCAAAAATCATGGCTAAACTCAAAGTGAAAGTATGTTTTTCAAAATGGTCATCAAGATGTCGTTCTTTCGACGAAAATGACTACCTCTTTCAAAAATGACTTGTAACTTGTATTTCTGACTATAAACTTATACTTTTTCTATTTAGATTCATAAATTTAAGTTCAATACGAAACCGTTGCCACTGGAATCACTCAAAACGGATTAGAAACGAAGAAATGGCGAGTAAAACAAGATTGATAAAAACTACTCATTTTACCTACGTGAAAGTTAGTAATAAATCTATTCCAACCATAACCTAATCAACTTATATTGTATATTATGTAATCTTGAGATACCATAGACACGTATACAATGTTTCGACCTATCATGTCGACCCATCTATATATATATTGCGGAACAACCATAGACACTCTATATGTGAATGTTGGAGTTAGCTATACAGGGTTGAGGTTGATTCCAAAATATATATATAGTTTGAGTTATGATCAATACTGAGATACGTATACACTGGGTCGTGGATTGATTCAAGATAATATTTATCGATTTATTTCTGTACATCTAACTGTGGACAACTAGTTGTAGGTTACTAACGAGGACAGCTGACTTAATAAACTTAAAACATCAAAATGTATTAAAAGTATTGTAAATATATTTTGAACATACTTTGATATATATGTATATATTGTTATAGGTTTGTGAATCAACCAGTGGCCAAGTCTTACTTCCCGACGAAGTAAAAATCTGTGAAAGTGAGTTATAGTCCCACTTTTAAAATATAATATTTTTGGGATGAGAAAACAATGCAGGTTTTATAAATGATTTACAAAATAGACACAAGTACGTGAAACTACATTCTATGGTTGAATTATCGAAATCGAATATGCCCCTTGTTATTAAGTCTGGTAATCTAAGAATTAGGGAACAGACACCCTAATTGACGCGAATCCTAAAGATAGATCTATTGGGCCTAACAAACCCCATCCAAAGTACCAGATGCTTTAGTACTTCGAAATTTATATCATATCCGAAGGGTGTCCCGGAATGATGGGGATATTCTTAAATATGCATCTTGTTAACGTCGGTTACCAGGTGTTCACCATATGAATGATTTTTATCTCTATGTATGGGATGTATATTGAAATATGAAATCTTGTGGTCTATTGTTACGATTTGATATATATAGGTTAAACCTATAACTCACCAATATTTTTGTTGACGTTTTAAGCATGTTTATTCTCAGGTGATTATTAAGAGCTTCCACTGTCGCATACTTAAATAAGGACAAGATTTGGAGTCCATGCTTGTATGATATTGTGTAAAAAGTGCATTCATGAAATTTATTTCGTTGTAACATATTTGTATTGTAAACCATTATGTAAACAGGATATTTTAGATTATCATTATTTGATAATCTACGTAAAGATTTTTAAACCTTTATTGATGAAATAAAGGTTATGGTTTGTTTTAAAATAAATGCAGTCTTTGAAAAATGTCTCATATAGAGGTCAAAACCTCGCAACGAAATCAATTAATATGGAACGTTTTTAATCAATAAGAACGGGACATTTCAGTTGGTATCCGAGCGTTGGTCTTAGAGAACCAGAAAATTTGCATTAGTGTGTGTTATCAAGTTTGTTAGGATGCATTAGTGAGTCTGGACTTCGACCTTGTTTTCTTTAAAAATGATTGTTTAACATTTTTGTTGGAAACTATATATTATTAACATGTATATATTATGTGATATATTAATCTCTTAACATGTTTGATATTTTGTGATAGATGTCTACCTCTAGCACAAATCCCATTGACTCACCTAATAATAACGAAGAGTCGAATATATATATTGGACTGATTCACAAGTTCCCGAAGAGGAACCGGAAGAAGAATCAGAACCGGAAAAAGAATCAGAACCGGAAGAGGAGGAAACGGAGGAGGAAATAGAACCAGTGGGGGAAATAATAAAACAGTTAAGTAAAAGAAAATCCTTAACCAACCGACCAAGGTTAATTATGGTCAATGGTGTTTCCGCCAAGGAAGCAAAATATTGGGAGGATTACCAATTCTCTGATGAATCGGATTCCGACGAGAATTCCGATGATGTTATAGAAATTACCCCAACTGAATTTAAAAAGGCAAAAGAAAATAATAAGGGAAAAGGCATAAAAATAGAGAAATCTAAATCCAACCCCGATGAACTTTATATGTATCATCAACTCCCGAAGTCCTTAAGTTGTAACAATGACCCGGGAACCTCTAAACCACCAGGTTTTTCTAAACCGTTGTGGAAAACGATAGCTAGTATTAGGGGAACATCATATATCCCTAGAAACTTGGCAAAACAAACCAAAACCGAAGAAGAAGAAACGAGCGAGTCGGAATAAGATAGTTGTATTCGTATGGTGTAATATATGTAATATAGTGTGCTTATGCTTTATGATATATGTAAAAATTGCTTGTATTAATAAGTATTTTTTTTTTATGAATCTAACTCTTGTCTATTTTACAGTATAAAAACACAAAATGGGTAGACAACCCAATATTTTAAGACCTACCCGGAGACATGATTGATGAAATCTTGTCTAGAGTTGGTCAGAATTCTTCGGCACAACTATTTACGGCGAAATCAGTTTGTAAGACATTCGAAGAACGTTCCAAGAATGCCATGGTTTATAAGAGACTTTCGTTTGAAAGATGGGGGATATCACATTGGGAAACCCATAAGTTACGATGTGTTTACTTTGACGCATATATTGCGGGGAACCCAAGTGCTATTTTACACAACGGGTTAAGAAATTATTTTGACTCAATGTATCCGAACATAGGACTTCATGATTTAGAAAAAGCGGCTAACATGCAACATAAAGAAGCATGTTATGTTTACGGGTTAGTAAAGTTCGCTTCTCACCAAAGTGAGAACAAGAACATCGGGCTACAACTATTAAACAAAACATTTCCACATGTAACGGACTCAGTAGTTGGGGTGAGAAACAAGGTTTTTAGATTGTTACGGGACTGTTGGACATTACGTAACCCTCGTCCCTTTGACGACGTTACAACACGCTGTCTTATCAATGGCCATAACAGTTATGTTCCACAAGACCAAGGATGTGAAGTAGTCCTAGTAAAACCAGAATGCATGACTTGTTTCTGGACGTATGAATTACGTGTCTTTATTGCCTTTGCTGAACGACTTGTGTACTAGCTAGAATTATCTTCACAACTATCTTGTATCAAAGTTATTGTGTGCTATATTTCATGTTATATGTAAAATAAGCGGTATTGTAAGTTTGTAAAATATTGCGAAAAAGTTTGAACGCGAAATATTATTATAATCAGTTTTTCATATAGAATTGTAGTAGTTGAATTGTATATTAGCTACTAAGTATGAACTTAACGGGTAGGTACTACCCGAATTTAAACTTATAAAATGATAATATGAAGAAAAAGCTTTTATAAATGAGTTCATATTATGCTACGAGATACTATTGACTACTCTTAATATTCTGTATGATTAACTTGTTTCATTTGACTATTTGAAGGAAATGGCACCGACTACTCGACAAACCATGAATATGAGCGAAGAGGAATTTCTTACCTTTCTTGCTGCAAACATAGCCGCAGTACAGGCTGCGCTACATACCAACAATAACCTTGGATCTAGCAGTATAGAAAATCATGTAGGATGCACCTACAAAGAATTCACTGCCTGCAAACCTTTGGAATTTGATGGAACCGAAGGACCGATCGGATTGAAACGGTGGACCGAGAAGGTTGAATCGGTGTTTGCCATAAGTAAGTGTACTGAAGAGGACAAAGTGAAGTACGCTACGCATACCTTCACAGGTTCTGCATTAACATGGTGGAATACCTATCTAGAGCAAGTGGGACAAGATGATGCTTACGCACTACCGTGGTCAGCATTCAAGCACTTGATGAACGAGAAGTACCGTCCCAGAACCGAGGTCAATAAGCTCAAGACAGAACTTAGAGGGTTACGAACCCAAGGATTTGATATTACCACGTACGAAAGACGATTCACAGAATTGTGCCTATTGTGTCCGGGAGCGTTCGAAGATGAGGAAGAGAAGATCGACGCGTTTGTGAAAGGATTACCGGAAAGAATCCAAGAAGATATAAGTTCACACGAGCCCGCCTCCATACAACAGGCATGTAGAATGGATCACAAACTAGTGAACCAGATTGAGGAAAGAATTAAAGAACAGGCGGCTGAAGAGGCCAATGTGAAGCAAGTCAAAAGAAAGTGGGAGGAAAACGGTGATAAGAATCACCAATACAACAACAACAACAATTACAATAATAATCGCAACAACTATCCCAACAATCGCAACATCAATCGCAACTACAACAAACGGCCCAACAACAACAACAACAACAACAACAACAACAACTACAATCGCAACATCCATCGCAACTACAACAAACGGCCCAACAACAACAACAACAACAACAACAACTATAACAATCATCCCAACAACAATAACAACCGCAACAACAACAATAATCAGAAGCAGCTATGCCAAAGGTATGAAAAGTATCACTCGGGGTTCTGCACCAAATTTTGCAACAAGTGTAAAAGAAATGGTCATAGCGCGGTGAAGTGTGAGGTCTACGGACCAGGGGTTAACAGAACGAAAGGAACAAATGGTGTCGGAACGAGTAATGGTGGAGCAAGTAGTGTCGGAGCAAGTTATGCCAATGTAGTTTGTTATAAAAGTGGAAAACCGGGCCACATTATTAGAAATTGCCCGAACCAGGAGAACACGAATGGACAAGGCCGCGGAAGAGTTTTTAATATTAATGCGGCAGAGGCATAGGAAGACCCGGAGCTTGTTACGGGTACGTTTCTTATTGATGATAAATCTGCTTATGTTTTATTTGATTCGGGTGCGGATAGAAGCTATATGAGTAGAGAATTTTGTGCTAAATTAAGTTACCCATTGGCACCTTTGGATAGTAAATTTTTACTCGAATTAGCAAATGGTAAATTAATTTCAGCAGATAATATATGTCGGAATCGAGAAATTAAACTGGTTAGCGAAACATTTAAGATTGACTTGATACCAGTAGAGTTAGGGAGTTTTGATGTGATAATCGGTATGGACTGGTTGAGAGAAGTGAAAGCAGAGATCGTTTGTTACAAAAATGCAATTCGCATTATACGAGAAAAAGAAAAACCCTTAATGGTGTACGGAGAAAAGGGTAACACGAAGCTACATCCTATTAGTAATTTGAAG
This sequence comes from Rutidosis leptorrhynchoides, assembly GCF_046630445.1. Taxonomy (NCBI): domain Eukaryota; kingdom Viridiplantae; phylum Streptophyta; class Magnoliopsida; order Asterales; family Asteraceae; genus Rutidosis; species Rutidosis leptorrhynchoides. The sequence goes on along the minus strand of NC_092335.1, from coordinate 402,228,247 downwards.
GCACAAAAACTAATAAGAAAAGGTTGCTATGCTGTTCTAGCACACGTGGAGAAAGTACAAACTGAAGAAAAGAGCATCAATGATGTTCCTGTCGCAAAAGAATTTCCCGATGTATTTCCGAAAGAATTACCGGGATTACCCCCACATCGATCCGTTGAATTTCAAATAGATCTTGTACCAGGAGTTGCACCAATAGCTCATGCTCCTTACAGACTCGCACCCAGCGAGATGAAAGAACTGCAAAGCCAATTACAAGAACTTTTAGAGCGTGGTTTCATTCGACCAAGCACATCACCGTGGGGAGCTCCTGTTTTGTTTGTCAAGAAGAAAGATGGTACATTCAGGTTGTGTATCAACTACCGAGAGTTGAACAAACTTACCATTAAGAACCGCTACCCACTACCGAGAATCGTTGACTTATTTGATCAACTACAAGGCTCGTCTGTTTATTCGAAGATTGACTTACGTTCCGGGTATCATCAAATGCGGGTGAAAGAAGATGATATTCCAAAGACTGCTTTCAGAACACGTTACGGTCATTACGAGTTTATGGTCATGCCGTTTGGTTTAACTAATGCACCAGCTGTGTTTATGGACTTTATGAACCGAGTGTGTGGACCATACCTTGACAAGTTTGTCATTGTTTTCATTGATGACACACTTATTTACTCAAAGAATGACCAAGAACACGGTGAACATTTGAGAAAGGTGTTAGAAGTATTGAGGAAGGAAGAATTGTACGCTAAGTTTTCAAAGTGTGCATTTTGGTTGGAAGAAGTTCAATTCCTCGATCACATAGTGAACAAAGAAGGTATTAAGGTGGATCCGGCAAAGATAGAAACTGTTGAAAAGTGGGAAACCCCGAAAACTCCGAAACACATATGCCGGTTTTTAGGACTAGCTGGTTACTACAGAAGGTTCATCCAAGACTTTTCCAGAATAGCAAAACCCTTGACTGCATTAACGCATAAAGGGAAGAAATTTGAATGGAAGGATGAACAAGAGAAAGCGTTTCAGTTATTGAAGAAAAAGCTAACTACGGCACCTATATTGTCATTGCCTGAAGGGAATGATGATTTTGTGATTTATTGTGACGCATCAAAGCAAGGTCTCGGTTGTGTATTAATGCAACGAACGAAGGTGATTGCTTATGCGTCTAGACAATTGAAGATTCACGAACAAAAGTATACGACGCATGATTTGGAATTAGGCGCGGTTGTTTTTGCATTAAAGACTTGGAGGCATTACTTATATGGGGTCAAAAGTATTATATATACCGACCACAAAAGTCTTCAGCACATATTTAATCAGAAACAACTGAATATGAGGCAGCGTAGGTGGATTGAATTGTTGAATGATTACGACTTTGAGATTCGTTACCACCCGGGGAAGGCAAATGTGGTAGCCGACGCCTTGAGCAGGAAGGACAGAGAACCCATTCGAGTAAAATCTATGAATATAATGATTCACAATAACCTTACTACTCAAATAAAGGAGGCGCAAGAAGGAGTTTTAAAAGAGGGAAATTTAAAGGATGAAATACCCAAAGGATCGGATAAGCATCTTAATATTCAGGAAGACGGAACCCGGTATAGGGCTGAAAGGATTTGGGTACCAAAATTTGGAGATATGAGAGAAATGGTACTTAGAGAAGCTCATAAAACCAGATACTCAATACATCCTAGAACGGGGAAGATGTACAAGGATCTCAAGAAACATTTTTAGTGGCCGGGTATGAAAGCCGATGTTGCTAAATACGTAGGAGAATGTTTGACGTGTTCTAAGGTCAAAGCTGAGCATCAGAAACCATCAGGTATACTTCAACAACCCTAAATCCCGGAATGGAAATGGGAAAACATTACCATGGATTTCATCACTAAATTGCCAAGGACTGCAAGTGGTTTTGATACTATTTGGGTAATAGTTGATCGTCTCACCAAATCAGCACACTTCCTGCCCATAAGAGAAGATGACAAGATGGAGAAGTTAGCACGACTGTATTTGAAGGAAGTCGTCTCCAGACATGGAATACCAATCTCTATTATCTCTGATAGGGATTGCAAATTTATTTCAAGATTCTGGCAGACATTACAGCAAGCAATAGGAAATCGTCTAGACATGAGTACTGCCTATCATCCATAAACTAATGGGCAGAGCAAAAGGACGATACAAACGCTTGAAGACATGCTACGAGCATGTGTTATTGATTTTGGAAACAGTTGGGATCGACATCTACCGTTAGCAGAATTTTCATACAACAACAGCTACCATTCAAGCATTGAGATGGCGCCGTTTGAAGCACTTTATGGTAGAAAGTGCAGGTCTCCGATTTGTTGGAGTGAAGTGGGGGATAGACAGATTACGGGTCCGGAGATAATACAAGAAACTACCGAGAAGATCATCCAAATTCAACAACGGTTGAAAACCGCCCAAAGTCGACAAAAGAGCTACGCTGACATTAAATGAAAAGATATAGAATTTGAAATTGGAGAGATGGTCATGCTTAAAGTTGCACCTTGGAAAGGCGTTGTTCGATTTGGTAAATGAGGGAAATTAAATCCAAGGTATATTTGACCATTCAAGATTATTGATCGTGTCGGACCAGTAGCTTACCGACTTGAATTACCTCAACAACTCGCGGCTGTACATAACAATTTCCACGTCTCGAATTTGAAGAAATGATTTGCTAAAGAAGATCTCACTATTCCATTAGATGAAATCCAAATTAACGAAAAACTTCAATTCATCGAAGAACCCGTCGAAATAATGGATCGTGAGGTTAAAAGACTTAAGCAAAACAAGATACCAATTGTTAAGGTTCGATGGAATGCTCGTAGAGGACCCGAGTTCACCTGGGAACGAGAAGATCAGATAAAGAAGAAATACCCGCATTTATTTCCAGAAGATACGTCAACACCTCCAACTGCTTAACATTTCGGGACGAAATTTAATTAACGGGTAGGTACTGTAGTGACCCGAACTTTTCCATGTTTATATTTATATATATATTAAATGAAATTGTTATTTACATGATTAAGTGTTTCTAACATGTTAAGCAATCAAACTTGTTAAGACTTGATTAATTGAAATAGGTTTCATATAGACAATTGACAACCCAAGTTGACCGGTGATTCACGAACGTTAAAACTTGTAAAAACTATATGATGACAGATATATGGATATATATATAGTTAACATGATATTATGATAAGTAAACATATCATTAAGTATATTAACAATGAACTACATATGTAAAAACAAGACTACTAACTTAATGATTTTGAAACGAGACATATATGTAACGATTATCGTTGTAACGAAATTTAATGTATATATATCATATTAAGAGATATTTATACATCATAATATCATGATAATATAATAATTTAAAATCTCATTTGATATTATAAACATTGGGTTAACAACACTTAACGAGATCGTTAACCTAAAGGTTTCAAAACAACACTTACATGTAACGACTAACGATGACTTAACGACTCAGTTAAAATGTATATACATGTAGTGTTTTAATATGTATTCATACACTTTTGAAAGACTTCAAGACACTTATCAAAATACTTCTACTTAACAAAAATGCTTACAATTACATCCTCGTTCAGTTTCATCAACAATTCTACTCGTATGCACCCGTATTCGTACTCGTACAATACACATCTTTTAGATGTATGTACTATTGGTATATACACTCTAATGATCAGCTCTTAGCAGCCCATGTGAGTCACCTAACACATTTGGGAACCATCATTTGGCAACTAGCATGAAATATCTCATAAAATTACAAAAATATGAGTAATCATTCATGACTTATTTACATGAAAACAAAATTACATATCCTTTATATCTAATCCATACGCCAACGACCAAAAACACCTACAAACACTTTCATTCTTCAATTTTCTTCATCTAATTGATCTCTCTCAAGTTCTATCTTCAAGTTCTAAGTGTTCTTCATAAATTCCAAAAGTTCTAGTTTCATAAAATCAAGAATACTTCCAAGATTGCAAGTTTACTTCCAAGTTTTCTAAATCCATTCCAAGTAATCATCCAAGATCAAGAAACCTTTGTTACTTACAGTAGGTTATCTTTCTAATACAAGGTAATAATCATATTCAAACTTTAATTCAATTTCTATAACTATAACAATCTTATTTCGAGTGTAAATCTTACTTGAAATTGTTTTCGTGTCATGATTCTGCTTCAAGAACTTTCAAGCCATCCAAGGATCCTTTGAAGCTAGATCCATTTTTTTTCATTTCCAGTAGGTTTATCCAAGGAACTTGAGGTAGTAATGATGTTCATAACATCATTCAATTCATACATAAAAAGCTATCTTATTCAACGTTATAAACTTGTAATCACTAGAACATAGTTTAGTTAATTCTAAACTTGTTCACAAATAAAGTTAATCCTTCTAACTAGACTTTTAAAATCAACTAAACACATATTCTATATCTATATGATATGCTAACTTAATAATTTAAAACCCGGAAACACGATAAACACCATAAAACTGGATATACGCCGTCGTAGTAAAACCGGGGGCTGTTTTGGTTGGGATAATTAAAAGCTAAGAAGAACTTTGATTTAAAAGCTATACTTCTGGAAAAATGATTTTTCTTATGAACATGAAACTATATCCAAAAATCATGTTTAAACTCAAAGTGAAAGTATGTTTTTCAAAATGGTCATCAAGATGTCGTTCTTTCGACGGAAATGACTACCTCTTTCAAAAACGTCTTGCAACTTGTATTTCCGACTATAAACTTATACTTTTTCTATTTATATTCATAAATTTAAGTTCAATACGAAACCGTGGCCACTGGAATCACTCAAAACGGATTAGAAACGAAGAAATGGCGAGTAAAACAAGATTGATAAAAACTACTCATTTTACCTACGTGAAAGTTAGTAATAAATCTATTCCAACCATAACCTAATCAACTTATATTGTATATTATGTAATCTTGAGATACCATAGACACGTATACAATGTTTCGACCTATCATGTCGACCCATCTATATATATATTGCGGAATAACCATAGACACTCTATATGTGAATGTTGGAGTTAGCTATACAGGGTTGAGGTTGATTCCAAAATATATATATAGTTTGAGTTATGATCAATACTGAGATACGTATACACTGGGTCGTGGATTGATTCAAGATAATATTTATCGATTTATTTCTATACATCTAACTGTGGACAACTAGTTGTAGGTTACTAACGAGGACAGCTGACTTAATAAACTTAAAACATCAAAATGTATTAAAAGTATTGTAAATATATTTGGAACATACTTTGATATATATGTATATATTGTTATAGGTTTGTGAATCAACCAGTGGCCAAGTCTTACTTCCCGACGAAGTAAAAATCTGTGAAAGTGAGTTATAGTCCCACTTTTAAAATCTAATATTTTTGGGATGAGAATACATGCAGGTTTTATAAATGATTTACAAAATAGACACAAGTACGTGAAACTACATTCTATGGTTGAATTATCGAAATCGAATATGCCCCTTGTTATTAAGTCTGGTAATCTAAGAATTAGGGAACAGACACCCTAATTGACGCGAATCCTAAAGATAGATCTATTGGGCCTAACAAACCCCATCCAAAGTACCGGATGCTTTAGTACTTCGAAATTTATATCATATCCGAAGGGTGTCCCGGAATGATGGGGATATTCTTAAATATGCATCTTGTTAATGTCGGTTACCAGGTGTTCACCATATGAATGATTTTTATCTCTATGTATGGGATGTATATTGAAATATGAAATCTTGTGGTCTATTGTTACGATTTGATATATATAGGTTAAACCTATAACTCACCAACATTTTTGTTGACGTTTTAAGCTTGTTTATTCTCAGGTGATTATTAAGAGCTTTCGCTGTCGCATACTTAAATAAGGACAAGATTTGGAGTCCATGATTGTATGATATTGTGTAAAACTGCATTCATGAAACTTATTTCGTTGTAACATATTTGTATTGTAAACCATTATGTAAACAGGATATTTTAGATTATCATTATTTGATAATCTACGTAAAGCTTTTTAAACCTTTATTGATGAAATAAAGGTTATGGTTTGTTTTAAAATGAATGCAGTCTTTGAAAAACGTCTCATATAGAGGTCAAAACCTCGCAACGAAATCAATTAATATGGAACGTTTTTAATCAATAAGAACGGGACATTTTATATTATTTATGAATAATTATTTAATCAATATAATTAATTATATATTATATTATATTTACGCTCATGGTAAAAATGTAATTTTTACTAAAATGACTTGTACGTTGTCACTCGACTCATGTACCACTTTCGGTTTTTCGAGCGCACTTTCGTATGTTTAGAAAACTAGCCTTTTACGTTACGCGACGCGTACCCTTATTAATAATTTGACTTACTTATCAATAAATTATTTTAAAAAAAAATGTAACTTATAAAATTAAGTGTTGTGGTCATTTGCTTCTATAAATCAGTGACTCGTTGTTTGTCAAAATATATTATTTTATATCAGGACGTTTTATGACTAAGTTAAAATATATATATATATATATATATATATATATATATATATATATATATATATATATATATATATATATATATATATATATATATATATTTAGAATTGTAAATTTGTACATAATATATATGTTTGAAATATTTATCTAATGATATAATATTTAGTCTTTCAAAATCAATTATATTTCAAAGTTCGTTTTATAATCGTTTAGAAAAATATTATAACTCGTAACGTTTTTATTTGGATAATTGAATAGATATAATTCATTCATGTACTAACTTTTTAAATATCATTTGTATCACTAAACGAGAGTTACTATCGTGTACTAAACTAATTTGAAAATATATATATTTTAATGAATACATTTTAAATACACGTTGCAAGTTATTTATATATATATAACAATCAATATTCCAACCTAGGTTCATTTAATCAAAAACATTTTGAATAATCAAGTGCCATTATACTGAAAAGCGTTTTCATACTTTTGAAAATAGATCAATCGAGTATTATAAAATTCAACCTTCCATTAACTTTTGTCCAATCCTTGTTAATGACACTTTTATTCTTATTTATAAATCACTTTACCATTTATTCCGAATACCGTTAAAAAGAATAGATTTCTCAAATCATAGTGGACCTCTTAACAGAGACTCGTAATTATAATTCAATGTATCTGATAATTCAATCATTTCATCTTATCTTCTAATTCCATCGATAAACATTTTGAAATAGATACAATCATGTAAAGTATTAAATCTAATATTTTGTTTACGTTTTAAGTTATAATATATATATACACATACATATATAATCATATTCGTTTAATGGTTCGTGAATCGTTGGAACTTGGTCGAGGTTTAAATGAATGTATGGACACAGTTTAAAATTCTTGATATTCAACTTAACAAACTTTGTTTATCGTGTCGGAAACATATAAAGATTAAAGTTTAAATTTGGTCGAAAATTCCCGGGTCGTCACACATTGTGCCTACATAAACACAAACTACATTCCTACGCAACCGGCCATATTTCCTCCCTGGACTATACAGACCCGACCACCGTTCCCTACAAATAACCCAGCTCAAGCATTCTACAGCACTTACGGCTATGAATGGAATCCCTACTGGAACCATCCTCATCAACCGTAATTTTCTTTTATTCCTATTTTTATTTATTTTGTAACTTGTAATTTTTTACTTTTAATACTTCTTTTGATACTGTAATAGTTTTTATAATTTTCTAACTTTTATTATTAGATTTTAATAATTTTTGAATGTGGGGTGATATACCCAACTTCAAAAATATGTATATTTATGTTTGTAGTTTATCTCATGTACAAAACAAGGTAAAACAGCACACTTTCAAAGACTGACATTAAGTTCATCAAAAGCAACTAATTTTGACGACAAGATGTAAAATAAATGTGATATAACAACTGCAGGAATAAACAAATGATGTGCACCATTTATCATTCAAACAAACAACAATATGTTTGGAAACTTTGGTAAAATTTAATCATTTTCCTACGCTAATCACCCTCAATAATTTAAATTGTTACTGATTTCTTGCAAATGAGGGCATTGCAAGATCTTAAGTGTGGGAAGGGATTAAATTCTTTCAGTTTTAAAAAAAAAAAATTTGACTTATACACTTGGTTTAATAGCCACTGTTAAAATACTAGTAAAGCAATAGTTGTATTAGAATCTAGTACTCTCTGGTAATAAAGAACAGCCCTAGTCTTATATACTGATTACCCACTTCTAGTAAAAATTTTAAATTTTTTAACTAAATGAACTCAAAATCATGGTTATACATATTTATGAACGACAAAACTAGGTGTTAACACCGAAATTATTGTTACCTCGAAAAGACATAAATTGAGAAACAACCCAAAACGCTTGAATTCATTTAAAATGGAATAGAAGAGAATAAAAAGCCAAAGAGAGAAAAATAAAAGCCAAGTGTGGGAAAAATTTACCAAGTTATTTAAAACATATATCACATATTTTTGAACAAATAATTGAAGATACTTTTGTTTTGGACGATTTTAATCAGTTTTACCCAGTTTATTGTAATGGAATGTAAAAGGAAGTACAGTCTTCCGAGAAAAATACACGCGCTTCTTGATTTAGGTCAGGAAGTTGTCGTTCAGACCAGTTGTAGAGTCTACGAAAAACCTTGAAAAGTTTTCTTGAAAATCAACTGGAAATCTACGGACCTCAGCATCAAACAGGGTAGCCAAGTGGTCAGACTTATCCTAACCATGAGATGATCTATCTCGTACAATGGGGGGTACCGTGCAAATTAGCTTATAAGACTAATGAATCAGATCTCCAGAAAGGATAATCTCCTTAAAGATCAAAAATCAGCTTTTAAGACTGATATTACTCAATCCTTGATATTCACCTTAAAGATTGAGAATTCAAACTCATGGAATTCAATGATATCTAAACTCAAGCTTGAATGAAAAAATATTTTGATCAAAATTACAAACCGATTTGTTTTTTGAAACCCTATTTTCAATGCGTTCATTACCATTGAACGTAAAATCCTAGGAATTCACCTGGAATTCATTAGGTCACCTGAACCAAATCGGGTGTCAACCGTAAGAATGGTGGTTGCATAGCATGGTCGAAGACAGGACCTTGTGCCAGACCGAAAAACTATAGGGTGATCTTTACTATTTCTCCTACAAAGGATAGTAATTGCACTTTGGACCATAATCAAAAGCATGTCATTAGACATTGCCTTAACAGTTGCTTATTCAACGCTTTCCTTTACAACCGGATGGTAGTTTACCAAAAGGTAATATACGGAGCAAGTAAACTGGACGTGTTGCTTTTCTAATACAAGGTTAGCAAGTGGGTGACACAAAACCATTAGTTTTGAGCTAAAATTTTCAAATCTGAAACCCACAAAACCCACAAAAACAATTTGCGAACACCGGTGAAGGGTTATTCTGGAAAACTTATCTAGGGTAAAAGCTAGATTGAATTTTCAAAAGATTAAATGTTTTCATAATGATCCAATTTCCTAAAGGATCTAAATTTTTATAGTCATGTGGAACTGTAAACCACATCGTTACTATCATTGTTCATACCGCCATATCAAAATCACTGATGTACAAAGTGTGAAGAATAAATAAGTGATTCTAGTAAAGTTATATTCAAGTTCTATATTGCTTGAGGACAAGCAACGCTCAAGTGTGGGAATATTTGATAATGTTAAAAACGAACACATATTTCATATCATTATCATTCAAGAAAGACAAGCTTTTAGTTGCAATTGTTCTATTTCCAAGTGATATTCGTTTAAATAATAAAAGGTGAAGACAAAAGACAGATTCGATGATTTGAAGACGCAAATGACCAAAACGCTAAAAAGTACAAAGTACAATCCAAGTGGTTCAAATTATTGATGAGAAACGTCTAAAATTACAAAAGTACAAGCCGCGAAATGCAAAGTACAAGATATCTAAGCGTACGAAAGGATGTTCGAAAATCCGGAACCGAGACATGAACCCACTATCAACGCGCAACCCAACGGACCTAAAATTACAAATTAACTATGCACATAAATATAATATAATATATAATTAATTATGTAAATTATATATATATATATATATATATATATATATATTATATTTATATATTAAATAAATAAACGTCGGCAAGCTAGGATCCAAATCCTGCGTGAGCTGGAATTCGAAGCTCCGCACTCGTGGTGCTGTGAGGAATAAATTCTCAGCACTCGCGGAGCACACCAGGGCCCAAATCCCACTATAAAAGGCGATGCAATTCGACGAAATATTTACACCATCTTCAATCTTCCTTCTGTAAACATATATATATATATATATATATATATATATATATATATATATATATATATATATATATATATATATATATATATATATATTTATATTTATAATTATAATTATAATTTAATTTAGTTTTAATAATAATAAGGTTATTATAGCGAATGTTTTAAGGTTTTGTAAGTCAAAATTCTGTCCGTGTAACACTACGCGATTAATACTCATTGTAAGTTATGTTCAACCTTTTTAAGTTAATGTCTCGTAGCTAAATTATTATTATGTTTATTTAAGCCGAAGTAATCGTGATGTTGGACTAAATATTAAGACTGGGTTATTGGGCTTTAGACCATAATTGGGGTTTGGAAAAAAGACCGACACTTGTGGAAATTGGACTATGGGCTATTAATGGGCTTTATATTTGTTTAACTGAATGATAGTTCGTTTATTTAATATAGAGAATTACAATTTGACGTATCTATAAATAACCACATACACTCGATCGGACACGATGGGTGGGATATTTATAAATACTAATAATTGTTCATTTGACCGGACACATGAATGGATTAATAGTCAATGGACTCATTAAAACAGGGGTGGATTACATACAAGGACACTTGGTGTAATTGTTAACTACTTATTAAAACCTTGGGTTACACGCAGTCGATAACCTGGTGTAATCATTAACAAAGTATTAAGACCTTGTTATAGTTTAAGTCCCCAATTAGTTGGAATATTTGACTTCGGGTATAAAGTTAATTTGACGAGGATACTCACACTTTATATTTATGACTGATGGATCATTATGGACAAAAACCAGATGGACGTATCAAATGATTCAGGACAAAGGACAATTAACCCTTGGTAATAAACTAAAATTAACTCGTCGAACATCATGATTACGGAAGTTAAATAAGCATAATTCCTTTATTTTATATCTCATCGCACTTTTATTTACCGTCATTTTATTTATCGCACTTTTATTTATTCGCGCTTTTAATTATCGTCATTTACTTTACACTTTAAATTAAGTTGTATTTATATTTAATATTTTACATTAGGTTTTAATTGTGACTTAAGACTCAAAATCGACAAACCGGTCACTAAACGGTAAAACCCCCCTTTTATAATAATAATAATTTTACTTATATATATATATATATATATATATATATATATATATATATATATTTTTTTTTATACAAATATAGTTTAAAATAAATATAGCGTTAAACTCAGCTAGCTCCCTGTGGAACGAACCAGACTTACTAAAAACTACACTACTCTACGATTAGGTAGACTCCCTATAAGTGTTGTAGCAAGGTTTAGGTATATCCATTCTATAAATAAATAAATAACTTGTGTAAAATTGTATTGTAATTAATAGTATTTCGTAGTAAAATATAATCTATTTCGTACTACACCTCACACACATCAGTAACTTTATGGAACTGGACCATCACCTTTGTATAGTGGACCGACTTACACTTTCGGTCCACTTCATATCTCGCAACAACCCATTCTGGCGACGCCTATGCCATAGGGATTTACCGCTACTACTTCTCCCGATTACGGCCATTTTAGGTGTAAAAGAATAATAATTCCCACACTATGTAACATTTATCATGAATGTTAAGTTTTTTAGGAAATTATACATATATATATATATATATATATATATATATATATATATATATATATATATATATATATATATATATATATATATATATATATATATATATATATATATATATATATATATATATATATATATATATATATATATATATATATATATATATATATATATATATGGAAATTATATATATATGTGTGTGTGTGGAAATCATATATATATATATATATATATATATATATATATATATATATATATATATCAAGTGATCAAGTCAGTTACAAATTGTGTAGATCCAACCGATCTGTTGTAAACCAACGTCGTGCGAGAGCTACAAATTGACCTTAAACAACACAAAAACATCATGCATATGTATGTAACCCCACTGAACACCAAATCTATAGATACAAAAGTCACCAAGCTGGAACCAAGCATACACACATGACCAACGTTAAAGAACAATAAAATAAGGTAAGTTAGCAAGAGTATAACCAAATAAAATTTGACACAACAATTGCATCTGATGTTGGTCTCTGGGAGATGACTTGTGATTTAGTCATTTTTTTATTAAGACATCGTGTTGTGTCTGTAAGTGCAGTTATGACTTTGTTGAATCATTGTCAACACATGTTGATTCAGATTGTGTAAGATATTTTTCCAGTTAATATGTTGTAGCATGAATCTTATCTACATTATCTAGAGTATTGACTGTTTGTACAGTAGCTTGAGCTGGCTCAACACGATGAAGAGCTGGCTCAAGTCTGCTTTGGGAGGGAGGTATGATCTCTGCTGGTTGTACTTTCAGTAGAGAGTATCTTTGAAAGTATGTTTTATAAAATTGTGAATGTGTTAGGTTAGAGGAACTTGGGTTGTTGTTCCTTGATATCGGCTAAAAAGTCACATTTTTACCTCGATATTAAAGCCCAAAATTAATAAAGTTCAAAGATTTATCGGCAAAATAATCACTTTGTCGGTTGATTTTGAAGATTTATTAATTAGGAAGACGATGCAAAAATAATCAAGAAAATCGGAGCTAAAACGAAGGCTCTAGAACGAAAGTGGTGAAAAACAAGTTACGATCCCGAAAACCAAGTTACGATCCCGGGAACAAGCAAAACGATCCAAGAAAAACAGCAAACCAGAGGGGCCATACGGCTTGCCATACGGCCTACCACATCACATACGACGTGTCGTGCAAACGACCCAAAGAAACGGCTTTCCTAATCAAACGACCAGGCCATACGGCTGCCAGTCGTATGCCAGCAAAAACTGTGACAACCCGGAAATTTCCGACCAAACTTAAACTTTATCTTTATATTATTCCGACACGATAAGCAAAGTTTGGTAAGTTGAATCTCAAGGATTTTAAAACTGTGTTCATACATTCATTTAACCTTGACCGGATTCCGACGATTCACGAACCATTATTTAATTAGATATGAATATGTATATGTACGTATGTATATATATATATATATATATATATATATATATATATATATATATATATATATATATATATTATAACTTGAGAATATTAACAAAGTATTAAACGTATAATATTTTACATGAACGTATTAGTTTCAATATGTTTATCGATGGAATTAGAAGATAAAATCAAATGATTGATTTATCAGATACATTGTATGTTATGAGTCTCTGTTGAGAGTCCACTTTGATTTAGGAAACTTTTTTCTTTTTAACGATATTCGGAATTAATGGTAAAGTGATCTTCAATTAAGGACAAGGTGTCAAATAACGAGAGTTAGACAAAAATTAGTGGAGAACTAAAGTTCATAATATTCAATTGATTAGTTCAAACGTGCGAAAACGTTTTTCGATTCAATAGAATTTGATTATTTAAAATGTTTTGTTTAAATAATATAATTTGTATAGACTATTAATTATTGGAAATAAATGTCAAAACCCGACCTTAACCATAAGGACGAATACAATAACATATGATTTCATCGCGAGGTATTGACCTCTATATGCGACGTTTTTCAAAACTGCATTCGTTTTTACAATACAAACCTTAATTTTTATTACAAATACAAGGTTTAAACAAGATAATAATGATTATCGTTTAGCGATAATCTTAGACTTACAAACTTTACATGTGATAATAACAATACGACTTTCAACATATTTTACATTACAAATCCTCCGATATGCAGTTTTATTTTTGACACAAATATGCATACTCAAGATCTTGCTTAAATTCAACATGTTGCAGCGGAAGCTTTTAGTTATCAACTGAGAATAAACATGCTTAAAACGTCAACATAAAGTTGGTGAGATATAGGTTTAATGCCGGCAGCGTTATGAATATAGACCACAAGATTTCATATATAAACGTTTTAATAAAAATATTCTAAGTTGTTGAGCACTTGATAACCATACTTAACATTTAATCAACGTCGCATATTCCCTTTATTATGAAATCTTACTACACCGTACCAAGTGTAGTCACCGAAACAAAGTACTGTGCAACCGTTGAATACTGGTCATCCAGTCCGGTTGGGGTTGTCAGGCCCGATAGATCTATCAACAGGATTCGCGTTTACAATACCGCATGTAAATAGTAGTTACCAAGTTACAGGGAGATATGCCAGTGGTACAACTCAACGTAGAATATATAATTTTAATCACTTGTGTCCATAACGTAAATCATAAAATGCATGTATTCTCATCCCGAAATATTTAGAGTTTAAAAGTGGGACTATATACTCACCTTTTCCTTGAAGGTATTTAACTCGACTTGGTCTCCGATAGATATCACGAACCTAACCATATATATAATATATCAACATATTTTCTTTTCAAGTAATCGTTACATATATATATATACTTATAATACTTTTAATATTTTCTTAGTCTGTAGTTAGCAGTCTGTTGTTAATGGTCCACAATTAGTTGCTCAATAAAATAAATAAAGACCTCATCGTATTCGTATTGATCAGAATTAATCTCGACCCATGGTACCATGTTGTCAAATGACATGTTGCGTACATAAAGTACCGTGTTGTCAGATGACGTGTTGCGTACAATCATGAGGTCTTATGATTAATCTTCTCGTGTTGTTTACGAGTGGTCCTGAAATATATAAAATCAAATCATAAGTAAATATATATTAAATATTATGTTAATTAACCAAGATATGATTAATCCGATTTTGTCATAATATGATATATTACAGGTTTTGAAGTGTTTTAAAAATCAAATTAGAAGGATCTATTTAGTTTGCGAACAGGTTTGAAATCATTCAAACTATGTTCTTGTTGTTAAAAATTTTATAACACAAAATAAGATAACTATATAAATATGAATCGAATAAGATTATGAATAAGGTTACTACCTCAAGTTACTTGGATAAAGCTACTGGAAAATATAGAAAATAATCTTGATCAAACTTTCTTATGATGATTATAGGTTGTTCATGAAGCTAGTTCTTCATGAGTATTTGCTGAGATTGTGAAGAACACTTAGAGTTCCTAAGAGTGTGTTTTTGGTTAGAGAAAGATGGTTGTAAGAATGAAATGAAAAACCAAGGTGATGGTGATACTTATAGGACAGTCTGGTTGTTGAGGGAACAAGGACAAATTATTGTGTTGAATTTTTGAGTAATAATGTATGCTAGCTTACAAATAAGATTCCCACTTATCTAGGGCAGATCTAAGGCTGATAAGGATATTGATTTGATGTGTATTTACCAATAGTAAATACGTATAGATGATGTGTATTTACCGCCAGGGGTTGCCACCCCTTGGACCCCGCTTATCGGGGGCGCTGCCCCCGAACCCCCGTCATAATCAAGATAAGTTCAAACAAGTGTGCACTCCACACTTCCCCAAACTTGTTCGATATTTATCAAGATTATTTTGGTTACAAATTAATCCCATTACACTTAAATCATATTGGTGACATAAATCACAACACATTATAGATTGTAAGTATATATGTCAAAGAACGTTACATATAGTTATCGTTTTGAAAACTTAAGTTAGTGGTCTCAAAGTATACTTATAACTCATTGTTGTTCGTTCACAATGAAATGTTAAACCATCCTAAAATCATGTTAAATATGTATAGATATGTACATATACATAATCGTATAATTATCATGTGTTATATAGTTCGTGATATCATCGGTTAAATTGGACGGTCAAACGTTGTGTAAAACTCTTTTCAAAAATATAAGTCTCAACAGTTTGGATTGCTTATCAGGTTGGTAAGGTTTAATTTATGTAAATATTAATCTCATAAGTATAGAACGATCGGAAAATTCCGGGTCGTTACAATAAATAACTCGTAACGTGTATTTAAAATGTGTTTATGAATATTGAAAATATATATAATTTCAAATTAGTTAAGTAAACGATAGTAACATTGGTTATGTGGCTCGATTAATATTCAAATATGTTTTTAGAATAAACGTTGGCGCATAAATGAATAATATCAAGTTGAGTTTTAAAGAGTAAACGTTATGTATTATAATATTTTGAAAACGATTTTAAAAAGGAACTTTGAAATATAATTAGTTTTGAAAAAATAAATATCTTATTATTAAAGAAATATTTCATATACATACGATATGTACAAGTTGGTATCTTTTTAAAAAATGAAATTATATATTTTACAATATAACAAAGTATAATATTAAGTTAATTATAAAAACGTGTTGAGTCAAAAGAGTATTATTATATATAGATATATATGTATATGTATGTACAACGAGACGTTGACTTATAGAAGCAAATGACTAAAACACACGGACGTTCTAGTTACACTCGAGTGATTTAGTTCATTGATGATTTGAGTCTAAATATCAACAAAGGTACGGGTCACGAAACGTAAAATAGAAATTATTAGAGTGTACGTAATAACGTTCGAAAACTGGAACCAGGATATGAGTCAAGCGCCAACGTACAAGTCATCGGAACTAATATTACATGTCCACTATGTTCATAAATATAATATAATATATATAATTATGGGTTAAAGGTTTGGAGGTTATGAGTATGGTTAAGGGGTATGCTCGTGAGGTCAATCTAGTGTTTATCATCTCCGTTGCGTCTACATACTTTCCTGCAATATTGAATCACAATATCGATACATGAGCACTCATAACTTAACTTTTATATATTAATAGTGTATCCCTGACTAGTGCTCGAGTATATATGATTATGCATGCTTGTACGCTTATTATTATCGTTAGATAGTTTTGATGATTTATGAATTTAATACATTTGCGATTGAGATAAGGTATATGATATGCATGTCGTTGGAAAGCTGGCGAAAAATTAATAACTTTTCATTTAGAAAGCGTATGGTTTCGATGAACGGATTAAGAGTTATAGTCAATTGAATTATCTATAATTTTAAAGTATTATTGTTAAAATGATTATCGTTATCGTTATCGTTATCGTTATCGTCGTTATTATCGTTATTATTATTATCTAATAATCAATAATAATAATAATAATAATAATAATAATAATAATAATAATAATAATAATAATAATAATAATAATAATAATAATAATAATAATAATAATAATATTATTATTATTATTATTATTATTATTATTATTATTATTATTATTATTATTATTATTATTATTATTATTATTATGATTATTATGATTATTATTATTAATATTATTAGAATAATTAATATTTTTATCAAAACTATCATTTTATTATTTTTATCATCATTATTATTATTAAAAGTATCATTAATATTAAAACCATCATTTTTATTAAAATTATCATTTTTAAATAGAAATATCACTGTTATTATAAAATATCATTATCATTTTAAGTATTATTATTATTTAAAATTATCATTGTGAATAGAATTATTATTTTCGTATAAAATATTATTATTACAGTTAATATTAAAAAGTATTGTTATTATTAAGATTATCATGATTAGAATTATCATTTTATTATAATCATTAGTAAATATAAATATTGTTATTTTTATTAGTAGAATAATAATAATTATTATTACAAAATAATACAACATTTACTTATTATTGTTATTATTGATATTATTTTATCAAATAAATATGTGATACAAAGATATTTTACTACATGTAATATAATTACATTAATAATACCTATCATTATATTTTTATGATATTAAATGAACTTTATAAATTTTATTACTTAAAATATATAAAAGTATATTTTCTTAATATATAAATTTTAATATAAAGTTTTATTTATTAATAAATAATTTGTATTATCTATTTTAATAAAATCTGATAAATATATTTAAATATATAAAACGACTATGTTTTAAACATGTATAGATTTTGTAAGTTATTTTGGGTCAAGATGATTTCTGTGACTTTTGCATATCGATCTCGAGCATTAGGATTGTGGTACACCATGACTCGACCTTTTTTGTTAGACAGATATTGACCAACATATAAATATATATACTTTATATAGGTTCGTGAATCTGAGGCCAACCTTGCACTTGTTCAATGCCATCATATGCATAATTAATACAAAATACAATATTGTGAGTTCCTTTGATTCCCTTTTACTCTTTACATTTTTGGGACTGAGAATACATGCGCTGTTTTTATAACAATTTTATTAAATGCTTTTGTAATATATTTTTGAACCAAGAATACATGAACTGCTTTTATAAATGTTTGACAAAATAGACACAAGTACTAAAAACTAAATTCTATGATAGAATTATTTGGATTCAGAGTTTCGATTTGCACTAGCTACTATCGGTGAGAAATTTTTGCATTGCATGATGCATTAGCTACCGTTTAGCTACCCTCGGTGAGAAATTTTTGCATTGCACGATGCATTAGCTATCGTAGGTGATTTTATGTAGCATTAGCTACCCTCGATGAGAAATTTTTGCATTGCACGATGCATTAGCTACCGTTGTAAGATTATTTATCGGTGAGAAATTTTTACATTGCACGATGCATTAGCTACCGAAATGGTTCGATTTAGTAGTTACTATCGGTGAGAAATTTTTTCATTGAACAATGCATTAGCTACGGTTTTAGCTACCCTCGGTGAGAAATTTTTACATTGCACGATGCATTAGCTACCGTTGTAAGATTGTTTACGGTGAGAAATTTTTGCATTGCACGATGCATTAGCTACCGTTGTTAAAATTGTTTACGGTGAGAAATTTTTGCATTGCACGATGCATTAGCTACTGAGATTATTTTGAAAGGTTCCAGTGTTCTTCATATGAATGATTTTTATAGCAGTGAGCAGACCTGCACAGATTGTTTTCGAAATATAAGTATCTTGTGGTCTATTATATAATTGGAAATGAATGATTATGATAAACTAATGAACTCACCAATCTTTTGGTTGACACTTTAAAGCATGTTTATTCTCAGGTATTAAAGAAATCTTCCGCTGTGCATTTGCTCATTTTAAAGATATTACTTAGAGTCATTCATGGCATATTTCAAAAGACGTTGTTCGAGTTGTTGAGTTCAACAAGATTATTATTAAGTCATTGATAGTTGAGATAATATGAAATGGTATGCATGCCTGTTAGCTTTCGATGTAATGAAAGTTTATCTTTTAAAAACGAATGCAATGTTTGTAAAATGTATCATTTAAAGGTCAAATACCTCGCAATGTAATCATATGTTATTGTATTCGTCCCTATGGATTAGGATGGGTCATCTCAAAAACCAAGTCTATTTAAAGGGCATTTGTCATCCATTTCCACACACCTCTTCACACTCTCTCACTACAACACACTTTCTCTCACTAGATGCTTTCAAGGCCTTCTCACCTTCGTGCGGGAAATTAAGTACCAGGAGATGAACACCGAAGATTGTACTAGGAGCGGTCTTGAGGATGTCAGAACTTGTAATGGTTCAGATCTCGTCTGTAAATGGTGAACGCCTTCCTTAATCTAATAAAGTTACTTTGTTACTTTAGGTTGCTTTCATCTTGCAAGTTTGTCTATCTGTTATAAATGTTTATTATATGTTGAATATCTTATCTGAAACTTATGCTATTGTTATGCTGAAACCCTGACGGTTTATAAGTCTAATTCACGGACCACCCTTTCCATTTACTCACGTGGCTATAACCTAGTATTATGACCTGATCAACCCAAGGATACAAGGTAAGTAGTTATGGGTGCTTAACGTCAAAATAGGGAAATAGTACGTACGGTTAATCAATTATCCTTCAAAGAAGAGCTGCCTAATTAGGTTGTGATTAGAGTAGGCAATATAGAGTTTAGTGAACTCTGGCTTACTCAATAGCATGATTCGCGTCAGAAGCAATGTTCTTGAGATGTTGTAAGATGATTTGGGGTTAAGTAAGTGATCGCAAAGAAGAGACCTCTAATCCAATTAGCAGTACCTTAGGATACCTAAGATTGCACATTTGTTAATGTTAAAGTATAGCCTAGTGTTAAGTGGAGGAATGTTACTATAGTTAAACCAACTTGGATTAAGAAAAGTTGAGACTTTCCTTTAGGGATATACCACTTTATTCATGTACCTAGGATTCTATCCTTAAGGTCATTTAAACCCTTTTAGGTTAACGTTGGGTGAAGGGATATCCGTCTTAGCCAGAATCTTCAAAGCCTAAACTCTCAGTGAGAAATTGATTAGGTTCTTAACCCGATTAATTGAGGTTTAGTGTTCATTCTAGGAAGTTAAACTCTCGCGACAAATCTCCATCAGTATCCCATTCTTCATACCTATCTCTTTTTTATCTTTATAGTTTATATTACCTTAGTTAAGTTCAATATATCACCACTTGTCGCTAGGATTAACTATTTAGGCACTTTTGTCCCACATTACTGAGCAAACATACAAAAATAAACATACAAAAATACGAACCTAAGTTATACTTACCACTTACTCGTTAAAAGAAAGACAAGTAGGTGAATTTAGCTAGGAAAACCCAGCTAAATATAAATAATAAAACCATTATTCCCTTGTGATAACTGATTCTGATGTTTTGCAACCTAACGACACCGCACAAATAAAACTGTCCATTTCGGCCATATCAAGAGAGGAGTAAGTTTTTGGCACCGCTGCCGGGGATCGAATTTTCTGTTTGTTAAGGTAACCGTTGATTCTGCCAAGATATGTGAGATTCCTGAGTGGTGTCTAAGAAAGACAATTATACACGGACTTGGTTGTTAGATTTTCTGAACAGTCTTCAATTATATTGGAACCAAAAGGATCCTGCCTCTTCGTTGTCGATCCAGCCACTTGTTTCAAAGATAAATTGATGAGAAATACATATGCTTAATAAACAGAGAGTTTGTCGGTATAGGATTTAAAGTCACCATTATAGTAAACCCTTTATAAAATTACAAAAACAAAATAATAATTATCATATTAATTTCTGTAGATTCCAGTTCAAACTTAATCGATTACGAAGAAAGTGCGAAAGGCAGTTGCTCTCCCACAATTTCAGAAACCGATGAAGTTTTTCATTATAAAAATAAAATAAGTCTAAACCCTAATGAGTCTCATCAAGAACTAGTTCTTGATCCTCGTAGTCCAAGAAGCTGGATAACTTCATTTGACTTTGAGATTTCATTGCTTTTAGATATGTTTTACTCAAATGATCCAGGATTCGACCCTCTTCACGATCCAAAAGGGAGACTCAGTCTTAATGAACTACTCATTATGGAAGATGAAATATGGGAATAATACCCAACTATTTTGAAATATCTAGACTTGTTTGAATATATTCCAAAAGAGAAACGACACGTCGAAAAAACAGATGCTCCATTTACTAGAAATCTGTTAAATCCTAGCAGAAGGTTAGACGTCTATAGAGAATTCGTTAGGAACCTCTATTCCTCAGATTTCCCGTTTTCAAAATTTCCAAAGAGCTGCATAATCAAGTTTGTTCTCTTTACAAACTGTTAAAGGAATGTGAGGAAGATATTTTTGTCAAGTATCGGGATGCAGAAATTGACCTCAAATCTGATTTAGAGTTATTTGTCAGTTTTCTACCTCATATCGATGATAAAGAGTTTTCTCAAATTCTTATCAACCGTTATGTCGCCGCAATGATTTTTGAATTAGAATTTTGGATTGAAAGCAAAAAACCTAACCCTATTTCAAAATATGGAGATCGAGATTTCTTCTACTTTGATTCAACATCATTTCTCATTAAAAGATTAATTGAAGTTTTTTCGGATTCAATCGAGGAAAGAATACATCAGAATTTCTTCACAAAAAGAAAGGAAATAAATTCTGAACTCATACAAATCCTCACTACGTCAAAATTTCCATTTACAACTCTGCAAAGAATAGTCATCGAGAAATATCTGAAAATTTGAAATTTACTATCGATAATCCTGACTCCGCGGAAGATCTTTTATTTCAAGACACGGTGTCAAAACTTCTTTTCGAGCTTAATTATCGAGATATAGGACCAAGGGATTGAATTTCAAACACTAAGAAAGTTAGTAGGGCTTTGGGTAAATTAATGGATGACATCGGGAATTTACAAAAGCGTGAGCGTAAAATGCTAAGTGATTTTGAAATATTCTCAGTACATTCCGCTGATTTACTCTGGATGGTCAAAGAAGCTTTAAACTTATCTTTCTTTCCGCGTCATTTCTGGAACTTAGTTGTGGAACCTGTGTAATTTGTGTTATTAATAACATAAGAATTTTTATTCTACTCTTCCGTTTTTCTTTTTTAATTTTAGTTTAATCTCTAAAAATAATCGGATTAAAAACTGAAGTAAAATTTTATAAATCTTTTATAAATTTAGTGATAATATTTAAAATACTAAAATTTAAAAAAAAATATATAAAAAAAATCGTGAGTCGGGCCGGAGAAATAAGACCGTGCGCCACACGGTCATATTTTTCTTTTTCTTTTTCTTTTCCTCCTCCTCCTCCTCCTCCTCCTCCTCCTCCTCCTCCTCCTCCTCCTCCTCCTCCTCCTCCTCCTCCTCCTCCTCCTCCTTCTTCTTCTTCTTCTTCTTCTTCTTCTTCTTCTTCTTCTTCTTCTTCTTCTTCTTCTTCTTCTTCTTCTTCTTCTTCTTCTTCTTCTTCTTCTTCTTCTTCTTCCTTTCTTTCTTTCTTTCTTTCTCCCTCCCTTCCTTCTTCTCCCTTTTCGGCCAAACAAACACATACACACACACAACACACCATCACCAATTTTCAACCAAAACTCACGATTCAAAGCTCCAATTTAAGTCTCTCGTGCCTCCTAAACTCATTTCCGTTGTCAATTTCGCAAGTAAGGTATATTTTCACGGTTAAAAGTCAAATTTTTGCTTAGGGTTAAATTTTTAACTTTTGAAACAATTTGTGTTTTATCCTTAATTTTGATTCCTTACATGCTTAATTAGACAATGTTATTGTTATGTACTAGTTTTTAGGTTCGATTGAGGCCTTTTGCTTCACTTTTGGCATACGATTCGTGAATTCTTGTTCTAGGATAGAAATTGATGAAATTTTTGTAATTTTGATGTTTTGCTAGCTCATTAAGGCCTAGTGATTCACCTAAAACACTAAGGTACAAGTTTTGGAACAATTTAGGATCATTTTGTTGAAAATTGCAATTTTGACAAAATGTACAAAATTAGGCTTTCGATTTTTCCTAATGTTAAAACATTTTTAAAACTTAGGATGACTTGAAACTAGTCTAAATTAAGGTATCATTGACTTAAAAATAAATTTGGAATATAGTCTTTGATTTTTCTTATTATGTACGTTTTTGCTAAAATGAATATTTTTCGATAAAAATGGTTTTAAATCACGACTTAAAGGCATTATAGGAAGAGTTTGATGTATTAAAATATTTAAGGTAATTAAAAATGATCATTATGATTGTTGCATGCTTAAAATCATCATACTTTGAATAAAGTTGCTTATTACGACTAACTCGCTATAATTATTATTTTAAGCATTATTTGTTGCAATCACGAGTACTCTTTGGATTTTGCTTAAAATATGATTATAGTTGGTTTAGATATTGTTTGCGGGCTATATTTGTCGATAACATGGATATGGAAAGTGCCATTTTTAAAGCCCTCATTTCGAATTTATTTCAAAAATTATACACACCTTTCATATCTTCTTGTTATAAGAAATCTTGTATTTTTGGAACATAACTGTTAGACCCAAATATTTATGGTGCACAGCTTAAGAATGATGTGCGTATAGTGTATGAAGCTTGGCGTAAATTAAAAAGCTCAAATACTGCTCAGACCGTTGTGCGCGCCGCGTACGTTGCCAGGCGACAGATTCCTGTTTTCTTTTAAATGAGTTAATGAGGGGTATAGTGGTCTTTTCACTTATTGGACAGTTTGAGGCCACAAAAGCTGATCCAATCCCATTTTGGATCTCATTCTTCACCTAATCAAACACTCTCATCCAATTTTAGAGAGAGAGATCCATTTCTAGAGAGAGAGAGAGCTCAAATCAAGGAGGAAGGAGTTTGATTATCACCAAAGCTCAAGTATTAAAGTTGTTCATCTCGTTCTTGGCTATATTTTGATTGTTGTGGTAAGTTCTAACTCTGAATTTCATTGTTTGATTTGATGTTCAAAGTTAGAGTTTGAACTTGGTTTGTTGAGAAACCCATTTAAACTCTTGAAGTGAGTTCATTGATGCTAGTACTCGGGTTTATTGTTGTTGTTGGTGGGTTTTGGGTTGAAAACCAACTTGGCCATGATTTAGGATTTGTAAGTGGGTTTAATTAGGTTAATGATTATGGAAGGGTTGGAGCGCATTTGGGGGTGTTTGGTTGATTAATTTTGAAATGAGTCAAAATTAGGGTTATGGGTGATTTTGAGAATATTAAGTGTTTAACACTTACGATTGGGTTTAATTGGCGTATTAGGACCATTGTCACTAGTGTTAGTGATTATTGGTTAGTTTGGGGGCGTTTCGTGCTTGGAGGTACAATTGGTCGAAATTACACTAAGTGTCATTTTGAGTTGGTTTGTAAATCCACTCTAAGTGTGTTACTTGTATTGTGATAATCGAATATGTACTTTCCATTGACGTGTTGCGGATTTGTTTGGTGGCATTCATCTAGACGAAAAGGTGAGTGTTAATATCCTATGTGCAATGTATGTGTAGGATGGGTGCGGGTCTGGTGAAGTGGTTCTTGGTTATAGAGCTCACTTCACATATAGGTGGATTTGATGGACTTGCGTATAGGTCCAATTGGAACGGTTGTGCATTTTGGTTGACCACCTTTGGCGAGGTGCACATTTTGCGTGTAAGTTATCACATGTGCTTATGATGTGGATTATATAACCCCAATAGCGAAGGGTTGGTATTGTGTTGTGATTGGTGAAGTGGATCACGTGTGGATGAGGATTCATGATGACTCGTGTAGTTCGGTCATCTTATCGAGGTAGTGGTCTCGTGTAGTTCAGATTCACTAAGGCTCGTGTAGTTCGGCCAGCCTCGATGTTGTTGTGGTATTGAAGATAGTAATCTTGTGTGGATGCGGATTTACTGAGGCTCGTGTAGTTCGGCCAATCTTCATTTTGGTATTGTGGTAATTGACTTTTGGTATTGGGTTAAGGGGTTAACCTTGGGCGTTTTACGCTTTATTGTTATATATCGTTGTATTGTTGTGATGTAGCTAACCCTCCGGGTGTAGCTTATTGGCGTTGTACACATCGTCGTTGGTGTACTTATATTGTTGATGTTGTTAGCTTGTTGTATAGCGCTCGCACGGTATGCTTAGTTAGTTGCCTTATACTTGGATGCTCCGGTATGTGTTATTTGATATTCGTGTGTCCATTTTATGCATATATATGTATGTAGTATATTCTCACTCACTAAGCTTTAGCTTACCCTCTCGTTGTTTAAATTTTTATAGATTTGCATGGATGCGGTGGCTCGGGTAAGCGTGGGAACTAGTGGACTCGCGTAGTTGCTTTAGAAGACGTGCTTTTGGATTGATTGGGATTAGGTAGCGTATCCCCAATCACCATGCTCGGTCTTTATTTTGTGTTAAAATCATGTGGTCGAAAACTTGTATTTTGTACGAAAGTCGTAAAACGGCCGATGTGGGCCCGGTGTCGTAAAACATGTTTTATTATGAAAACGTGTGAGTTTTTACTTATTATAATGTGTTGTGAAAACCGTTTCTTCTAAAAGTGTCGGGAAGTGGTAGATCATTAAACGAAAAATGGAAAATTCGGACAGAACTGATCAGGCTCTGTGCGCGCCGCGCACAGAGAGGGTTGCACGCCACGCACCCTAACTGTATTAAAAAAATAATAATTTATTCTTGCGTTTTCGGTTAGATAACAGGTTGGGTCGTTACAAGTGGTATCAGAGCATGGTCTAAGGGATTTAGGCGACTTGAGATAGGTGCCTAGACTTAGACTTTATTGTGTATGCGCTTTATGCGGGACTTGTAGGATTTCGGGTCGGATCGGGAGTGGTTAGTGTCTAGGTTTATGTGAACTAACCTTGCGCTAATTGTTTTATGTTGGGTTATATGATCGAGCAAAGCGGTCGTGGTACTAACGAGTGGATACGGCGTGTACGCGTAATAATGATTAGCTACCATTTTTACGGGTGCAAATCGTATTTGACAAGTGATGTAAGACGATTGCCGAGCAAGATGGGTCGGGATTGTACGTATGATTGTGCTCGTTCGTTGCTTAATCGATTGCTTTCTTTCGAATGAAGACAGAAGATGGATGCGAAACGAGTGAGCCTATTCACGAGGGGAAGGATGAGTTAACGTTAAGGATTGAGGCCGTGTTTGAACAATATGTCTCGATTTTCACCGACAAAGTTAGGGAAGTAACCAAGGAGTTGGTTGAAGGATGAATAACGAAAATGGTCCGAGACCAAGTGACTAAAGTCATAAGGGAAGAGTTTGAAAAGAGGTTTCCCAAACCTCGAGGTAGTGATGATGAAGAAGTACTTGCAAGGTTAGAGTCACGTGGTGCTCATGGTAAGAGGGCACGAAGTACGCCTGAAGGCGTTGAGAATGTGAAGAAGAAGAGTAAGAAGGGTTACAGGCCTACGTGCTTTAAGTGTGGAGAACGGGGTCATTTGGCACAAGATTGTACGGTTGTGCCTTTAGGCTTGATCAGGTGTTTTATTTGCCGGATGGCGGGACACCAAAAGTCAGAGTGTTCCGAATCGCATGACGATCTGGTTAGGAGGTTAGAGCGAGAATACATGATGGGTAGTGGAGCACGGATGCCCAACAACGCTACATCAGGTACTTTTAGTACGAAATTATATGTTTTTCGTTTGTAATAACATGCGATGTGTGCGTAAGTCTTAGCTAAACTTTATTCTCTGTTAGAGATAATTCGTAGCGAGCGGGCGGTTTACGTTTATGGTTTCAGTTTGCACTCAGTAGAGTGTATAAGTGGTGTGTTGTGCCTTGACTCTATGGTACGAATCTTCGGGTGCTTTGACACTTGTTTGGTATAGGGTCGTTAAGCTCTTTCGAGTGAGACCCTTAAGGTTTCGTTTGTGTTGTACGTATTGTTGTTATGGGTGACATTCCTAATGGAATTACCCCATAGTGATGTTGAATTGACAGACGAAGGGCGTAAGACTTAGTGCAACCAAGCATTCCTTAGTATTCGTGAGAACGTTTCGACCAAGCCATGGAAACGGGCTTCGGTGTTCGGGTGTTAGAGCGTGTTCGTTTTCGAGTTGAAGTTGATGAGCCATAAGGTTCGTCGGGTGGATGAAACCCTTGAGATCAAGTGTTTGATCTAGATGTATGTTGGTAATGGAGTCTACGAGACGCAACGTTAGGTGCCTCTTTCATACATACTAGCGTGGTATTCGACTCCGATGGTGTTACGGTTACATTGAACATAGGATACCTGCAAGAAACCCTTAGGTGTTCGAGTGATGGGGTGGAAGTTACAAACGATAGCAACTCGATGATTGCTAGGGTGATACTCGTACGGTTTAGTAAGTGCTTCGGTTGAAGTAGCAAAGGATAACCTGAATCCTTCGTATGCTCAAGGTTGGAGCAAGGTTTGGTAACGTGCATGTTATGAGATGCAAGACGGGTGAACCTCGTCTCTCTTTTAGGAATTATGATAATGCGATTGGCGCATTAGTGGTTGGATTAGTGGTCGCTCTTCTCCGTGAGAGTAAGCATGTGGTTATCGTCGGAATATATTATTGGAGACGAATTCGCGAGAATTCAAGGACTATGACCAATGAGGATATTGGTTGTGTATGTTGATGAGTGGTCTTTCCACGGGATGCTATTATTTCAACGATGTGTTTACGGAACAGAGTTCTAAGTGGGGGAGTTTTTACTCTCGCGTGAAGATGTTCTAGTGTATTGTTATGGGACGATGCTCGTATAGATTCGAAGCTAGTGTTGAGACCTACGTTGGTCAATGGTGGTAAATTTACGATTGGGAATAAATTGTACTTAAGGTAGTGGATTTAAAATTATCCCCATGGTGGTAATAGGGTGAATCTCATTGAGAGATAAATGGATGTGTTTGACAAGCAAGGTAAAATCCCTCGGTTAAGGGATGTGCGTGTCGGATTTTCTTTTAAAGGATTATTGTTTTTGCCTATGTATGATATAGGTGGTTTCCTGCTCAATTGTGATGGTGATGTGCTCACGTACGTATAATGCGTGTGCAAAGATTCCAAGTTAGTGGAACGTTTCTAAGTATGTGTATATACTCGTTGTTCGGGATGAATGGTTAGTGAATTTCCGTTAGGATTCACTATTGTGTAGCAGTGTGTGATGTTGCAACTCTCGATGTTTGAGGCCAAAAGAGCGTATGTGATGGGTGGGTTATGGCCATTGCCTCGGTCCACTAACTTCACTATAGGGGAAGTGTTATATCAGTATGATATAACATTATCGAAATGGGAGTACCATTCATGCATTGAGATTTTGGGAAGTGAGTCTCGTGTAGTTCGGATTCACAATGACACGTGTGGATGCGGTCATTATATTGAGGAAGTGAGTCTCGTGTAGTTCGGATTCACAATGACATGTGTGGATGCGGTCGTTCTATTGGGATAGTGACTCTCGTGTAGTTCGGATTCACTAGGGCGCGTGTAGTTCGGCCAATCCAGATTGTTGTTGCGATGGAGGTAGTGAGTCGCGTGTGGTGCGGATTCACTAAGGCGCGTCTAGTTTCGGCCAGCCTTCATGTGTTTTGTGTTGTGAACTATTGGTTGTTATATACACCAATGGTGGGGTCATGAGGACCACGTTGCGTGATTAGTGATGCGATAGCCGTGTTTCGCTCACATGTTGCTACGGGTGTGACAATAGTCGATTTTGTACACCTTGGGTTTAGCGTTGCCATAGTCATTTTGGGCGCTATCGGATTTAGTCGTTTTCTTACGATTTTGTGATAAATGGGTATTGGTCGTATTGTGCACTACAAGGGATGTTTAGTGATAAGTGTTATCCGTAAGGATTCGCTTTTGTTCGGTCTTCATCATTTTGGTTGTTGACCTTAGGTTGGGACTTGGTTGCTTTTAGCATTGTACTTGGCAAGTGTACGCTAAGGGTTGATATCTCGGTAAGAGATTGGTTGAGTTTTTCCCGATGTGAGGGATTGAGCAAGTTATAGCGCTCGGATTTATGGATTTGATAAATCGCGGATGACGATTTAGTGTTAAAGGTGATTCATTGGGAAGGATTGCCTAGAGAAGTTGGAAGGAAACATGATGTTTCCGCGTATGTAAGTGATTGTAATAGTTTTCGGATGTTGTGTGCATTGCATGTCTCAGAATGTGTGCAAGTGTGTCTTGGGTATGTAGGAATAACCTTCGAATTTATGATAATTATGGTAGAAGTCGGTTTGGAACGTATGTTTGAGGACCATTTACTGTGGGTCCGGTTGGTTAAGTGACGAGGATCATGAGGACGTTGAAGCGACCCGTCCTAATCCATATGGAGGAATACAATAACATAAGGTTACATCACGAGGCAATTTGACCTCTACATGGTAAATTTTACAACATTGCATTCGTTTTTAAAAGACAACCTTTCATTACATTGAAAGTTGACAAGCATGCATACAATTTCATAATATGTCCCAATCTATAAATGACTTAATCCGTTATCTTCTTAATAATAATCTTTATTGAACTCAATGACTTGAATGCAACGTCTTTTGAAATATGCCATGAATGACTCCAAGTAATATCTCTAAATGAGCAAATGCACAGCGGAAGATTTCTTTCAAACCTGAGAATAAACATGCATTCAAGTGTCAACCAAAAGGTTGGTGAGTTCATTAGTTTATCATAAACATTCATTTCCATCATTTTAATAGACCACAAGATTTCAGATATATAATTGTACACGTAACCCGAGTACAAAATAGTACGCATAACCTGCGAATTAAAAATCATTCATATGGTGAACACCTGGTAACCGACATTAACAAATGCATCTAGAATATCCCCAATATACAGATACACTCATCTGTATATAAAATTGAAGTAATAAAGCATCCGTAACCCGGATGGGACGTGTCAAAGTCCATAGATCTATCTTCAGGATTCGCGTCAATTTGGGGGTCTTTTCCCAAATTCTTAGGCTACCAAGCTAAAAGGGTGATATCCAGTATAATAATTCAACCATAGAATGTAGTTTCAAGTACTTGTGTCTATTTCATAAAAGAGTTATAAAAGCAGCGCATGTATTCTCAGTCCCAAAAATATATATAAAAAGGGAGTAATGAAACTTACGATACTGTATTTCGTAGCAATTATGCATATGACGGCACTGAACAAGTGCAGGGTTGGCCTCGGATTCACGAACCTATATCAATTATCTATGTTAAAACATATAATAACAAGTAAACATATTTATATACTAATATTATTAGTATATTTGTTATTTTAATATTTTATATGTTATATTAATAATTTAATTATAGCTATTTTATATATTTTAAAATAATAATTAATATTTATATCAAATTCTTTTTAAGGTATTTTAATATAGATCATTTATTATAAATATAATCTATTAATGCTTAAAATATTATATAATGTATTAAAACATAATATTTATATAATTGTAATATTTATTTGTAACAATAATAATAACAATAACAAGAATAAAAATAATAATAATTTTAATAGAAATGATAATTTCAATAATAATGATAGTTTTGATAAAATGATAATTTACTAAAAATGATAATATAAATAATAATGATGCTTTTAATAATAATGATAAAAAATAATATTAATATTAGTAATAATAATAATAATATAAATTATCTTAATAATAATAATATAATAATTATAATAATAATAGTAATGATATATGTTAATAATGATAGTACTAATAAAGATAAAAATAATATTAATAAGAATAATACTAATAATAATAATATAAAGATAATAATAGTTATACCATTAATCATCTTCATCATTCTACATTATTTTTTATCATTATTCTTACATCATTTTTATTCAGATTACACGTTTATTTTCAAATTGAGAGTTCTCACTGTCTTAAATTTCATGATTAATCATTATAATGAATCTCTTTTTATCAACCTTTATAATCATAATCATTTTTTATATCTTAATCTTCTTATTACATCGAAATCTTACTATTATACCATATACTTCCACCTTATCAACTTAATACTAATATCGTTATAACATTTACAAAGATCACATCTTATCATTATTCTTATTATTTATTATAAATCTTAACATCTTTAAGATTATATTTATCTTTTCAAAATCCCAATTTTAATCATAATAATCATAATAATAACAACAATAATGATGGTGATAATAATAATAATAATAATAATAATAATAATAATAATAATAATAATAATAATAATAATAATAATAATAATAATAATAATAATAAAAATACTAATATTACAATAATAATAATAACATTAATACTAATAATAATAACGATATAAATAACTAAGAAACTGATAATAATAACTTTAAAATCTATATCATTAATATTATTATTAATAATAATAATACTAATTATAATAATACTAATATTATTAATGATAATAATAATAATAATAATAATAATAATAATAATAATAATAATAATAATAATAATAATAATAATAATAATAATAATAATATAACAATTTATACATATCTAATTTCATATTTATATCATAGTATTATTAATACTAAAATTAATATTAATATTTATTTTAATAATAATAATGAAAGTAATAATATTCTTACAACAACTATATTTTAACTTGTTTTATATATATATATATATATATATATATATATATATATATATATATATATATATATATATATATATATATATATATATGTATATATATATATATGTATATATATATATATGTATATATATATATGTATATATATATATATGTATATATGTATATATATATATATATATATATATATATATATGTATATATATATATATGTATATTATTTATGTAATATTTAATAATCACATAATATATTATATAATAACTTTTATTGAATATTTATTATTTATACATTTTATATATATTACAATGTTTATTTAATAATAATTATACATAGAAGTCATATCAATTTATATATAGATTCATTCTAAATTACAACATAATTATTTTGTATTTTATGTTACATATTTAATTTAAATTATGTTCTTTTATTTTCGATTATCATATATCCTTACATTTACATATATATATATATATACATATTTATTTACAAACAATTGTTCGTGAATCATCGGGAATAGTTCAATGGGTAATTAAACGTATGAAATCATCTTAATGTAACATGTCAAATGGGTTTATCTTGTCGACAACCATTAATCCAATTAGTTACTATACATGATTTCACTTTTACATTAAATATCATGAAAACTAAATGTTTAACTTATCAAGAGTCACGAGAAAATTATTGTAAAGCATGCATTGAAAGTTAAGCAGGAATCTTTACTAACTTTTGTCCAGCTATCGTTAATTGATACTTTTGTTCTTACCTGTGGATCACTTTACCATTTATTATGAATATTATAAAAAATGAAAGATTTTCCAGATCAACGTGGACCTCACAACATAGACCTATAATAATATTAAGCGATCGAAACGTCACTCAACATCTTACTCTTGCACAGTTCGCCCATCATCTGGAATTGTACAACAATTCTCACTTGAACCGCACAATATTTAAGCGAGGGTACACATCTTTGGATCTATTAGTCGATAATCATATTTTTTGGCAGACGTACACTACTGATCAAATGGGTTGGAGGTCAGGGAAAAAGGCCTCCAGTTTCATCAACCCAGTTCACCGCATCCTTCACCACCTCTTTTCAAAGACAATCCATCCGAAAACCCATCATAGTGGAGTCGTCACAATTGCTGACATTCAGCTTATGCACTCCATGTTCCAGAACAGGAATATGCAAGTTGCATACCTTTTGGCTCAGGCGTTCACTGTTGAGAAACTTGCCCATCACGCAAGGTTGAGATAGTTTTAGGGGCTGTTCTCATAAAATTACTTAAGCGGATGCACATTTTGGGCAGCGTAGAAGCAGTGGGTTATAGGAGGGAAACTGAGTCGGAGGAGATTGGGTACAAGCTGCTACACAATTGGCAGTTTATTCAGATTCAGAATAGCAACTGATAGTTTTGGCTAACCCATGTGTTGCAAGTTCAGTAGAGGTTTTAGGCCCGATCCTAGGACTAGGGATGGCAGGAGAGCTTGAGGTTCGCAGGAACTAAGGGTTGAGGATGATCCCACTTCGCATGGTGAGCTCACCGATAGCGATACTCAGAGACACTCAACAGTGCACCAAGGGGCCCCACCATACTACTAGCCGTATCATTATCATATGGTAGACATACCGGGGCCAGATAGGTGGTTTCTTGAGTCTGCGATGCTCCAGAACCTTCAGCAATTCACACATCATGCAGGAAGGCTGCTTAACGTCCCACCATATCCATGGCACCATCCTTTGATTGTTACCCACAGAGAGCCCAGAGATGTCAGCACCAGTCATTAGCATCCACCACATCCTCCTCAGCATCATTACACAAAACATACAGTCTTTCCTTCTCCATCACGGGAGCATAGTACAGGGTTTGAGGAGCTGGACAACAACATTTTCGGGGAACCCCTCATTAGTACTCACAGAGACACATCTGCCGGTGCTCACACTTCTATATAGGATCAGGCTGTTAGCCATGGTATGACTGAGGGTGTGACCCATGGTCTTGGAGGAATGGGTATGACCAATGATTGGGGAAGAGATTTGCAGGAAGGAGCAAGTTGGCAGACAAGGCCAATGATTCACACTAGCACCTCATCTCTCACTGGACTGATTGCACACTTAGACGAGGTTCGTATCGTGGTATCTTCGGGTACTAACACTTCAGGATGGGTACGGAGTTTAGCCACTATCGAGGAAATGCTTCATGAGGGCCAGTCAGACTTGAGGCACCAAAGGCAGCCCCGGACCAGCGTATCATACTCTCTCCCTCCGCCTATGCCAGATTAGACGTGACTATACTCTCTACCACTTTTAATTATGATTATATGATACTTTGATACATTATTACATTTTTATCACTGTACACCCAATCTTGGGCATAACTGTCCTTTTACTTTTAGTTTGTATGATATTATTAGTTAAATAAGTATGCATGAATAAACGTCACAAACAAACGACGATCGAGACCATACAAAAAGATGGAAGCACGACTTGGAGAAAGGACGCATTAATCGAAAATGGCGCCACTACAAGATTAAGAAGAAACCACAATCGGCGAACCATCCATACACACCTTGCTACCATAGGGGAGTACTACGTCTTCATCGCTTTTTTAATAGAATATACACAATATACTAGACCACTTTAGACACTAAGTGTGGGATTAACAACCTGCCAACATAAACTTAAAATAACAACATATTTTTCAAACGTAAAGTGAGGGATACGCTGTATCCCTAACATTGAGGGAAATGTTATTTTAAAGTGTTGGATAGCAATGTATTGCACACTATGATTCTCGCAAAATCCTCAAGAGTTTAAGAAACTAAATTTTTCATAAAATTTAAAACTTTTCAAGCTATAAAACACCTAGGATTCCATATTTTATAAATGATCAAAAAGTTTTTGTTACAAATAGACAAAAGAGTAAAACAAAGTCGAAACTTTTTGCGAAAATTGAACCAATTTTCCAAAAGAGCATTGCATAACCAAAGGCACATTTCAACCCATTATAATTGCTGTAAGGTACCACAAATAAGGCCCAAGAAGCACTTATTTTTAGTGCTTCACTATGCTTCCGTTGAGTGCGCCGATGTTGGCATCTCTGAATCAGAACTTACTCTTGATCTACATTTTGGAATCACACCTTTTGACGAGAATTACTAAGTTAGAAACCTCAGCTATTCATGAAGACAAAACACCCCCACCATATACTTCCATCCACCATGAAACCATCTACCACTATCCACTCTCTTCATTCACCTCATAAATAAAGAAATAAATCCTATGAAATCATAACTTCCGGGAAATCCTCTATAAAACCGCATTAGAAAAAATGCGAGCATCCAAGTCAAGTATCAAGAAGCCATCCGATTACAAGGAGACCTCGAAGAGAAAAGAAAAAGATGCTTGCCAAAAAATAGGTTATGAGAAAAGGAGCAGAACCCCAAAGATTCGAGAAAAAGAACTCCTGGCAGTAGAAAAGATGGATGCTCATTTTAAAATTCCCAATAAAAAGATGAAAGGATTATCAAAATCGATCCTTAAAAGAACTCCTATCTATCCAAAATCCCTTCACAACCCAAACCTCCAATCACCATTCCTTCACAAGATATGCCGAGTATATAACTGAAAATTCTCTCAAATAAGTGATGGATATTTGAGTCTTGATCAAGCCTATGACGAAGAATGCAAAAATGACTGGCTATGAGCGATTTCATTTCTTAGAACTTTAGGACACCCGATATACTTAAGTGAATTGAGTGACCTGAATGAGATAGCCTCAGTTATGTAACCTCCTCTCATTCTTGCGGGAATAGATTCGGGAATATCAAAAAGGATAAAACTAAGTTTTCACTTTTAGGTCTTGTGAAATAAAGATCGCTTGATCACTACGAATACAAATCTTTTGTGCTAAAAGATCGAAGGTTTGCTTGAGGACAAGCAAAGTCTAAGTGTGAGATATTTTATATCTGCTAAAAAGTCACATTTATACCTCGATATTAGAGCCCAAAATTAATAAAGTTCCAAGCTTTATCAGAAAAATAATCACTTTGTCGGTTGATTTTGTAGATTTTTTAATTACGAATACGATGCAAAAACAATTAAGAGAATCGGAGCTAAAACGAATACTCTAGAGCAAAAATGGTGAAAGACAAGTTACGACCCCAGAAACCAAGTTACGATCCTGAGAACAAACAAACCGATCCAAGAAAAACAACAAACGAGAGGGGCAATACGGCTTGCCATACGGCCTGCCACATCAAATACGGCCTGCCATGCAAACGGCCCAAGGAAATGGCTTGCCTGATCAAACAGCCAGGCCATACGGCTTGCCATGCGGCCAGCCAGCCATATGCTAGCAAAAACCAAGTCTATTTAAAGGGAAATTTTCATCCATTATCCACACACCTCTTCACAATCTCTCACTACAATACACTTCTCTCACTAAAAGCTTTCAAGGCCTTCTCACCTCCGAGCGGGAAATTAAGTACCTGGAGGCAAATGCCGAAGATTATACTAGGAGCAGTCTAGGGGATGTCAGTACTTGAAATGGTCCAGATCTCGTCAGTAAATAGGGAACGCCTTCCTTAATCTAATAAAGTTACTTTGTTACTTTAAGTTGTTTTCATATTGCATGCTTGTCTATTCGTTATAAATGTTTATTACATGTTGAATATCTTATCTGAAACGTATGCTATTGTTTTGCTGAAACCCTGACGGTTTAGAAGTCTAATTCACGGACCACCCTTTCCATTTACTCACGTGGCTATAACCTAGTATTAGGACATGATCAACCCTAGGATACAAAGTAAGTATTTATGTGTGCTTAACATCACAATAGGGAAATAGTACCTACGTACGATTAATCAGTTATCCGTCAAAGAAGATCTGCCCAATTAGGTTGTGATTAGAGTAGACAATATAGAGTTCAGTGAACACTGGCTTACTTAAAAGCATGATTCGTGTCAGAAGCAACGTTTTTGAGATGTTGTAAGATGATCCAGGGTTGAGTAAGTGATCGCTAAGGAGAGACCTCTAATCCAATTAGCGGTACCGTAGGATACCTAAGATTGCACATCTATTAATGTTGAAGCATAACCTAGTATTAATTGGAGGAATGTTACTATAGTTAAACCAACTAGGATTAAGAAAAGCTGAGACTTTTCTTTAGGGATATACCATTTATTCATGTACCTAGGATTCTATCCTTAAGGTCGTTTAAACCCTTTTAGGTTAATTTTGGGAGTAGGAATATCCGTCTTAGCCATAATCTTCAAAGCCTAAACTCTCAGTGACAAATTGATTAGGTTCTTAACTCGATTAATTGAGATTTAGTGTTCATTCTAGGATGTTAAACTCTCGTGACAATTCTCCATCAGTATCCTATTCTTCATACATGTCTCTGTTTTTATCTTTATAGTTTATATTACCTTAGTTAAGTTCAATCTATCACCACTTGTCACTAGGGTTAACTATTTAGGAACTTTTGTCCCATATTACTGAGTAAACATACAAAAATACGAACCTAAGTTACACTTACCACTTACTTGTTAAAAGGAAGACAAGTAGGTGAAATATAGCTAGGAAAACCCAGTTAAATATAAATAATAAAACCATTACTCCCTTGTGATAACTAATTCTGACGACTTGCGACCTAACGACACTACACAAATAAATCCATCTGTTTCGGCCATATCATTCCTCTTTACACTTGTTTTGAAACTAGTTGGAGTAGCAGTAGAATAAGAAAAATAGTTTTTACCTCTAGTTTTATCATAAGAAGTAGCCGAAACAATAATGTAAAAAGGTTTAGACACGTCTGCTGCTTGGTTTATAGGAGCATCATATTCCATTTTGTTGGGGGAGAATGTGGATTAATACGGGATTATGCTTAATGACTATACTAATCTTAACCCATAACAATAAGTTTTTTGATGATGACATATGCATATAACTAAAGGTGATGGTAAACATCTTGACATAAATATACAAGTTCACTAATCCACGCTTACTTTAGCAAAAGACCAAAACCAAATAAATCTTAAAAGGACAACATAAGCTACACGTTTAGGTCGATGGTCGATCGCAGGTCAGACCGTGTAGCCTTGCACCCTGATTTGTGAAATCAGGGGTGCACGGTCGACCTCACGATCAACCGTGGGTCGATAGTAAAAGGTTCTGTCCTAATTCCCACCGTTTTTAGTTCTACTACTTTGGGGCATCTATAATTTATGAAACCTGTTTAAATATGCTTAGAATAGTTTCCTCCTTCATACCCAAAGGAGTTTTGGTCATTAGAACACTAATCTTGGTTAATCACACCTAATGACACCTTAATAATGATTAAGCCTTGATTAAGGATAACACATACGCGTTATAGGAAAACATGCCCATCTGAAATGTATCTAGACATACTTAGGATGGTCACCAAGTCCCAACCAAGAGTTGATCCTTCCTTGTACATGTGTTGGACATTAATGTATACTTATACATTAAACGTGCAAATGCCACTTTGCAAGTAAAACTTACATAGCCTTGGTTCAATGTTATGTTCTCACTATGTGTTTAATCCTAGATTAATTAGTGATCTCTTGCTAGTCATTACATGAATATTACTTGACTACTTGCTATTAATAGATGTGTATTATTTGACTATGTGCTAAGTGCTAAATGCAAAAGTAGTTACTTAATATGTATATGTATGAATCTTGTCTTGCTATGTGTTACAAGTTGAGAATCCACCAACTATTATTTTAACTACTTCTATATATGTTTGTGCTACTTGGATAATGCTTAAAATGTCATAATCTAGTAATCTTAAAAGACAATAAATTATTAACACACATAGGTTTGCTTAAGTCTAAAATTAAGTTTATGAATGGTTTAAACTTGATTTAACATGATGTCTTGCAACATGCTTAATTGATATTACTTGCTTAAATTGTGAAGACATCATTAACACGCTTAATTGATTACAAACAAGTTCAAATTTGTATGTTCGTTTGTGTGTATGTATGACGATTGTATGTATGTATATATATGTAGGTGTGTATGTATGTAGGTAGGTATGTATGTAGGTTTGTTTGTGTGTATGCGTGTATGTGTGTATGTGTGCACCTAGGTATGTCCATGTATGTCTGGGTATGAATATAGGCATGTATGTATGTATGTATGTATGTATGTATGTATGTATGTATGTATGTATGTATGTATGTATGTATGTATGTATGTATGTATGTATGTATGTATGTATGTATGTATGTATGTATGTATGTATGCATGCATGCATGCATGCATGTATGTATGTATGTATGTATGTATGTATATATGTATGTATGTATGTATATATATGTATGTAGGTTTGTGTATATGTATGCTTGTATGTAGGCTTAGGTATAGAGTTTTGTATGATTGTTTGTTTGTGGTCATATTTGTTTATTGTTCTTTTAGTGCAGCATTTATTGTTATGAATTGAGGTCCGCATCGCACTCTAAAGTACGTTATATATATATAAATATATATATATATATATATATATATATATATATATATATATATATAGTATATATATATGTATATATAGTGTATATATATATATATATATATATATATGTATATATATGTATATATATACATACATATATATATATACTATATATATATACATATATATATATATATATACATATATATGTATATATACATATATATACATATATATATATATATATATATATACATATATATATACTATATATATACATATATATATATATATGTATGTATATATATATATATGTATGTATATATATGTATGTATATATTACGGCTCTATTAAGCGAGTCAACAGTAAGGGTCGATTTATTGGCGACTTGACTGTCGTTTATTGCCTAAATTGAACTCCAGACATGCTTTCAAACCCATGAAAATTTGATACTACCATTTTCATGGAGTCTCTTTTGATTTAATTGCTTATTTTTCTTTTACTCACCTTTATAGCTTTTTTTTTCTTTTTTTTCTTGCATTATTTTTTCTTCTTTTGGCCGGAGGTCCCCTTCAAAGCAATCTCTTTATCCGTCGGATAGAGAGAGGGAGGACTTTCTCGATTCTTGGAGTGTTTCACTCGAGATAGAGAAATGACCTCTCTTTATCCAAAGATAGAGGTAGGATTGTCTACGTCTCACCTCCCCCATACCCCACGCATGTGGGATTGGGTATGTTGTTGTTGTGTTGTTGTTGTTGTTTGTGATTAAAGTGGGTTGTTTTCATCAATGACATGTTGACCAACCAATATAGATTTAGCAAATGTGTTAATTACAAATAAACGATTATGACAAAACTGAGGTTGTCTCAAATGATTATCATAACTTGTATCCAAGAATGTTAGACTTTCCACTTTGAGCATGACAAGTCACTATCAAGGCAATACATCCAAGGTAAATGGACATTTA
This sequence comes from Rutidosis leptorrhynchoides, assembly GCF_046630445.1. NCBI lineage: Eukaryota > Viridiplantae > Streptophyta > Magnoliopsida > Asterales > Asteraceae > Rutidosis > Rutidosis leptorrhynchoides. Next base: position 402,187,570 of record NC_092335.1, on the reverse strand, counting down.
ATACATATATTACTTGTATAGGATGTTGGGTATCTTTTACAGGTGTTAAATAAAGTAAAGAGTCCAAATATTAATGTTTAAAACTGATTCAAATGGCTATACAATGGATAAGAATTTTGTACTGGACCATGGGCGGTCGACCGTGGTCCCAGCGGCAACAACAGATACTTTTTTTTTTATCTTTCCATATAAATAGCAAGTCTTGGAGAATTTTGAAGACTTGGACCTCTTGCTTGCTACAACTCAAAATCATTAGAGAATCGCAAGAACATAACACTTATACATATGTTTGTGATTAGCAAGAGAAGTTCTATAATCTCATAGATTATAGAAGGGGTTGTAAACTTACTTTTAAATTACTATCTTTGTGAGTTTACATAGAGTTGTAATAATCCTTAGAATTTTCTTAGAATTGTCATCACTAGAAAAGGGTGAGTCGTTGTAGTTTGTAATTAGAAGGATTAGGTTTGTTTTCTAAGGAGAAGTACAAAGCTTGTAAATCGGATCTCCACCAGATTTGGAGAAAGGTGCTTAGTGAAGAAAAACTCCCTATTAGTGAATCGGGGAGTAGATTAAGGTGGATTAGTTACAATCCACCCTAACCACTATAAATCCTCGTGTTTATGTTCTTTACTTTACATTATGCATTATTACAAACATAAAAACATCACACATTGGTTTGAGTTGATTAAAGTGATCAAGGATTTTTCAAATCTTGTTGATCATCAAAAATGTTTTATAAATCGTATTAAGTAAATTTTCACCCCCTCTAGTTACTTACATTTGGTATCAGAGCAGTTGCTCGAACATTTGCTCTAGAAACGTGTTTGCTTAAGTCAAAAACCATTTTGTGCAAAAATCCTAGTCAAACGTTCTTGGGATCAACTCAAACAATGACATACCTTGAGAGATTGGCTAATGAAGCACCAATATTTGATAGAGAGGATGTCTACGTGTGGAAGATAAGATTTGAGATCTATGTCAAATCAAAGGATTATGACATATGGAGGATCACCAAGGGAGAAAACCTTGTTCCTCAAGAATCTTCAAACATGGTGAACTCAACATTCCAAAATGATGAAGTATGAAACAAAGTGCTAAATCAATTTGATGCTATATCACTACTTCATAGAATTCTTCCTAGTGAAGAAAGGGTTAGAATGCTTTCATGTGAAAGTGTAAAGGAATGTTGGGATACACTATGTCCTCTAGTTGAAGAAGCCTCATGTTGCTTGATGAAGAACGGGTTTAAGGAAAAGGTAACAAGACTCGAATGTCTTGGGGGGAATTAGTTAGATGATCAAGATGGAGATGATGATGAAGACTTTTGTCTTATGTGTTCAAGATACTCTCCAAGTCAAGATGCTCGTAATAAAGATGAGGTTGAATCTTGCTACCAAGAAGAAGAAGGCGAAAGCTCAAGCGTTCAAAGCAATAAGATACGTGTATTCTATCCTTCTAATTATGAAGATTTGCTAGATGAGTACAAAGCGGTAAACAATGTGTATACTAGAAGTTGTGACAAAGTAAAATTGTTGAAAAAAGAATTAAAAAAGGTTAATTAACTCAACAAAATTTTAAGTGATGAAAACAATTATTTGAAAATATCCTTAAATGACAAAAATTGTTTTGAAATCTAGTCATAATTCTGTAAACACAAACAAAGTACTGTAAGTCCAAGGTCAATCATTAAGAAAGTTCAAAACCTAGGAAGGGTAAACAAATCTAGCAAATCAATGGGAGGGATAAGTCAAAGGTTGGGTAATCTTTGGATTAATGAGAATCAATGATTAAACAATAAGAAAAGGGGATTGTGCATTTAAAACTCAATGTGTTTTAAGTCAATGTGTCACTATTTCAAAATTGCACATCCTCTAAATGATTAAAAGGGGTTCTCAATAAGATTATGCTTAACTTAGGAATGAACGTTTGCTTGAAAAGATTGCATGCTAGTTGTAGGACAATGTGTCTTATGTGTGTGTGTATATATATATATATATATATATATATATATATATATATATATATATATATATATATATATATATATGTGTGTGTGTGTGTGTGTGTGTGTGTGTGTGAGTGTGTGTGTCTCTGTGTGTGTCTGTATGTGTATATGTGTGCCTACATACGTGCCATTGATGATGAAACTTCGGTTGGATGTGATCATACAATGTTAAGCAAAGAAAATTTGTCCTTAAATATTCTATAGAACGACAAAATCGCCAAAACGCGCTCGACGTGAAAAATCGAACAAAAGTTCACTATTCCAAGCTGAACGGTCGAACCACGGTAGACCGCAGGATCAACCACAGATCATCACTCTCCACGGCCTACCCCATGGTCGACTGTAGTTCGACCGCACAGAAACTGACGACCTTTTTAATCTACTTATAATCCTCATTCTTTATTTTATTCAAAACCGATTTTCATTCCCTCTCCTCCACGGCTCAAGATCTCCAACCGCACACCGAAGAATTTACTCCTTCTCATCCTTAATCTTCACTCTCGGTAAGATTAATCTATGAATTCCCTTCATTCAGTTGTGTTGGTATGATGAATTCTTCAAACATTGTTTGAAGAAACCCTAATTAGAAAGTTATACTCAAATTGATGCTAATAATCAAATTGTGTTAATGAAATCTTCTAAAACCTTTAAAATCATGATTAACATTGCGTGAATTTAAGATTATGAATTCTCGGATTCATCATAAAACTAGATTAGGTTTTCATAAGTTCATTGTTCACATGATTTAAACATATTGTCACTAATGAGGAGTAATAATGTAGAAATTGAAAACATCAAAACATTTGTGTATTGAAGAAAATTAAATTTGCAATACACGAATCCATGTGAACATTATGAAAATCACTAATAATATAAAGTGCAAATGCATTGTCACCAAAAGAGGGTGAGAATGTGAAGAACGTTAACTTCAAAACACTAGGTATTGATGATAAACAAGTTTGCAAATCATTGTCTTGTATGAATATTGTAAAAACATGCGTTCATACATTTGCAAACACATTCAAATCAAAAGAGGATGAGAATGTGAAGAAAGTTAACACTAGAAGACACTTGTGCTTATGTTAGCTAAGTTTGCAAAACATTGATTACACAATTTAGTCATTTGTACGTTCACTTTGATTTATATTGAGGTGTTTTTATAGGAAATGACGAGCAAAGGAAAGGGAATCTATAATCCTCCTCCAAACAGAAAAAACTGGTGTATAATCGAGAATTCATCAACACACAGAATATTGTAGAAGGGAGAATAATCAAAAGTGAAGATTTTCCTGAAATGGTTCATGCATTTACAAATCTGGGTTGGAATGCATTCCTTAATATAGAAGGTCCCATGTACATCACACCGATTCGTGAATTCTATGCTACCTTCACATTTAATGAAGGAATAATTTCATTCAGAATCAACAACCAACGATATACACTTCCACTTGAGGACTTTGGAAACATATTGGAAGTTCCAACGAACGAAAAATGTTTCTTCCACACATGCCACAGTCTTGCTCATCTTCCATCCTTTATAAATGCCGATCAAGTAATTAAGAAACTGTGTCTAAGGAACGTGTCTAAAAGTGAGTTATTTGAGCATGGGGTTCTTGGGAGACACGTACGTTAAAGGTATGAAATTTGGAACAAAGTGATTGATTACAACATCTACTATAAACTGGGAAATCACGCAAATGTTCATGCCACTCAAGTTGCTCTTCTCCGGTGTCTGGAAAATGGAGAACATGTTAACATGGCTTATCGAATGGCAACTAGAATGAGAGACGTTCCGAAGGATACTTCTAGGGCACTTCCGTATGGGATGCATCTCAACAAGTTATTTGCTTATATTAAGATCACCCATAATGATCCACATCCTCCATCCGATCATCCACTTAGCAGAAGTACAATCACAAAGACGAGGTATGATTCAGAGGGACATATAGATGACAATGATTCTGATATAGTCGGGCAAGTGTATGAAGAGATGGTGAATTCTGGTGTCAACTTGGATAACATATCAGATAGTGACGAGGAAGAAATTTTGGAAAAGTCAAGAGATTCATTCTATGGCTTAGACACTGATTCAAAATTGGAGAGAATTTACTTGAATCAACTCAAGGATGAAAAATACCAATCCAAGATTAAAAAGTTGGTGAAAAAGGTCATGAAGGCTATATCATGCCAAAAGAATGATGATGTGGAATATTCAAGGCATGTTGGAAAGGGAAGCCGAAGACGTAGATAGTAAAATCATGATTTCTATTGATGTAATGACTAATTGTTCTTTTAAACATTTAATAGTTTATTTTAATAAATAGTTGTTGCTTGAATGAGTGATTTGAACAAATGACAGACATTGTGCGGTCGAGACCACGATCGACCGCGGTCTGAACCGCAGACTACCTGTCAATCTTTTTGTCTTTTCCTTTGGAGAAGAATTTAATGCACAATAATTTTCAAACAAGGATTTGTGTGCATTCAGTAGGCTGAATCATAATAAACATAAACTATCATTCTTAACTATGATACATTTCATTAAAAGATTCAATTACTTCAAAAAGGAAAATTGTTTGAAAGACTCTTCCCCTTATAAGGAAGATATCAACATGCAAATTCTTCACATTCCTATCCTCCATAATGAATCATTCAAATAAATCACCTAATAATCAATTTCTAATCGACTTGACCTCGTCAGTTTTTGATTCATTCGACAACCTTCCTTTGTCCTCTCCTGAAGATGTCAAGAATTTGGTCAACCAAAATAGGCTATTAGTTAGCTCACGACCAATAGCCGAAGGTTGTCAAGTCATAGTTGAACACTTTCCTAAATCTCTCGTCGAAAACTTCGCAACAATGCAATGGGATGTGATAGGTCAGATCATAGTTAGAATTGAAGTTGTGATAGATTGAGTGAGACTCGGTAAGGTAAAGAATAGATTCGGTATTAGAAAGAATCGGTAAGTTTACATTCCACAACTTCTTAAACTAGTTTGTAATCCAATGGCTCTCTAATTAGGACTACTTTATATAGCCCTCTTCTAAGGAACCATCTAATAAGCTTGTTTCACATTATTACTATACACATTTCGGGGTCCTAACAATCTCCCCCTTAGTGTTAAATGTGAAAATTACCATGTAATCCTATTTGAAACATCTAAAGGAACTTTATTCCTCTGAAATGAATCTTTAATTTAAATCCTCTTAGTCTCTCATATCTTCTTATATTCATTCTTGTGTTGAGATGACTCTTCAATCTTATCATGATGTATTTGACTATCTCACTATATTCTGTTGAATAGCATTTGTTATTCAATCTCCATCTTAAATATTTGAGAGCATACCCCAATGTTCTGTCTGAGTATCTCTTGAAATCTGAGATTCTGATGAAGATCTTTGTGTAGTGAGAGTTGAAAAACACGAATCCATATGGACAATCACTCACTTTAAGTATGGACATGTACTTTAATCCATCAATCACTTGATTCAGTGGTTTGATTCCAATCTTCTTATGTCCAGATTCTAACCCCATCCGAAAGTCATGAACGAACATCCATCTCATTGAATCAATAATAAATCTGTAGACCACCTTCATTTTAGTAACATGATAAATTGTCGCATATTCATTCAGCTCAGTCATGTAAGTGTAGATGAAGATAATGCCATTCTTTCTTAGATTGTCAAAATCTGCCTCTGAGAACTAATAGTCCTCATCATCAATTCTCTTCACATAGAACAGTGGCATCTTCACTCCATCCTTGTTGATCATTAAGATCTTGTTAATGCTTTTGATCTCTGAACTTCGTTGATCTTGAAGTTTCTCTTCATTTTTCAACTTAAACTTATTCCGAACCTTCAAATAAGCTTTGAGGTATTCTGGTTTCTTATGATATTTTCATGCACCAAGAACACACATTGAAGATGCAAGGATGAGATTAGATTTACCATAAATCTTTTAAGCTTGTTGTTCTATGAACGGTGAATGAAAAATTAGTTTCTCTTCATCATCACTAAGTTGATAGTCAGCATCATGATTAAGAACAATTTCTGATATTTGGAAAGGATCATCAGGATTAGGAGGTGTCGTAGTATCTACTTCGTCATTTGAGAAAATCTCCTTTTCAAAATGTATCCCCAATTCCTCAGCCGGAGTCGTTTCGAATTGATGTTTATTGAATTCATTTACAATACTCGTCCCCTTCAGAATGTCCTCGACTCTATCAAGATTACGATTGTTCACGGGTGCTGACGTATCCTTTGTTTGTTCAACTGTATCCAAAATCATTAATATCCCTGAGTCACCTTCTCTTTGAGTAACCTATTCATCTAAAAACTGTCACGTTGAATCTCCTCAACCTTATCACTTTCATAATTGAAAATATCAACTACGTCGTCATTTCCCCGATGTTGACTAGACGAACCAACTTCATAATTTGAGCGTTGAAAAGCACCGAACCCATAAGAACCATATCTATTCTCCCCCTCATGAAGATTATCGAGATCAAAATCGTCATGGTCATGCATGTGAATTGTTCTTGGTGATCTGTGATCAAACCAAAATTGTTATGGTAAATAGATTTCGGGTTTGAGTGCTTGATTTGGGAAAAAAGAGTAAGTCGAATGTTTTAACTCCAATAATTGTGCAAACCCCGATTTGGAATCTGGATTTCAAGGGTTTAAAACAATCGATTGAATTAACCTTATTCGATTGGAATCGACTAAGTTAATATTTCAGAGTGTGAATTGGCTCCGATGATGATCGGATTGCTGATCAGAATTAAGCTAACGACTGGAGTAATGCTATCGCAATTGATTTGAGCAGAGTAACATTAATGCATCCGGTATTGTGTAATAAACGATCTTGTTCATGTATTTATAGATGTTAGGAGGGAATGATGACGTGGCACATGTCCCTTTCATGGTTGTAATTAACTTTGTCCATCCAGAGGGGTGACGTGGCACTTGTCCTTTTAATGGGAATAATCAAGCAGATCTTAACAAACTTTCCTAGATTCATGGGCTGACGTGGCATGCAACTTGCTTGCATGCTTGTTCCACTGTCAAGTACTCGTTCCGGGATGAAGTGTCTATTCCGGGACAAAGCACATTCTCTGGGACGTCGTGCTTGTTCCCGGAGGGTATCTTTCTGCCGGTTTGGAATACCAAACTGAGAAGTGGTGACGATAACAGCGGCGTGTCGGTTCCGGTTAAGGCATCATGGTGCTCTCAGTCTACCCGGGGAGGTTTTGCTTTCTATTTATTCCAAGTGTTTCTTCACGGTTATAGTTATCATGACTGGCTGCATGATACCGGTTATGTGTATGTCATCTGAGCTCTTAGTCTAGCCATTCTCCCGGTGTGGTAAGTTTCTGAGATGTTGTCGGATGGATTTCTGAAAATGGTCTGTATTCCGGGACGTGCGGTGCCGGGTAGGGTCTTTGCCGAGATGCTTGCCTATTTTTGAGACGGATCATTATGCGTATCATTCAGTCCCCCCCAGTTTGGTAGTGGTAGCCGGAACGGTTACCGTCGCCAAACTTAGGAAATTGTGCCAAGTGATTGAGTGGACGTGCATTAAATTCGTATCCCTCCTAAAAAGTCGTTTTTCTTTGCAACTGTGTCATTTTTAGTGATTACGTTTCATTTATCAATATATTGGAACATTTTCCAAGAGATAATTGTATGCCTCTTTCATCATTGCTTCTTGTTTCCTTTGTAGCTATAAATAGCTTCGTGTTTCACCTGAGTTTTTCACTTTTTTACTTCCAACTATTCTACATTTGTGTTTTCAGCACTGCTTCACTTTATAAATTCTCAGCCTTCAAAAGTTACCTTTCGATGTTATGAATAACCCCTTTGCTTGGTTAATCATTGATGTTGTTGTTGTTGTTGTTGATGCCCGAAAGATGGCGTTTCCATTCTTCGCTGAGGCATATTACTCACAATATTGGTAAGTGTTTGTGTTTTTCCTTTTCTGTCTTCTCTTCTTTTGTGGCCTTCTTATTGTTGTTTTGTTCTGTTTCAGGCTTCGATTTGGATCTGAAGATTTGTTTAGAATCTTTGAATTTTTTCGAACGTATTCTGCCTTCAGCTGCGGATAGATTGGAAATTACTGAACGTCGATGGTCATTCGATGTATCTTATGTCATCCGATTGGTCGCCGGGTTGTTGGATCTTCCAGACTCGAGGAATACGATTCGTTTGCGCTCGGATAACGATGTGCTATGCGCATCCCTTGCGAACGAAAGTTGTTTCTTATTCTTCCGGTTGATTTCGAAACTCGAATTATGACCCGTGGGGTTGTCGGACATTTGTCTGTCTTGCAATCTTTCCAATACTAGCCGGGCCATGTTGGTGATTGCTCGTTGAGAGCTTTTGATTTCTTTCAACATATGTGCCCATTTTCACTTCTTTTTGGGGGTGAGCTTTGACAGATCATATACGAGGGTTTCCTTTTGTTTGTATAAGATTTGATTATATTTTTGTTCTGAAACCATAGGTTGTTAGGGTTTTCAACTTTTATACATGTAGCTTTCGTGTTAGTAATGAAATAAACTGTGTTTGTCTTCTGTCTTGAAATAAAATTCTATACAGGATATTGGTGACACATACGCTTGATGAACTATTTTTATTTTTGTCGTTGTCTTTGTACTGACATATTCTGTCTTGAAATAATTTTGTAACCGTAACTGTGGAGTTATCCGTGAATTCCCTTGACTTTCATTTTTGTGCTTTAAAAAAAAAACCCGTCATAATATGATCATACTTTCTATAGTGCCGGGTGGCTCTTGTAAATTTAATCTTGAAGATTTAGCCGAGGGCAAATTTGAATTTACCGAGAGAGACGAGTTTGTCTGATCGTTCTCCGAGTTCGATGTCAACTATGATGTCCACAAAGATATCGACTCCAAAGGGTTTTCCTCGGATATGTTGGGATTTGTTTCTGCACTATTTGTTGATAAGCCGTGAGCTACTCCGGTCCGAGCTCTTGCGGCTTGTACCACTTCTTTTCTGGTCAGTTTTAACCATGGAAAGCAGCCTGTCATGACCCAGGAGTCTACTGCTCGGGATCTGTAAGTGACGTTGAAGGCTGCTTTTGGAGAGCCTGACTGGTTGGGGTCTGAGCTTCCGTCTTCCCTAAAAGGTTATATGGTCTCGTCGTCTGTGATGGGGCAATTTGGTTTTTTCTTGAAGTGTTTTGGTGCTGCCGGCGCGTCTGATACATTTCAGCTTGTATGGAGGCATTATCTCGGATCTGAATTTGTTCTTAATCCAGAGATGGTCGATAAGGTCAAGATGAATGCCTTTCAGGAGGTTCGTACGGCGCAGGCAGCATGAATATCTGATTTAAATAATATATGGATTTGTATGCAGTGGGGATTACGACGGTCAACCAATTGTTAGAATATAAGTTCGTTGTTTTGTTGGGCATTTGTATTGTATCCGAGGCATGTATCTTGGATGCCAATTTTTGTAACGGTTGCCCTGTTGTGTTTGTGTAACCATGCAAATGTTTATGTGATTGTCATGCTTTCTTGTTGAACTAGTTCATATCTTCGTACATAGGTCTAGACTACATTTGTGTTAGTTTTGGCGTGTACACCGTGCAGTCACACGTGTTTATGCCATCTACTTATTGGCCATTTATCAGTATAAATTTGTACCAATAAGGGCTAGACAATCACCTCTTAAGGGGGTACAAAATAATGTGCATGGGACTTATGTGGATGCCGGAATCCGTTTGCCGCTAGCCAGTTATAATTATTTGAACATCGTTGTAAATAACGTAATGACAAAGTTATTGTAAACCGTAAAAAGCTTTTACAAGTTCCTTAAAAAGGAAAAACATACATCAGTTCTTTATTACAAGGAAAAGACAAACATCAAGATAACCATGAGTTGAAGTGATGAGTTTCAATCACGGTATCCATCTAAATCTTAGTTGCTTTATTCAGCCACTTTTGTTTTCTTCAACCGCTATCCTATCTCGGTTGGAGCTTTCGCAACTTTCAGTCCTTGAATGCTTGAGTGTCGGATTAAGGGGTTCAACCTTTTCGCGCACACCATTAATTGATTTCTCCCATCCTGAGCGGTGACGCCGGTCGGCAACTGCCTTTCCTGCTTCACTAACCATGACTGAATTTTTGATACTGGGGTGTGCCGGCAGGGAGAAGAAGGTTAGCCTTTTGAGGACAGAAACACGCTTTTCCTCCATGACGTGTGGTGTCCTCCATGATTCGGCATATTGCCTATCTCGAATGCCTTCATTCCCGGGAAAAGGGTGTCGGTGGATTGAACTGTGGCCATGCCTTGCCGGGTTGGTAGCTTGAGTATGCCATGAGCGGTAGATGCTATTGCACCGAACTTCTTGAAGAATTGTCTTCCTAGTATCACGTTTGTAGCAGTCACAGATTTGACGACATAAAATTCGATGACTTCGCTATGGAGGTAGGGTTGAATACCCACCGTGACCGTTGCCTTGAGCCTACCAATTGCTTCTTCAGTGCAACCCGAGAACCCAGAGATGACGAGATTAGATTGTCTCATCTTCCTTCTGACACATTTTGGGAGCCAGGAAAGGCAATGAGCATACAAGACTTTGACTTCACTTCCCGTTTCGGTGTACATTTCGCTCACCGGGAACCCATCTATCAGGCCGGTAATGACTACCGGTTCATCCCTAGAGTATCATGGCGGTATTCCCGGGAATGTGATGGCAGCATCTTTTTAGGAGCTCCGCGGGACAAACGCGTCCTTCTCGACGTTGATCATGTTGATGATAACTTTATCTTTTGCCTTCGCACGTTTCTTACCGTCTTCCTTCTACCAAATGAATGTTTTGTTGGGATCAGCCTTTTTGAACTTCCGTCCTGACAACAAGTGATTGAGTTCACCTGCTTTGATTTTGGAGATGATTCCGCGTATCAGCGCCTTGCATTCATCGGTGTCATGCCCATTGTCTTCATGGAACTGACAATACTTGTCTAACTTTTGACCGTCCCATTTTTCTAGTAGTACCGGAGGGGTAAACTTGGCCTTTACGGGTTCCGTTAACAGTATCTCCCTTGGAGTTTTGGAAAGGCTGTCGATCATGGACCCTTTATCATATGGTTTTCGGCTGCCCCAGTCATGTCTATGGCTGTCATGGCTTTTGCTATGGCTATTGTGGTTTTTGTGATGGCTTTCACTGCGTCTGCTGCTATCATGACGGTTCCTGCTGTCGCTTCTCCTTTCCCCTTCTCTTTTCTTCTCTTCCCGATGATACCCGACCTGTGTCTCCCTCCCAGAGTGTTGGTATTGCCTTGCTACCATCATAGCGTCTGCAAATGTACCCGGGATGTTCCATCGGAGTTCAGAGACAAGTGACGGGTGTGCATCTTTGTCCAGGCACGTTATGAATCCGGAAATCTGTTGTGTTTCCGGGATTCCTGGAATATTTTGACATTCGAGCATGTACCTCGTGATGAAGCTTTCAATTTTCCCCCCTGTACATCGGGATTTCGTAAGCATATAGGTGTGTATACGTGTGTCGGCGGAGGTTCTGATATTGCATGAGAAACTTTTCCCGCAAGTATGCGAAGCATGTGATTCCATTAGGTGGTAATTTTGTGAACCACTCCCTGGCAGCCGACTGTAGTATGGTCGAAAAGAGATGACATGCTACATCATCACTCCAGTGTTGAATTTTCATGGTGCCATCAAAGATTTGCAGGAAATCATCCGGGTCAGTGGTGCCATTATACACCCCCAAAGTGACTGGTATGACGATGTTAGCAGGGAGTATGCAGCTAGCGATGTGTTCACATAGCTTTTGGCTAGTAGCCGACATCTCAACCGGTCGTTTTGCTTTGTTATCGGTGATTAGGGTGAACAGATTTTCGAGTGCAGTCCCCAAGACGGCGGGTTGCGACAAAGAGTGTTTGTACACCGGCGGTGTAGCCTGCACAAGAAGCTCAGTCAGGCTTGCGTTTGTGGCAGCCTTGGTGACACCTTCACTTCCCGCACCGATGTTTAACAGTGGGCTGGTCTTCAAAACATCTAGAGTTTGCGATTGCTACTTCTCTGCTAGACTGTTATCGTTTAGCATGGCTTTTAGCTTTTCGATCACTTGTTTTTTGATGTCGGTTGAGATCATTTTGTTGATCATGTCAGTGTCGTGTTGGGACGATCCGATGCCGCTTGAACCACCGGTTTTGAGACCGAGGGTGCCGATTTTCAACCTATCTCCACCGGGTGGTGAACCCTCGTGTGTGTCTTCATCATCGTCGGAGACATTCATCTCGTCTCCTGACGCGTCACCGTAGTAGATGTGAGTGATTGATTGCTTTTGAGGTTGAGGTGGCTCCACCGTTGGTGAGTTTCCTTTGTTAAAAGGTGGTTGAACATCATCGCTCATGCCTTTCTTTCTTGCCGTTTCGCTACTTGGTTTTACTGTACTGTTCGTACCTTTAGGTGGTGCCATTTGATCAAACCAGAATCGTTATGGTATATAGATTTCGGGTTTGAGTGCTTGATTTGGGGAAAAGGAGTAATTCGAATGTTTTAAGTCCAATAATTGTGCAAACCCCGATTTGGAATCTGGATTCCAAGGGTGTAAAACAATCGATTGAATTAACCTTATTCGATCGGAATCGAATAAGTTAATATCTCAGAGTGTGAATTGGCTCCGATGATGATTGGAGTGCTGATCAGAATTAACCTAACGACTGGAGTAATGCTATCGCAATTGATTTGAGCAGAGTAAAACTAACGCATCCAGTGTTGTGTAATAAACGATCTTGTTCATGTATTTATAGATGTTAGGTGTAATATAACTTAAATATATGCTAATTTAACAAGGTATAACTTGGTTTTTCAAAGATTATCTTAAAAACTGTTTTTACGACGTCGGAGTGCCACCGGGGGCTGTTTTGGGTTGGATAATTAAAAACCATCTTAAACTTTGAATTGGAGGTTTATTTTTTGGAAAAATGATTTTTACTATGAATATGATAACACATAAAAATTTCATGATTTAACTCAAAGTATAAGTATTTTTAGAAAAATAATCATTTAAGGTTGTTTACATGATGGAAAATGATTAACTTCATAAGTTTCACTAAAGTTTGACCTATGCCGTGTGATTTTGAATACAAACTAAGGTATTTACAGTTCATAGTCTTAAAGAGGGACTCGATCCAAGGAGATGGCAAGTTGAATCAACGAAAACGGAGTTGTAACGAAGAAACTATGACCGAAACAAAATCGGATATCCAAGACTAGTTTAGCCACGAAAATAATTGGGAAAAATTAAATAAATCACATCTTTTTAAGTTAACATGATATTTTATATATATGTGACGTTTGTTTAAAAAGAAAAGGTATTGATATATTATATATGGATAGGTTCGTGATATCAACCGGAGACCAAGTCAAATTATATATATATCTTCAAGACGAAAGTGAGTATATAGTCCCACTTTTAAACTCTAAATATTTCGGGATGAGAATACATGTATTTTATGTTTTACGTTATGGACACAAGTAACTGAAAAATATATTCTACGTTGAGTTGTACCACTGGCATACTTCCCTGTAGCTTGGTAACTGTTATTTACAGCGGTATTGTAAACGCGAATCCTGTTGATAGATCTATCGGGCCTGACAACCCCAACCGGACTGGACGACCAGTATTCAACGGTTGCACAGTACTTCGTTTCGTGACTACACTTGGTACGGTGTAGTAAGATTTCATAATAAAGGGAATATGCGACGTGATTAAATGTTAAGTATGGTTACCAAGTGCTCAACCACTTAGAATATTTTTATTAAACTGTTTATATACGAAATCTTGTGGTCTATATATATATATTGCTGCCGGCATTAAACCTATATCTCACCAACTTTATGTTGACCTTTTAAAACATGTCTATTCTCAGGTGATTACTAAAGCTTCCGCTGCATTATGTTGAATTTGAGCAGGATCTTGCGTACGCATATTTGTGTCAAAAATAAAACTGCATACCCAAGGATTTGTGTTGTAAAATATGCTCGAAATCGTGTTGTTATCATTATATGTAAAGTTTGTAAGTCGAAGATTATCGCTAAACGATAATCATCTTTTTATCGTCTAAAGCTTGTAACAAAAATAATGGTTATGGTTTGTAATGTATAATATATGCAGTTTCTCTTTTAAAAATGTCGCATATAGAGGTCAATACCTCGCAATGAAATCATACGTTATCTAACACGTTCTTATGGTTAAGGACGGGTTATGACATGTGGTATCAGAGCGGTGGTCTTAGCGAACCAGGTTTGCATTAGTGTGTCTAACCGATAAGTCGTTAGGATACATTAGTAAGTCTGGACTTTGACCGGGTCTGATTTAAAAACCATTGCTTATCATTGTTGGTTAAAATTTATATGTAAATATTATGTAGTACTAATGGGTTAGTTGTTGTATGATAGATGTTGGGCTCAAAACTTGTTATCACATTCAGCGACTCCGAACCAGAATCTTCAGATGGTGTTCCAGTCATTAACCTATCCGATGACGAAAATGATATCTTTAGGGAAGACTCACAAATTCCGGATGAACCAACTATAGAGAACCCGGAAAGTGAACCCGAGGAGGAAAGTGAACCCGAGGAGGAAAGTGAACCCGAGGAGGAAAGTGAACCTGAGGAGGAAAGTGAACCCGAGGAAGAAATACAGGAAATTACAAAAGACGAGTTCGAACTAGGAAAGAAACGAAAGGCTAATGAATTAGAAAATTCAAATCCTGAGTTTAATAAGGATGATGTGGCACCAACTCCACTAGACACTACCACCCCTATTCCCGCTATTCCTATTCGTTCTATCCCGGCATCCAGTTCTTCAGTCCTACAGCCAAAATATAGGCAGACAGCCAGGATAAGCGTTAAGCGATTCTTTGAACCTAAACGTCCTAGAAAATAGACCAAACGATGCGCTGCCGTATTAAACCATGGGATCATATAATGTTTTGTATAATATTATTAGTATGGTTTGCTTAATGTTCGATGTAAGATAAGCATATGTAAAATAGTGAAGTGTGAAATGCAATAATTTTCCATGGTTAAGTATTATTTAGATGGTAGTAATTGATTCTGTACTAAGCTATTAAGTATGGACATTAACGGGTAGGTACTACCTTAGATATAATTATAAAACGCTAATAAGAAGAAAAGGCTTTTATAATAATACCTGGTTCATATTATTAATAAGCTATAATGTACTGTAAATATACACTACATCTATAATATTCCATGTGAATAATTATTTTCTTTTCATTCTTATAGAAGAATATGGCGCGATTGAACCGAATGACGGAACAAGAAATCCAGGAACTCATCAATCAACGAGTGAACGACAGAATGTTATGGGTCGAGGCTGCAAGAGGTGCTGCAGTTAACCCAAATCCTCGTGTGGGGTGCACTTACAAAACTTTTCAAGCTTGCAAGCCCTCATCATTCAGTGGAACAGAAGGACCGATCGGTTTAACTCGATGGATAGAAAAGATGGAGACTGTGTTTAAAATCAGTGGTTGTGTTGAAAAGGACATGACCAAGTATGCATCATGCACTTTACAAGATAGTGCACTCACGTGGTGGAAAAATTATGTGAAGGCTGTAGGAGGAGATGTAGCTTATGATACTCCATGGGAAGAATTCAAAACAATGTTAATCAACGAATATTGTCCAAGGAACGAGGTTAGGAAGTTGGAAGATGAATTACGAAGTCTGAAGGTTGTTGGTACTGAAATCACCAACTACAATCAGCGATTCATGGAATTAGTTTTGCTATGTCCTGAATTGGTTCCAACCGAAGAACGGAAGATTGAAATGTACAAAGATGGTTTGCCCAAAAAGGTCAAGGCAAACGTTACAGCATCGAAACCTAAGACAATTCATGAAGCTATAACCATGGCAAACGAGCTAATGGATCAGGTCATCATGGATAAGAAAGTATCCAATACTGATGTGAAGGTATCAGGTAACAAAAGAAAGTGGAATGGAAATTATGATCGAGGTAACCAACAACAATCTTTTAAGAAACAAGAAAACACGCAAGGTGCGGGTAGTGGTTTAAGCTTTGGTTATAAAGGACAAAATCCTTTATGCAACCGATGCCACAAACATCACTCTGGTTACTGTAATGTGGTATGCAACAAATGTAATCGAAAGGGTCATCTTGCTGAAGATTGTAGGGCTCTCGTTACAAATACAAATGGTACCAAGACTCTTGCCACCAATGCAAATAGAACTGCTTTAGCTACCATTACTTGTTTTGGGTGTGGAAAACAAGGTCACTATAAGAGCCAGTGCCCGAATCCAGAGAAGAATATCGGACCTGCACGTGGGAGAGCATTTGTTATTAATGCTAGAGAGGCATGTGAAGACCCGGAGCTTGGTACGGGTACGTTTACCATTAATAACTTATCCGCATCTATTATATTTGATACTGGTGCTGATAGAAGTTACGTGTGTAGAGACTTTCACGCTAAATTGAATTGTTCATCATTACCTCTAGATGCTAAGTACATGATTGAGTTAGCTAATGGTAAACTAATTAAAGCCGATAAAATTTGCCGTGATTGTAAAATAAATTTAGCCGGAGAAACATTTAAGATTGATTTGATACCCGTAGAATTAGGAAGTTTTGATGTAATAGTCGGCATGGACTGGATGTCCAAAATAGGAGCCGAAGTTGTGTGCGCCAAGAAGGCAATTCGCATTCCTCGTAAGAATAAAACGCCAGTAATGATTTATGGAGAGAAGGGTAACTCAAAGCTAAAACTCATTAGTTATTTGAAAGCTCAAAAGTGCTTGAAGAAAGGGTGCTATGCTATCTTAGCACATGTTAATAAAGTCGAAAAGAAAGAAAAAGAGAAGTGCATCAATGACGTGCCTGTGGCAAGAGATTTTCCTGAAGTATTTCCGGAAGAGTTGTCGGGATTACCTCCATTTAGATCTGTAGAATTTCAAATAGATCTTGTACCAGGAGCTGCACCGGTTGCCCGTGCTCCATATAGACTTGCACCGTCCGAGTTAAAAGAACTTCAGAGTCAGTTAAAAGAATTACTGGATCGTGGATTCATACGACCAAGTACTTCACCGTGGGGAGCTCCAATTTTATTCGTCAAGAAGAAAGACGGATCTTTCCGAATGTGTATAGATTATCGTGAATTAAATAAGTTAACTATCAAGAATCGGTATCCACTACCGAGAATTGACGACTTATTTGATCAACTCCAAGGATCATGTGTGTACTCGAAAATTGACCTAAGATCGGGCTATCATCAATTACGTGTCAAAGAAGAAGATATACCGAAAACTGATTTTCGGACACGCTACGGTCATTACGAATTTTTGGTTATGCCGTTTGGATTGATGAATGCGCCAGCTGTATTCATGGACCTCATGAATCGAGTTTGTAGTCCATATTTAGATAAGTTTGTTATCGTTTTCATTGATGATATTCTTATCTATTCCAAGAGTGAGCAAGAGCATGAGCAGCATGTAAGGTTGATATTATAGTTGTTAAGAAAAGAACAGCTATATGCTAAATTTTCTAAATGTGCTTTCTGGTTGAAAGAAGTGCAATTTCTTGGCCACGTTGTTAGTAGCAAAGGAATTCAGGTTGATCCAGCAAAAATTGAAGCCATTGAAAAATGGGAGACTCCTAAGACACCAACGCAGATACGCCAATTTTTGGGTTTAGCCGGTTATTATAGAAGGTTTATTCAAGATTTTTCCCGAATAGCTAAGCCGTTGACATCATTAACGCAAAAAGGGAAGAAATACGAATGGACCTCGGAGCAGGAGAACGCATTTCAATTACTGAAGAAGAAGTTAACTACGGCGCCTATTTTATCGTTACCTGAAGGGAACGATGATTTTGAAATATATTGTGACGCTTCGCGACAAGGTTTTGGTTGTGTTCTTATGCAACGAAAGAAAGTTATTGCATACGCATCTCGACAATTGAAGATTCACGAGCGGAATTATACGACGCATGATCTAGAACTGGGAGCAGTCGTGTTTGCGTTAAAGATATGGAGACACTACTTATATGGGGTTAGATGCACGGTGTTTACTGATCATAAAAGTCTTCAACATATTTTCGATCAGAAACAGCTGAACATGAGGCAACGTAGGTGGGTCGAGCTGATAAACGACTACGATTGTGAGATTCGCTATCATCCCGGGAAAGCGAATGTAGTGGCTGACGCATTAAGCAGAAAGGAACGAGAACCAATTCGAGTACGAGCGATGAACATAAAAATTCGCATGAATCTCAACTCACAAATCAAAGAAGTTCAACGAGAAGCACTTACTAAAGAAAATATAGGAAATGAAATAATGAAGAAGTATGAGAAGCAACTCGTTATGCGGGAAGATGGAATTCGATATTTTGCAAATCGTATTTGGGTACCGAAGTTGGGTGGATTAAGGAAGTTGATATTGAACGAGGCACATAAGACAAGATATTCGATACATCCTGGAGTTGGAAAGATGTACCAAGATCTTAAGACGCGTTATTGGTGGCCTAATTTAAAGACAGACGTAGCAACATATGTTGGGGAGTGTTTAACTTGTTCCAAGGTCAAAGCAGAACACCAGAAGTCGTCAGGGTTACTTCAACAACCAGAAATCCCAGAATGGAAATGGGATGGTATTACCATGGATTTCATCACGAAGTTACCAAAGACTGCCTGGGGTTACGACACCATTTGGGTGATTGTTGATCGTCTCACCAAGTCTGCACATTTCTTGCCTATAAAGGAAACGGATAGAATGGAGAAACTATTACGATTGTATATAAAGGAAGTTGTTTCAAGGCATGGAATACCTATTTCCATTATATCTGATCGTGATAGTAGATTTACCTCAAAGTTCTGGCAATCACTATAGGAGGCACTAGGAACTCGTCTGGATATGAGTACCGCATATCATCCGCAAACCGACGGGCAGAGTGAAAGAACAATTCAGACTCTTGAAGACATGCTCAGGGCATGTGTGATCGATTTTGGAAACGGATGGGATAAGTATTTACCGTTAGCAGAATTCTCGTATAATAATAGTTATCATGCGAGCATTAAAGCTGCACCATTCGAAGCATTGTATGGAAGGAAGTGTAGATCTCCTATCTGTTGGAATGAAGTAGGAGATCGACATTTAACTGGTCCCGAGATCATACACGAAACGACTGAGAAGATAGTACAAATCAAGGAGAGATTGAAAACAGCCCGTAGTCGCCAAAAGAGCTACGCCGATGTCCGAAGGAAACCATTAGAGTTTCAGATCGGTGACATGGTTATGCTAAAGGTTTCACCTTGGAAAGGTGTGATACGTTTTGGAAAAAGGGGTAAACTGAACCCAAGATATGTAGGCCCGTTCAAGATCATCGAACGCATTGGACCGGTAGCTTATCGACTCGAGTTACCGCAACAACTCGCCGGAGTACATAATACCTTTCACGTCTCGAACCTTAAGAAGTGTCTTGCAAAGGAAGACCTCACCATTCCTCTTGAAGAAATCCATGTCGACGAGAAACTACAATTCATCGAAGAACCAATCGAAATCATAGATCGTGAAGTTAAACGGCTCAAGCAGAGCAACATACCGATCGTTAAGGTTCGTTGGAATGCTCGAAGGGGTCCCGAGTTTACTTGGGAACGAGAGGATCAAATGAAACAAAAGTATCCACACTTGTTTCCCGATGACGCAAAATAGGTACAATTTTAAAATTTCGGGACGAAATTTATTTAACGGGTAGGTACTGTAATGACCCGCACTTTTTCGATCATTCTATATTTATAAGATTAATATTTACATAAATTAAACCTTACCAACATGACAAGCAATCCAAATTGTTGAGACTTATGTCTTCGAAAAGAGTTTTACACAACGTTTGACCGTCCAATTTGACCGATGATATCACGAACTATATAACATACGATAATTATACGTTTATGTATATATATGTATTTATATATATTTAACATGATCTAAGGATGTTTAACATCTCATTGGGTACTAATAACAATGAGTTATAAGTATATTTTGAAACTACTAACTTAAGTTTTCAAAACGATAACTATACGTAACGTTCTTCGACATAAATACTTATAACCTATAATACTTATACATGCATCGTATAGATATGTATTTTATCACTTTTAAAGGGCTTACATACATAAAACAATATAAGTATATTTACAAAAGATAGCTATATTTGAATCCTCGTTCCGTTTTCTCAAAGATTTCTACACGTATATCTAGGGTATATGTACCCGTATCATACGCAGCTTCTAGATGTATTTACTATTGGTATATACCAATAAAAATCTGCTCCTTAGCAGCCTTAAATGATTAAGAAACATGTGGAACCAACCATTTGTCAAGTAGCATGAATTATTTAGCAAGAAAACAAAGTTAGGTATCTTTTTTTTCCTTTATAACCTAAAAACATTTTTATGCATGCACACCATTTCTTCACCCCATTTTCTCATACTTACACTTCCATTTCTCTCTCAAAATACTCTTAACTTCATACTTGATCATCTCCAAGCATTTTCCCCATCATTTAGCTTCAAAAACAACACTTAAACCTCATAAGAAAACCTTACAAAAACACTTCAAGAAATCCTTCCAAGAACACCAACTTACTTCCAATCTTTCATCCACTTCCATCACCCTTTTGGTTCTAGGTTCTTACTCCTCTTTTACAACAACCTTGTCCAAGGAACTTGAGGTAGAATCTATGTTCATAACCTTATTCGATTCATATATATATAGCTATCTTATTTTGTGGTATAAAATTTTAACAACAAGAACATAGTTTGAATGTTTTCAAACTTGTTTGCAAACTAAATAGATCCTTCTAACTTAACTTTTAAAATACTCCAAGACCTGTAATATAACTTAAATATATGCTAATTTAACAAGGTATAACTTGGTTTTTCAAATATTATCTTAAAAACTGTTTTTACGACGTCGGAGTGCCACCGGGGGCTGTTTTGGGTTGGATAATTAAAAACCATCTTAAACTTTGAATTGGAGGTTTATTTTCTGGAAAAATGATTTTTACTATGAATATGATAACACATAAAAATTTCATGATTTAACTCAAAGTATAAGTATTTTTAGAAAAATAATCATTTAAGGTTGTTTACATGATGGAAAATGATTAACTTCATAAGTTTCACTAAAGTTTGACCTATGCCGTGTGATTTTGAATACAAACTAAGGTATTTACAGTTCATAGTCTTAAAGAGGGACTCGATCCAAGGAGATGGCAAGTTGAATCAACGAAAACGGAGTTGTAACGAAGAAACTATGACCGAAACAAAATCGGATATCCAAGACTAGTTTAGCCACGAAAATAATTGGGAAAAATTAAATAAATCACATCTTTTTAAGTTAACATGATATTTTATATATATGTGACGTTTGTTTAAAAAGAAAAGGTATTGATATATTATATATGGATAGGTTCGTGATATCAACCGGAGACCAAGTCAAATTATATATATATCTTCAAGACGAAAGTGAGTATATAGTCCCACTTTTAAACTCTAAATATTTCGGGATGAGAATACATGTATTTTATGTTTTACGTTATGGACACAAGTAACTGAAAAATATATTCTACGTTGAGTTGTACCACTGGCATACTTCCCTGTAGCTTGGTAACTGTTATTTACAGCGGTATTGTAAACGCGAATCCTGTTGATAGATCTATCGGGCCTGACAACCCCAACCGGACTGGACGACCAGTATTCAACGGTTGCACAGTACTTCGTTTCGTGACTACACTTGGTACGGTGTAGTAAGATTTCATAATAAAGGGAATATGCGACGTGATTAAATGTTAAGTATGGTTACCAAGTGCTCCACCACTTAGAATATTTTTATTAAACTGTTTATATACGAAATCTTGTGGTCTATATATATATATATTGCTGCCGGCATTAAACCTATATCTCACCAACTTTATGTTGACCTTTTAAAACATGTCTATTCTCAGGTGATTACTAAAGCTTCCGCTGCATTATGTTGAATTTGAACAGGATCTTGCGTACGCATATTTGTGTCAAAAATAAAACTGCATACCCAAGGATTTGTGTTGTAAAATATGCTCGAAATCGTGTTGTTATCATTATATGTAAAGTTTGTAAGTCGAAGATTATCGCTAAACGATAATCATCTTTTTATCGTCTAAAGCTTGTAACAAAAATAATGGTTATGGTTTGTAATGTATAATATATGCAGTTTCTCTTTTAAAAATGTCGCATATAGAGGTCAATACCTCGCAATGAAATCATACGTTATCTAACACGTTCTTATGGTTAAGGACGGGTTATGACATGAGGAGGGAATGATGACGTGGCACATGTCCCTTTCATGGTTGTAACTAACTTTGTCCATCCCAAGGGGTGACGTGGCACCTGTCCTTTTCATGGGAATAATCAAGCAGATCCTAACAAACTTTCCTAGATTTGTGAGCTGACGTGGCATGCAACTTGCTTGCATGCTTGTTCCATTGTCAAGTACTCGTTCCGGGATGAAGTGTCTATTCTGGGACAATGCACTTTCTCCGGGACGGCGTGCTTATTCCCGGAGGGTATCTTTATGCCGGTTTAGAATACCGAACCGAGAAGTAGTGACGGTAACAGCGGCATGTCGGTTTCGGTTAAGGCATCATGGTGCTCTCAGTATAGCCGGGGAGGTTTTGCTTTCTATTTATTCCAAGTGTTTCTTCACGGTTATAGTTATCACAACTAGCTGCATGATGCCGGTTATGTGTATGTCATCCGAGCTCTCAGTCTAGCCATACGCCTGGCGTGGTAAAGTTGGTGAGATATCGTCGGATTGATGTCGAAAATGGTCTGTATTCCGGGACGTGCGGTGCCGGGTAGGGTCTTTACCGAGATGCTTGCCTATTTTTGAGACGGATCATTATGCGTATCATTAATTTGCATGGTGTAAAAGGAAACACTACTCTTGCTTGTTCAAGATAGATCAGCATCATCTCACGAACTTCGTCAAGATCTGTTCGTTTAGAAAATTCAGCAAGATATAATGCCTCCAGCTCATTATAAGAGATATATTGAAATCCATAATTCTGCGAGAAGGTGACTTAAGTGGTGAAACAATAGTTTAACCAGGTGGATCCACCGTAGATGATGTCGGTGTAGTCGGTGGAAGTGTTTGATTTGCTGTGAGGGCAAGTAAGGATAATAGTGCGGTATTATTCTTATATGTAGTTCGATACATACTACTAGTCATATTATCCCCTTCTAATGGAGGTTGGTTAACAACCAGAGTTGTAACTGGCGATAACTCTTTCAGGTCACTCGCCTCCATGATATATGTCTCATGGGACTTTGATAGAGTAAAAGAACTACCTGTATTTTTAGCTCTCGCAGGCTCATTAAGATACCCGATTCCCGAAGTCATCAATGTACCATGAGGTGGCACATCTCTTTCAGGTAAAGACTCATCACTTGGACCCTGAGTTTCAATATCCGGATGAGAAGTGGTTTGAACCAATGGATCAATTTCTTGAACCTAAGACACAGTCTGCTGGAAGTTTGATAAACTTCCTGAAGGAATGTCAGTTTGATTCGTTTCCATGGGTCGCTGCAGATCTCCCTCATCAAGATAAGCTGGACCTCCAGGCCCTAATGGACGTTGAGGCAATACAACATCACTAGGATGAAGTATATCAAGAGGATTTCCAGCTGATACATAGAGTGCCTTTTCAAGGTTTTTCGGCTCCCCTTCGGCCGTTCTGGACTTCAATGATTGAGTTTCCTCAATGGATTAAGTCAACACAGACTTTACTGCAGAGGAAGACTTTACTTCCTTTTGAGATGCCGAAGCACCTTTGTCAGTGGGATTTATTCTTAAATCCTGATTAGGTTGGATGGGCTGATTGGTCTTTGTACCATCCATGCTTTCAGCTCTCTTGCCTACCGAAGCCGAAGCCTCATTTAATGTAGGGCTTACTGTTATTATTGGATGTGATATGGAAATTGGTGAAGGTGACCTAGTTGGCACTAAGTCTTGGTCCGTATCACCAATGGTTTTAGTAACTGTTGGGTGAACGATAGGAGTAAAAGTCCTAGATCTAGTTACGCGTTGACTTGGCGGAGTCTGAATCATGTCATCAGGAATATATCATATCCTCTTCTTCGTTAGTTCGGGAGATGATTTAGTTACTGACGAATCAATCTGTGTCACTCCACTCAGGTGTAGTTGATATGGTAGGTTCATCCCTAAGTGGACTAGGCTCTCTGATCCTCACGGGTTGAGTAGGTCAGATTACCCTACGACATTTTAGGTTTACCCTAATTGAGGTGGAAGCTGGTCCGGGTTGAGCTACATGTTCCTCTACAACCTATGGGGCTGGAACCACAGCTGGTTCAACTGGTTCTTGTTGTGCTAGGTTTGAAGGAGGTATCCCTACTGCCTTATAATATACATGGATTCTGGCATCTAAGGGATTAGCCAACCTCACCAACCAATCTGGTGTTGGTGCCATGAATGGATTGTCAGATAGCACTTGAGTGTTCATCTTTACCTCCGCAAAGCGTACCATCCTCATGCCCTCTGTACCTGGAACAATAATATTTGCATTTCTGCAAGCAATTATAGCATCATGAATAAAGATACAGAAAAACCTTTACAAGGAACATAGGCATTCCTTGTCTTATCCACTTGAGCCTGTACCAGATCCCACAACCGTTCTGCATAATCTGGGTTTTCTACTCTAGTGAATGAGTAGAACAGCTTCAGCATTGGTACCGTTAAGCTGTCAGATCCACTACGTGTCATCAGAAAAACACCGGTTGATGATTTAGAAGATCACATACCACCTGAAGTGTAAGTACTTCTTTTGAAACTTAGCATGTGTAACCAAAATATCTTCACTATATCCTAGCTGGAAGATTAATTTCATCATTTGCTGAGTAGAAGGAAAAGTAGGAGCATTGTTCACAAGAGGAAGCTGAAAGATCCTCCTGAACTCAGCTTTGGTAATCCTCCTTAATCCATTTACCCCTCTCAACTCAAACTCAAACCTAACAGGTTCTCCTTGAGGATTAGCAACAGTGGGTTGTGTGGCCTCAACAAACTTGATATTTCTGTTAAGAAGTCTAAAATCTGTATCAGACACACTGACAATATTGCTTAATGCAGCCCATAGTTGATGCCTCTCCAGAATAGCAAGTCAAAAATTGCCGGGTATGTTAGTTTCAGTGTTGATAAAGTGATTGTTTGTCATTTGGCTGTTTAATAAGAAATAGAAGACCACAAAACGTTAACAATAAGCACATATCTCTATTTTTATTTCCTTTGAAATCCTTTGTATTTTACAATTTTATGATTTTTATGGATTTTATAAGTTATAAAAATCATTTATTCAAATTATTCACAACCCATTTGACAATCATGATATCCAATTTAAGCATTCAAACAATTAATAAAAGTATCATGATTAATTCAATAATAAAACCTAAAATCTAATCAACATTTAGTTATTTTTCAAAATCATGAGTAGATTCGGTAACCATGAAATTTTGTAGATTCAGTTACTAAATATGCTTTTCTTTTCACTTTGATGAGCTAGATTAAGCATGTAAGTTTTTCAAATTCAAATCATGAAGTTTTAAGCTACCAAAGATCAGACTCGGTATCCAGACTAAATATCAGATTCAATAACTTCAATTTTCACATATTATAATGACCTTAACATGCATTTATAGTCTTATAACACTCATGTTCTTAACCATAATCAAGTTTAAACTCAAAATAATTGGATAATCATGTTATCATGTTGAATAGACTCGGTAACTTTAGCATAAACACATTCGGTATATACAGAATCCATTAAACACGAATTAATCAAGCAATATGCGTCATTTTTATGGTAGATCAACAAATTAATCATTGAATAGACTTAATCTCATGTCAATCAATCACTTGAATATTATTTAATCGAAGTTTTATAGTTTCAAAACCTTGATTCAGTTTTTCCTGTGATTTTCAAATTAAAGGTCTAAATCAAGTAATTTTTGATCTCATCTGGTTTATAAACATACATTCAACTCAGATCTACAATATGTTGTACAAAAAACTTCATTTAATAGATGATTTAAGAAGGATTTGAAGAAAAAGATGAACGGATTCGGTAGATTAGGCAGATTCGGTAGATTAGGAAAACTCGGTATATGCTTTTGAAAACGTAAGAGTCTTTGACTTTGACTCCTCTATTTATATATACCGAATATGAGTCAAAATTGGGCTTTACCGAATGGGCCTTAAATACCGAATGCATTCCATTTAAAATTTTAATCAATTTTTACTTCAAATTTTGACAAATCAATATCAGTAAATTCATAAGTTTATTATACTTTCATTAAACTTTAAGATTGAGTGAATTTTAAGCATTATGAGACTTACCGAATCTGGACTTTTTGTTGTTAGTTTCGGTATGATGCTAAAAATAGCATTTATTCATGAAAAATTCAAATCTTTTTGGATTTATTCATGAAATATATACAAAGCACAAATCTTCATTAATACCAATTGTTAAAACGGGTTGCATACTGAGATATATACAAGTCAAAGTGAATTTTATCAGATTAAAACATCATTTTTTAATGAATTCACTTTGAAAATTAATTTTCTTTTTTATTTTCTCCCTTTATCCTCCTCAAAATGTGATATACACTTTGAAAATCACCATTATGATCATCGCATAAGAAAATTTAATAACTCCCCTTTGAAACAAGATATCAATTAGTTACCTGAACCTATCGTAACTATTGAAATATAAGCGCAAGGAGTTAACATGAAAGCAAAAGCTTCCCTTAGAAAGATAATATCTAAATCAGTCAGTTGCTCCCCCTAGACAGAATATACTCTCCGCAAACACAAGATCTCAGAAATAAGTACCAATAGAACTAAGGAAATTAAGCACTATTCTCTACCATGGCTACTTGATGAATCAAGAATTTTAGCCTAACTTCATCTAAAGGTTTAGTGAACATGTCAGCTAATTGTACTTTGTAGGCACGAAGTATAATTCTACATCTTCCTTTTCTACACGGTCCTTGATAAAGTGATAACAAATATCTATGTGTTTAGTCTTAGAATGCTGGACTGGGTTGCTAGTAATTGCAATTGCACTTTGTGAATCATAGTATATCGGGGTCCTAATAATCTTAAAGCCATAATCCAATAATTGAGTTTGCATCCACAAAACTTGAGAACAACAGTGAGCTGCAGCAATTTACTTAGACTCAGCTGTTGATAATGAAAAACAGTTTTGTTTCTTGGATGACCAACCAACTAACTTATTCCCCAACATCTGAATTGATCCAGATGTGCTTTTGCTATCAACATGGCATCCGCTGTAGTGACCCGAACTTTTCCATGTTTATATATATTAAATGAAATTGATATTTACATGATTAAGTGTTTCCAACATGTTAAGCAATCAAACTTATTAAGACTTTATTAATTGGAATAGGTTTCATATAGACAAATGACCACCCAAGTTGACCGGTGATTCACGAACGTTAAAACTTGTAAAAACTTTACGATGACATATATATGGTTATATATATAGTTAACATGATTTTATTATAAGTATGTATCTCATTAGGTATTTTAACAATGAGTTATATACATAAAAATGAGACTATTAAATTAAGAAACTCGAAAGCGATATATATAACGATTATCGTTATAACGTCTTACTAGGTACATATGAATCATATTAAGATATTGATACACTTGGTTAATTATGTTAAATGATAAGTAAATATATCATTAAGTGTATTAACAATGAACTACATATGTAAAAATAAGACTACTAACTTAATGATTTTGAAACGAGACATATATGTAACGATTATCGTTGTAACGACATTTAATGTATATAGATCATATTAAGAGATATTCGTACATCATAATATCATGATAATATAATAATTTAAAATCTCATTTGATATTATAAACATTGGGTTAACAACATTTAACAAGATCGTTAACCTAAAGGTTTCAAAACAACATTTACATGTAACGACTAACGATGACTTAACGACTCAGTTAAAATGTATATACATGTAGTGTTTTAATATGTATTCATACACTTTTGAAAGACTTCAAGACACTTATTAAAATAATTCTACTTAACAAAAATGCTCACAATTACATCCTCGTTCAGTTTCATCAACAAATCTACTCGTATGCACCCGTATTCGTACTCGTACAATACACAGCTTTTAGATGTATGTACTATTGGTATATACACTCCAATGATCAGCTCTTAGCAGCCCATGTGATTTACCTAACACATGTGGGAACCATCATTTGGCAACTAGAATGAAATATCTCATAAAATTACAAAAATATGAGTAATCATTCATGACTTATTTACATGAAAACAAAATTACATATCCTTTATATCTAATCCATACACCAACGACCAAAAACACCTACAAACACTTTCATTCTTCAATTTTATTCATCTAATTGATCTCTCTCAAGTTCTATCTTTAAGTTCTAAGTGTTCTTCATAAATTCCAAAAGTTCTAGTTTCATAAAATCAAGAATACTTCCAAGATTGCAAGTTTACTTCTAAGTTTTCTAAATCCATTCCAAGTAATCATCCAAGATCAAGAAACCTTTGTTACTTATAGTAGTTTATCTTTATAATACAAGGTAATAATCATATTCAAACTTTAATTCAATTTCTATAACTATAAAAATCTTATTTCGAGTGGAAATTTTACTTGAAATTGTTTTCGTGTCATGATTCTGCTTCAAGAACTTTCAAGCCATCCAAGGATCCTTTGAAGTTAGATCCATTTTTCTCATTTCCAGTAGGTTTATTCAAGGAACTTGAGGTAGTAATGATGTTCATAACATCATTCGATTCATACATAAAAAGCTGTCTTATTCAACGTTATAAACTTGTAATCACTAGAACATAATTTAGTTAATTCTAAACTTGTTCGCAAATAAAGTTAATCATTCTAACTAGACTTTTAAAATCAACTAAACACATGTTCTATATCTATATGATATGCTAACTTAATGATTTAAAACCCGGAAACACGATAAACACCATAAAACTGGATATACGCCGTCGTAGTAAAACCGGGGGCTGTTTTGGTTGGGAAAATTAAAGGCTAAGAAGAACTTTGATTTAAAATCTATACTTCTAGAAAAATGATTTTTCTTATGAACATGAAACTATATCTAAAAATCATGGTTAAACTCAAAGTGAAAGTATGTTTTTCAAAATGGTCATCAAGATGTCGTTCTTTCGACGGAAATGACTACCTCTTTAAAAAACGACTTGTAACTTGTATTTCTGACTATAAACTTATACTTTTTCTATTTAGATTCATAAAGTTAAGTTCAATATGAAACCGTGGCCACTGGAATCACTCAAAACGGATTAGAAACGAAGAAATGGCGAGTAAAACAAGATTGATAAAAACTACTCATTTTACCTACGTGAAAGTTAGTAATAAATCTATTCCAACCATAACCTAATCAACTTATATTGTATATTATGTAATCTTGGGATACCGTAGACACGTATACAAATGTTTTGACATATCATATCGACCCATGTGTATATATTATTTGGAACAACCATAGACACTCTATATGCAGTAATGTGGGAGTTAGCTATACAGGGTTGAGGTTGATTCCAAAATATATATATACTTTGAGTTGTGATCTAGCCTGAGACGTGTATACACTGGGTCGTGGATTGATTCAAGATAATATTTATCGATTTATTTCTGTACATCTAACTGTGGACAACTAGTTGTAGGTTACTAACGAGGACAGCTGACTTAATAAACTTAAAACATCAAAATGTATTAAAAGTATTGTAAATATATTTTGAACATACTTTGATATATATGTATATATTGTTATAGGTTCGTGAATCAACCAGTGGCCAAGTCTTACTTCCCGACGAAGTAAAAATATGTGAAAGTGAGTTATAGTCCCACTTTTAAAATCTAATATTTTTGGGATGAGAATACATGCAGGTTTTATAAATCATTTACAAAATAGACACAAGTACGTGAAACTACATTCTATGGTTGAATTATCGAAGTCGAATATGCCCCTTTTAATTAAGTCTGGTAATCTAAGAATTAGGGAACAGACACCCTAATTGACGCGAATCCTAAAGATAGATCTATTGGGCCTAACAAACCCCACCAAAGTACCGGATGCTTTAGTACTTCGAAATTTATATCATATCCGAAGGGTGTCCCGGAATGATGGGGATATTCGTATATATGCATCTTGTTAATGTCGGTTACCAGGTGTTCACCATATGAATGATTTTTATCTCTATATATGGGATGTGTATTGAAATATGAAATCTTGTGGTCTATTATTACGATTTCATATATATAGGTTAAACCTATAACTCACCAACATTTTTGTTGACGTTTAAAGCATGTTTATTCTCAGGTGAATACTAAGAGCTTCCGCTATTGCATACTAAAATAAGGACAAGATTTGGATTCGATGTTTGTATGATATTGTGTAAAAACTGCATTCAAGAAACTGATTTCGATGTAACATATTTGTATTGTAAACCATTATGTAATGGTCATGTGTAAACATGATATTTTAGATTATCATTATTTGATAATCTATGTAAAGCTTTTTAAACCTTTATTTATGAAATAAAGGTTATGGTTTGTTTTAAAAATGAATGTAGTCTTTGAAAAAAACGTCTCATATAGAGGTCAAAACCTCGCAACGAAATCAATTAATATGGAACGTTTTTAATCAATAAGAACGGGACATTTCAGTTGGTATCCGAGCGTTGGTCTTAGAGAACCAGAATTTTGCATTAGTGTGTCTTATCGAGTTTGTTAGGATGCATTAGTGAGTCTGGACTTTGACCGTGTTTACTTGAAAAATGATTGCTTAACAAATTTTGTTGGAAACTATATATTTTTAACATGTGAATATTATGTGATATATTAATCTCTTAACGCGTTTGATATTATGTGATAGATGTCTACCTCTAGAACAAGTCCCATTGACTCACCTAATAATAATGAAGAGTCAAATGTAAATTGGAATAATTCGTGGACTGATTCACAAGTTCCCGAAGAGGAACCGGAAGAAGAGTCGGAACCGAAAGAAGAATCGGAATCGGAAGAAGAATCGGAACCGGAAGAAGAAATAGAACCAGTGGGGGAAATAATAAAACGGTTAAGTAGAAGAAAATCCTCAACCAACCTACCAAAGTTAATTATGGTCAATGGTGTTTCCGCCAAGGAAGCAAAGTATTGGGAGGATTACCAATTCTCCGATGAATCGGATCCCGACAAGGATTCCGATGATGTTATAGAAATTACCCCAATACAATTTAATAAGGCAAAAGAGAACAATAAGGGAAAAGGCATAAAAATAGAGAAATTTGATTCCAAACCCGATGAACTTTATATGTATCATCAACACCCGTATTTCTTAAGTTATGACAATAACCCGGGAACCTCTAAACCACCAGGTTTTTCTAATCCAATGTGGAAAACGACGGCTCGTATTAGGGGAACATCATATATCCCTAGAAACTTGGCAAAACGAACCAAAACCGAAGAAGAAGAAACGAGCGAGTCGGAATAAGATAGTTGTATTCGTGTGGTGTAATATATGTAATATAGTGTGCTTATGCTTTATGATATATGTAAAAATTGCTTGTATTAATAAGTATTTTTTTATGAATCTAACTCTTGTCTATTTTACAGTATAAAAACACAAAATGGATAGACAACCCAATATTTTAAGAGACCTACCCGGAGACATGATTGATGAAATCTTGTCTAGAGTCGGTCAGAATTCCTCGTACAACTATTAAAGGCGAGATCAGTTTGTAAGACATTCGAAGAATGTTCCAAGAATGCCTTGATTTATAAAAGGCTTTCGTTCGAAAGATGGGGGATATCACATTGGGAAATCCATAAGTTACGATGTGTTTACTTTGACGCATATATTGCGGGGAACCCAAATGCTATTTTACTCAACGGGTTAAGAAATTATTTTCACTCAATATATCCGAATATAGGACTTCATGATTTAGAAAAAGCGGCTAACATGCAACATAAAGAAGCATGTTATGTTTACGGGTTAGTAATGTTCGCTTCTCACCAAAGTGAGAACAAGAACATCGGGCTACAACTATTAAACAAAACGTTCCCACAAGTGACGGAGTCGGTAATTGGGGTAAGAAATGAGGTTTTTAGGTTATTACGAGACTGTTGGTCATTACGTAACCTTCATCCTTTTGACGAAGTTACAACACATTGTCTTACTATCGGTCACAACGGTTATGTTCCACAAAACCAAGGATGGGAAGTGGTATTAGTAAAACCAGAATGCATGACTTGTTTCTGGACATATGAATTACGTGTCTTTATTGCCTTTGCTGAACGCCTTATTTATAAACTAGAATTATCTTCGCAACTACTTTGTATCAAAGTTTTATGTGCTATATTTCATGCTATATGTAAAAAAAAAAGCGGTATTGTAAGTTTGCAAGTTATTGTATAAAGGTTTGAATATGATATTTTTTTTTTGTGATTAGTTTTTCATATAGAATTGTAGTAGTTGAAATGGTATGTTAGCTACTAAGTATGAACTTAACGGGTAGGTACTACCCGAATTAAAGAGTATAAAACACTAATATGAAGAAAGAGCTTTTATAAATAAGTTCATATTACGCTACGAAATACTATTGACTACTCTTGATATTCTATATGATTAACTCGTTTCATTTGACTATTTTGAAGGAAATGGCACCGACTACTCGACACACGTTGAATATGAGCGAAGAGGAATTTCGTGCCTTTCTTGCTTCAAACATAGCCGTAGTACAGGCTGCGCTACATACCAACAATAACCTTGGATCTAGCAGTACAGGAAATCGTGTAGGATGCACCTACAAAGAATTCACTGCCTGCAAACCTTTGGAATTTGATGGAACCGAAGGATCGATCGGATTGAAACGGTGGACCGAGAAGGTCAAATCGGTGTTTGCCATAAGTAAGTGTACTGAAGAGGATAAAGTGAAGTACGCTACGCATACCTTCACAGGTTCTACGTTAACATGGTGGAATACCTATCTAGAGCAAGTGGGACAAGATGATGTTTATGCACTACTGTGGTCAGCATTCAAGCATTTGATAAACGAGAAGTACCGTCCCAGAACCGAGGTCAATAAGCTCAAGACAGAACTTAGAGGGCTACGAACCCAAGGATTTAATATTACCACGTACGAAAGACGATTCACAGAATTGTGCCTATTGTGTCCGGGAGCGTTAAAAGATGAGGAAGAGAAGATCGACGCGTTTGTGAAAGGATTACCGGAAAGAATCCAAGAAGATATAAGTTCACACGAGCCCGCCTCCATACAACAGGCATGTAGAATGGCTCACAAACTAGTGAACTAGATTAAAGAAAGAATTAAAGAACAGACTGCTGAAGAGGCCAATGTGAAGCAAGTCAAAAGAAAGTGGGAGGAAAACGGTGATAAGAATCACCAATACAACAACAACAGCAATCATAACAATAATCGCAACAACTATCCTAACAATCGCAACATCAATCGCAACTACAACAAATGGCCCAACAACAATAACAACAACAACAACAACAACAACAACAACAACAACAACAACAACAACAACAACAACAACAACAACAACAACAACAACAATCATCTTAACAACAATAATAATCGCAACAACAACAACAATCAGAAGCAGCTATGCCAAAGGTGTGAAAAGTATCACTCGGGGTTCTGCACCAAATTTTGCAACAAGTGTAAAAGAAATGGTCATAGCACGGCAAAGTGTGAGGTCTACGGACCAGGGGTTAACAGAATGAAAGGAACAAATGGTGTCAGAACAAGTAATGGCGGAGCAAGTTATGCCAATGTAGTTTGTTATAAATGTGGAAAACCGGGCCACATTATTAGAAATTGCCCGAACCAGGAGAACACAAATGGACAAGGCCACGGAAGAGTTTTCAATATTAATGCGGCAGAGGCACAAGAAGACCCGGAGCTTGTTACGGGTACGTTTCTTATTGACAATAAATCTTCTTACGTTTTATTTGATTCGGGTGCGGATAGAAGCTATATGAGTAGAGATTTTTGTGCTAAATTAAGTTGTCCAATGACGCCTTTGGATAGTAAATTTTTACTCGAATTAGCAAATGGTAAATTAATTTCAGCAGATAATATATGTCGGAATCGAGAAATTAAACTGGTTAGCGAAACATTTAAGATTGACTTGATACCAGTAGAGTTAGGGAGTTTTGATGTGATAATCGGTATGGACTGGTTGAAAGAAGTGAAAGCAGAGATCGTTTGTTACAAAAATACAATTCGCATTATACGAGAAAAAGGAAAACCCTTAATGGTGTACGGAGAAAAGGGCAACACGAAGCTACATCTTATTAGTAATTTGAAGGCACAAAAACTAATAAGAAAAGGTTGCTATGCTGTTCTAGCACACGTCGAGAAAGTACAAACTGAAGAAAAGAGCATCAATGATGTTCCCGTCACAAAAGAATTTCCCGATGTATTTCCGAAAGAATTACCGGGATTACCCCCACATCGATCCGTTGAATTTCCAATAAATCTTGTACCAGGAGCTGCACCAACAGCTCGTGCTCCTTACAGACTCGCACCCAGCGAGATGAAAGAACTGCAAAGCCAATTACAAGAACTTTTAGAGCGTGGTTTCATTCGACCAAGCACATCACCGTGGGGAGCTCCTGTTTTGTTTGTCAAGAAGAAAGATGGTACATTCAGGTTGTGTATCGACTACCGAGAGTTGAACAAACTTACCATCAAGAACCGCTACCCACTACTGAGAATCGACGACTTATTTGATAAACTACAAGGCTCGTCTGTTTATTCAAAGATTGAATTACGTTCCGGGTATCATCAAATGCGGGTGAAAGAAGATGATATTCTAAAGACTGCTTTCAGAACACGTTACGGTCATTACGAGGTTATGGTCATGCCGTTTGGTTTAACTAATGCACCAGCTGTGTTTATGGACCTTATGAACCGAGTGTGTGGACCATACCTTGACAAGTTTGTCATTGTTTTCATTGATGACATACTTATTTACTCAAAGAGTGACCAAGAACACGATGAACATTTGAGAAAGGTGTTAGAAGTATTGAGGAAGGAAGAATTGTACGCTAAATTTTCAAAGTGTGCATTTTGGTTGGAAGAAGTTCAATTCCTCGGTCACATAGTGAACAAAGAAGGTATTAAGGTGGATCCAGCAAAGATAGAAACTGTTGAAAAGTGGGAAACCCCGAAAACTCCGAAACACATACGCCAGTTTTAAGGACTAGCTGGTTACTACAGAAGGTTCATCTAACACTTTTCCAGAATAGCAAAACCCTTGACTGCATTAACGCATAAAGGGAAGAAATTTGAATGGAAGGATGAACAAGAGAAAGCGTTTCAGTTATTGAAGAAAAAGCTAACTACGGCACCTATATTGTCATTGCCTGAAGGGAATGATGATTTTGTGATTTATTGTGACGCATCAAAGCAAGGTCTCGGTTGTGTATTAATGCAACGAACGAAGGTGATTGCTTATGCGTCTAGACAATTGAAGATTCACGAACAAAATTATACGATGCATGATTTGGAATTAGGTGCGGTTGTTTTTGCATTAAAGACTTGGAGGCACTACTTATATGGGGTCAAAAGTATTATATATACCGACCACAAAAGTCTTCAACACATATTTAATCAGAAACAACTGAATATGAGGCAGCGTAGGTGGATTTAATTGTTGAATGATTACGACTTTGAGATTCGTTACCACTCGGGGAAGGCAAATGTGGTAGCCGACGCCTTGAGCAGGAAGGACAGAGAACCCATTCGAGTAAAATCTATGAATATAATGATTCACAATAACCTTACTATTCAAATAAAGGAGGCGCAACAAGGAGTTTTAAAAGAGGGAAATTTAAAGGATAAAATACCTAAAGGATCAGAGAAGCATCTTAATATTCGGGAAGAGGGAACCCGGTATAGGGCTGAAAGGATTTGGGTACCAAAATTTAGAGATATGAGAGAAATGGTACTTAGAGAAGCTCATAAAACCAGATACTCAATACATCCTGGAACGGGGAAGATGTACAAGGATCTCAAGAAACATTTTTGGTGGCCGGATATGAAAGCCGATGTTGCTAAATACGTAGGAGAATGTTTGACATCTTCTAAGGTCAAAGCTGAGCATCAGAAACCATCATGTCTACTTTAACAACCCAAAATCCCAGAATGGAAATGGGAAAACATTACCATGGATTTCATCACTAAATTGCTAAGGACTGCAAGTAGTTTTGATACTATTTAGGTAATAGTTGATCGTCTCACCAAATCAGCACACTTCCTTCCAATAAGAGAAGATGACAAGATGGAGAAGTTAGCACGACTGTATTTGAAGGAAGTCGTCTCCAGACATGGAATACCAATCTCTATTATCTCTGATAGGGATGGCAGATTTATTTCAAGATTCTGGCAGACATTACAGCAAGCATTAGGAACTCGTCTAGACATGAGTACTGCCTATCATCCACAAACTGATGGGCAGAGCGAAAGGACGATACAAATGCTTGAAGACATGCTACGAGCATGTGTTATTGATTTCGGAAACATTTGGGATCGACATCTACCGTTAGCAGAATTTTCCTACAACAACAGCTACCATTCAAGAATTGAGATGGCGCCGTTTGAAGCACTTTATGGTAGAAAGTGCAGGTCTCTTATTTGTTGGAGTGAAGTGGGGGATAGACAAATTACGGGTCCGGAGATAATACAAGAAACTACCGAGAAAATCATCCAAATTCAACAAAGATTGAAAACCGCCCAGAGTGGATAAAAGAGCTACGCGAACAGTAAAAGAAAAGATATAGAGTTTGAAATTGGAGAAATGGTCATGCTTAAGGTTTCACCTTGGAAAGGCGTTGTTCAATTTGGTAAACAGGGGAAACTAAATCCAAGGTACATTGGACCATTCAAGATTATAGATCGTGTCGGACCAGTAGCTTACCAACTGGAGCTACCTCAACAACTCGTGGCTGTACATAACACTTTCCACGTCTCAAATTTGAAGAAATGTTTTGCTAAAGAAGATCTCACTATTCCGTTGCACGAAATCCAAATCAATGAAAAACTTCAATTCATTGAAGAACCCGTCGAAATAATGGATCGTGAGGTTAAGAGACTTAAACAAAACAAGCTACCGATTATAAAGTTTCGATGGAATGCTCGTAGAGGACTCAAGTTCACCTGGGAACGAGAAGATCAGATGAAGAAGAAATACCCGCATTTATTTCTAGAAGATTCATCAACACTTTCAACAGCTTAAAATTTTGGGATGAAATTTATTTAACGGGTAGGTACTGTAGTGACCCGAACTTTTCCATGTTTATATATTAAATAAAATTGATATTTACATGATTAAGTGTTTCCAACATGTTAAGCAATCAAACTTATTAAGACTTGATTAATTGGAATAGGTTTTCTATAGACAAATGATCACCCAAGTTGACCGGTGATTCACGAACGTTAAAACTTGTAAAAACTATACGATGACATATATATGGATATATATATAGTTAACATGATTTTATTATAAGTATGTATCTCATTAGGTATTTTAACAATGAGTTATATACATAAAAATGAGACTATTAAATTAAGAAACTCGAAAACGATATATATAACGATTATCGTTATAACGTCTTACTAGGTACATATGAATCATATTAAGATATTTATACACTTGGTTAATTATGTTAAATGATAAGTAAATATATCATTAAGTGTATTAACAATGAACTACATATGTAAAAATAAGACTACTAACTTAATGATTTTGAAACGAGACATATATGTAACGATTATCGTTGTAACGACATTTAATGTATATAGATCATATTAAGAGATATTCGTACATCATAATATCATGATAATATAATAATTTAAAATCTCATTTGATATTATAAACATTGCGTTAACAACATTTAACAAGATCGTTAACCTAAAGGTTTCAAAACAACATTTACATGTAACGACTAACGATGACTTAACGACCCAGTTAAAATGTATATACATGTAGTGTTTTAATATATATTCATACACTTTTGAAAGACTTCATGACACTTATCAAAATACTTCTACTTAACAAAAATGCTCACAATTACATCCTCGTTCAGTTTCATCAACAAATCTATTCGTATGCACCCGTATTCTTACTCATACAATACACAGCTTTTAGATGTATGTACTATTGGTATATACACTCCAATGATCAGCTCTTAGCAGCCCATGTGAGTCACCTAACATATGTGGGAACCATCATTTGGCAACTAGCATGAAATATCTCATAAAATTACAAAAATATGAGTAATCATTCATGACTTATTTACATGAAAATAAAATTACATATCCTTTATATCTAATCCATACACCAATGACCAAAAACACCTACAAACACTTTCATTCTTCAATTTTCTTCATCTAATTGATCTCTCTCAAGTTCTATCTTCAAGTTCTAAGTGTTCTTCATAAATTCCAAAAGTTCTAGTTTCATAAAATCAAGAATACTTCCAAGATTGCAAGTTTACTTCCAAGTTTTCTAAATTCATTCCAAGTAATCATCCAAGATCAAGAAACCTTTGTTACTTACAGTAGGTTATATTTCTAATACAAGGTAATAATCATATTCAAACTTTAATTCAATTTCTATAACTATAACAATCTTATTTCGAGTGGAAATCTTACTTGAAATTGTTTTCGTGTCATGATTCTGCTTCAAGAACTTTCAAGCCATCCAAGGATCCTTTGAAGCTAGATCCATTTTTCTCATTTCTAGTAGGTTTATCCAAGGAACTTGAGGTAGTAATGATATTCATAACATCATTCGATTCATACATAAAAAGCTATCTTATTCAACGTTATAAACTTGTAATCACTAGAACATAGTTTAGTTAATTCTAAACTTATTCACAAATAAAGTTAATCCTTCTAACTAGACTTTTAAAATCAACTAAACACATGTTCTATATCTATATGATATGCTAACTTAATGATTTAAAACTCAGAAATACGATAAACACCATAAAACTGGATATACGCTGTCGTAGTAAAACCGGGGGCTGTTTTGGTTGGGATAATTAAAAGCTAAGAAGAACTTTGATTTAAAAGCTATACTTCTGGAAAAATGATTTTTCTTATGAACATGAAACTAT
Source organism: Rutidosis leptorrhynchoides (assembly GCF_046630445.1). NCBI lineage: Eukaryota > Viridiplantae > Streptophyta > Magnoliopsida > Asterales > Asteraceae > Rutidosis > Rutidosis leptorrhynchoides. The sequence goes on along the minus strand of NC_092335.1, from coordinate 402,148,207 downwards.
ATCCAAAAATCATGGTTAAACTCAAAGTGAAAGTATGTTTTTCAAAATGGTCATCAAGATGTCGTTCTTTCGACGGAAATGACTACCTCTTTAAAAAATGACTTGTAACTTGTATTTCCGACTATAAACTTATACTTTTTCTATTTATATTCATAAAGTTAAGTTCAATACGAAACCGTGGCCACTGGAATCACTCAAAACGGATTAGAAACGAAGAAATGGCGAGTAAAACAAGATTGATAAAAACTACTCATTTTACCTACGTGAAAGTTAGTAATAAATCTATTCCAACCATAACCTAATCAAATTATATTGTATATTATGTAATCTTGGGATACCATAGACACGTATGCAAATGTTTTGACATATCATATCGACCCATGTGTATATATTATTTGGAACAACCATAGACACTCTATATGCAGTAATGTGGGAGTTAGCTATACAGGGTTGAGGTTGATTCCAAAAATATATATACTTTGAGTTGTGATCTAGCCTGAGACATGTATACACTGGGTCGTGGATTGATTCAAGATAATATTTATCGATTTATTTCTGTACATCTAACTGTGGACAACTAGTTGTAGGTTACTAACAAGGATAGCTGACTTAATAAACTTAAAACATCAAAATGTATTAAAAGTATTGTAAATATATTTTGAACATACTTTGATATATATGTATCTATTGTTATAGGTTTGTGAATCAACCAGTGGCCAAGTTTTACTTCCCGTCGAAGTAAAAATCTGTGAAAGTGAGTTATAGTCCCACTTTTAAAATCTAATATTTTTGGGATGAGAATACATGCAGGTTTTATAAATGATTTACAAAATAGACACAAGTACGTGAAACTACATTCTATGGTTGAATTATCGAAATCGAATATGCCCCTTTTTATTAAGTCTGGTAATCTAAGAATTAGGGAACAGACACCCTAATTGACGCGAATCCTAAAGATAGATCTATTGGGCCTAACAAACCCCATTCAAAGTACCGGATGCTTTAGTACTTCGAAATTTATATCATATCCGAAGGGTGTCCCGGAATGATGGGGATATTCTTATATATGCATCTTATTAATGTCGGTTACCAGGTGTTCACCATATGAATGATTTTTATCTCTATGTATGGGATGTGTATTGAAATATGAAATCTTGTGGTCTATTGTTACGATTTGATATATATATGTTAAACCTATAACTCACCAACATTTTTGTTGACGTCTAAAGCATGTTTATTCTCAGGTGAATACTAAGAGCTTCCGCTGTTGCATACTAAAATAAGGACAAGATTTGGAGTCCATGTTTGTATGATATTGTGTAAAAACTGCATTCAAGAAACTGATTTCGATGTAACATATTTGTATTTTAAACCATTATGTAATGGTCGTGTGTAAACAGGATATTTTAGATTATCATTATTTGATAATCTACGTAAAGCTTTTTAAACCTTTATTTATGAAATAAAGGTTATGGTTTGTATTAAAAATGAATGCAGTCTTTGAAAAAATGTCTCATATAGAGGTCAAAACCTCGCAACGAAATCAATTAATATGGAACGTTTTTAATCAATAAGAACGGGACATTTAATCCTCCATGATTCGCATCCGTATAAGCAGTGAGAGTAAAATCAGATCCATGAGGATACCAAATTCCAAGGTTAGGTGTACCTTTTAGGAACTGAAAAATTCTAACCACCGCTTTGGAGTGTTATTTCTTAGGGTTAGACTGAAAGCGGGCACAGATAGTTACAGTAAGTGTAATGTCTGGTCTAATTGCTGTCTAATACATTAAAGAGCCAACCATGCTTCAATAAAGCATTATATTAAAGGGTTCCCCATTTTCATCAGCGTTTAACAAAGGCCTCATTGGGGTTGACATTGTTCGCAAATCAGTCATTTTAAAACATTCTAACATGTCGTTATTGTATTTTGTTTGACTGATAAAAATGCCATTTGGTAATTGTTTAACTTGTAACCCCAAGAAGAAATTGAGTTGGTCAAGCATGCTCATTTCTAATTTGTTGCCCATAAGGCCAACAAATTCTTTGCATAAGGCCCGGGACGTGGAACCAAAAATAATATCATCAACGTAAATTTGAACCAAGAGAATGTGACCGTGGTTTTTACAGATGAAGAGCATTGTGTCAATTGTTCCACGAGAGAAGCCATTTTCCAGCAAATACTTTGTCAAGGTCTCGTACCATGCACGCGATGCTTGCTTTTGACCGTACAATTCTTTCTCCAGGTTGTAGATGTGTTTCTGATGAATAGGATCGACAAAGCCTTCTGGTTGATCAACGTAAACTTCCTCTTGAAGATTACCATTTAGAAAAGCGGTTTTGACATTCATTTGAAACACCGTGAACTTCATATGAGAAGCATAAGCAAGAAAAAGACGAATAGCCTCAATCCTTGCAACTTGAGAAAATGTCTCATCATAATCAATACCCTCTTGTTGTTGATATCCCTTGGCCAAAAGACGTGCCTTATTTCTAACCACAACCCCATCAGAATCTTTCTTGTTCTTGAAAATCCACTTAACCCCGATTTGTCCTTGACCCGCTGGTCTAGGAACTAATTGCCAAACCTTCAAATGTTCAATTTGACCTATCTCTTCTTGCATTGCTATCACCCCTTTTGGATCAAGTAAAGCTTGAGAAACCGAAGATGGTTCAATCTTACTAAGAAAGGCAGTATATAAACACATATTTCGAGTAGCCCTTCGAGTTGAAACTGGAGCAGTAGCATCACGAATAATAAGATCAATTGAATGAATTTTAGTTCATCGGTTTTTATGTGGAAGAGGTCCTACATCAGTGGTATCCATTGAAACATCAACCGTTATTGACGTCGAGCCATGATCCTCTCGTTCTGATGTAACAGTGTCTAATGGGTTAGTTTGAGTTTCTGAAGAAACAACTGGAATTGTATCAAGTGATGTATCTTGAATCAGTTTAAAAGCATCATCAGGAGATGGGAGGGAGGATGAAGTAGCAACAGGTGAATGAATTGGTGTTGTGTCTTCATCATAGAGACTTGGTTGTGTCTCCACAGTAAGTGATTGTGTTGGTGTTCTGGTACGGCATGAACATCTGAGTTCCGTTGAGGCGAATAAAGACTATCGAACAAGATATCCAGTTCCTCTGTTGTAACGACCCTGGATTTTCCCAACGTTTATTTATTAATAATTGTTATTATTAATACTTGTGAATTATTGAATGTATGTTATTACATTTACTCGTTACCATGATTGATCATACATGACTTTGAATGCCCGAAACGTCTTTGTGACACGCGTACATTACAAGAATAATATTTTCGAGTATTATTTACATTCATGATTAAGTTTTATTAATGATTTTGATTAACTATGGTTATTAGTTAAATACTTGGGCTTTAATTGGATTAACTTGAGAATTACTTGATCTTGGGCTTTGATTAATACTAATAGACTTAAAGAGCCCACCCTACATCTTATATGGACTTAACTAGCCCATTTTACATATGTAAGTATTACCTTGAAATGAAACTAGCTAGTTTATTACATGAATAATCTAGTCACATAATACTTACACCATAATCCCCGTGCAAACACCCCATATATCCATCTTTTATGACACATACATGCATGAACCTTGTGGACATTTCCTTCCTCCCTCCCCTTTGTGAATGCCGACGGCTAGAGGCTCCTTGGGAGTGGTTTTTGTTTCAAATTTTGCTTACTTCTTTCACTAGTATCCTTCATTCATTCACACACACTTTTACTTGCTTCCATTTTCTCTCAAACTTTTCTCTCTTTTCTCTCAAGATTGTAAGTATTATGAACATCTTTTCTCTCTTCTTTTCTTGGCCAAAACCGTAAACATACACCTTGTAACAACCCAACCCGTTAACCAACCAAAGACGCGGAAAAAAAAAATTTAAAACTGATCTGGAGGGTGCGCAGCGCGCACCACTGCCTGTGCGCGGCGCGCACAAGGCCTGAGACAGTTCTGATCAAAATGTCCATTTTTCGCGAAAAGATCTTCGACTTCCTGACACTTTTAGACCGAACGCTTTTCACAACAAACTTATATATGTAAAACTAACACGAATCAAACATAAAAATGATGTTTTACAAGCGGGGCCCACACAACCCAAAATACAAGTTTAATACAAGTTTAGAGTTTCAACCACCAAAAAGTTTAAGTTCCAAACTACACAATGAGCATGGCGTTTGGGATTAAACTACCCAACTACCGGTCAAACTCCAAGAGCTACTAAAGCCAAAAACGTCCCCTAGTATCAAGTGAGATCTCTAGTCCAATACGATGCCCTTACCCTTGTCTAAAACAGAACCTATAAAATGGTAAACAACGAGAGGGTAAGCAAAGCTTAGTGAATGCAATAATTATACGTATACATATATAATTATACCTACTTGCATACACTTACACAAACCGCAAACATGCTAGCAACACAATTAGCTTATCGTCACATTAACAAGCTATAATCTTCAATACCACAAGCTAGCAACAACCGCATAATAATATAACTCGAAATGATATAATATGCTTACAACACAAGTAACCATGGTTAACCAATAGTACAAGGGAACGACGCTCGCGAAAACGCCATCGGTGTTCACAACATCCGTTAGGGCACTTAACACCTCGCACCACTAACCCCTAGGGTGGCACCTTAACACCTCGGCACATCACCCCGAGTGGCATCTTAACACCTCGATGCAACACTCATTATTTTACGGAGTGGTGTCTTAACACCTCGTCACTACACTCCTAGGTGGCATCTTAACACCTCGATGCTACACCCGAGTGGCATCTTAACACCTCGATGCTACACCCTTCACGTGAAACGTGGTGTCTTAACACCTCGACACTACACCTTTCACGCTACAACAAATAGATACATTATATACATACGCATATAATTATTCCACTCACCTTAATAATTAGATGACGATTTCAACCTCCACAAGCTTCAAAGCAAAGTACCTAATATAATAAGTACTTGATCAACACACAAGCTAAGTGGACTCAATACTAACACTTACACATGAGCATTTAATGACTTAATGTATTAAATCGCCCATTTATACCAAAACCGCCCAATTAAAGTCAAGACCACCACTAATCACTTTAAAGCTAGTGATTAAGGTCCAACAACACCAACTAATACATAATTAGGGTAATTCATACCCATCTTTCCAAACTAGGTCAATTTATTACCCAAATAACCATTTTAAGACAACACACCCATTTCGGGTCATCCACTAACTAACCAACACCCATTTACTAAATAACTAGGTGTGTTAGCAATTAACTCACCAATTAGGGTTCATAAACATCATTTAATACTTTGAAACCCTAGACTAGTCACCAATTAGTATTGAAGACTCAATTTTACCCAAGAACACCCAAAATCACCAATAATGGGTTTTGTGTTCATCATTTACTCAAACCCTAACCCTTACACTAAATCAAAGTAAGGAAAATAAAATTAGAACATACCACAACGAAGCTAGAGATAAGATGAACGACTTTAATGCTTGAACTTTAACCCAAAACAAGCTCCTTCCTCTTGGATTTAAGCCTTCTCTCTCAAAAATCACAATCTCTCTCTAGAATTAAAGTTAAAGTGATAAGGTTGTTGATAATGGAGTAATGGTGCTCCCCAAACTGACCTATCTGTCTTTAACCCGTCCATAAGTGAATTTACCAAAATGCCCATCAAAATATCTGATTTAAAAAGCTGGAACCCGGCTACAGTAAGGGGTGCGCGGCGCGCTCCCTTTAGTGTGCGCGGCGCGCACTAGGCTCAGCTCACTCAGTGACTTCTGTTTAACTGCACAACATCACCCACACTCTATGTAACATAATTACACTGCTGTACAAACTGATTAGGGTCTTACAACTCTCCCCCACTTATTCGGATTGCGTCCTCGCAATCCAAGCCGCATGACAAGAGGGAAGATATACCAACACGAACTCTTCGGGCTCCCAAGTAAACTCGGAACCTATACTTCGACGCCATTGGACTTTAAAATTCCTCACCTATTTATTTCTCAATTTCTTAACCTTTTCATCGAGTATAGCAACCGGCTCCTCAACATACTCCAACTTGTTATTTAGCTCAATTTCGTCTAACGGCACCCATGATGAATCATCCGCAAGACACTTACGGAGTTGGGAAACATGAAATGTATTATGAATCCCCGCAAGCTCTTCGGGTAATTCCAAACGATACGCAACTTCACCAACACGATCTAAAACTTTAAAGGGACCAATAAACCGAGGAGCTAACTTTCCCCATTTTCGAAATCGAATAATACCCTTCCATGGCGAAACCTTAAGCATCACCATATCACCTTCTTGAAATTCGATAGTTCGTCTACATTTGTCGGCATACGACTTTTGTCTATCTTGAGCCTTTCTCAAATGTTCCCGAATAATATCAATCTTGTTATTCGTCTCTAAAACCAAATCGGTACTCCCGATTTCTCTTTGACCCACTTCTCCCCAACAAATGGGAGTTCGACACCTCCGCCCGTAAAACATCTCATAAGGTGGCATCCCGATACTAGTATGATAACTATTATTGTACGAGAATTCCACCAAAGGCAAATGCTCATCCCAACTACCACCGAAATCAATAATGCACGCCCGTAACATATCTTCCAAAGTTTGGTTCGTACGTTCGGTTTGACCGTCCGTTTGAGGATGATACGCCGTGCTCAACTTCAATTGTGTACCCATATCCTCATGAAACTTTTCCCAAAATCGAGATGTAAAACGGGTATCTCGATCCGAAATAATAGATATAGGAACCCCATGTCGAGCGACCACTTCCTTGATAAACAACTTAGCCAAGGTCTCCGACGATATTGCTTCTTTAATGGGAAGAAACAAAGCACTTTTCGTCAACCGGTCAACTATCACCCAAATCGTATCAAATTGGGTTCTCGCCGTCTTAGGTAACTTTGTTATGAAATCCATGGTAATGTGCTCCCATTTCCATTTCGGAATTTCTAACGGTTGCAATTTACCATACGGCTTTTGGTGTTCGGCTTTTACTTGCAAACACGTGACGCATTGCTCAACATACTTCACAACATCACGCTTCATGCCCGGCCACCAATAATCTTTCTTCAAGTCAAGATACATTTTCGTCGCGCCCGGATGAATGAAATATTTTGACTTATGTGCTTCATCAAGTAGCACTCGTCGGTAATCACCCATCTTAGGCACCCACACCCTTCCTTGGAAAGACAACAAACTACGCGGACCCATAGTAATAAACTCCGATTGGCCCACGATTCGCTCCGTATGCTTGTTGTGAACATAAGCCTCTATTTGAATCTCACCAAGCTTTTCAAGAAAATCGTTGGTAATAATCAAACGTAACGATCTAACTCGTATCGCCGGATGTTGACTCTTTTGACTCAACGCATCCGCGACCACATTCGCCTTACCCGGATGATAAAGTATTTCATAATCGTAGTCTTTCACCACATCCATCCACCTACGTTGGCGATAATTCAAATCTCGTTGATTAAAAAGATGTTTCAAACTCTTATGATTCGAATAAATCGTACACTTGACACCATACAAGTAATGGCGCCAAATTTTCAACGCATGCACAACCGCCGCCAACTCAAGATCATGAGTCGGATACCTCGTTTCATGTTCCTTTAATTGTCGAGAGGCATAAGTGATGACTTTACCTCTTTGCATTAGAACACACCCGAGACCATTTAAGGAAGCATCACAATAAACCACCATGTCTTCAACACCTTCCGGTAACACTAACACCGGAGCTTGACACAACTTCTCTTTTAACAATTGAAAAGCAATTTCTTGCTCGTTCTCCCAAACAAACCTCGCATTCTTCCTTATCAATTTCGTCAACGAAGAAGCGATCTTAGAAAAATCGTGGATAAACCGACGATAATAACCGGCCAATCCGAGAAAAATTCGGATTTCCGTAGGCGTAGTCGGTCGTCCCAAAGTCTTCACCGTCTCGATCTTCCCCGGATCTACTTGAATACCGTTTTCGTTCACAATATGACCAAGGAATTGAACTTCCCTTAGCCAAAATTCACATTTGGAGAACTTTGCATACAACTTCTCCTTTCGTAGCGTCTTCAATACTTCACGCAAATGATGTTCATGTTCATTCATACTTTTCGAGTAGACTAGTATGTCGTCAATGAACACTATTACCGACTTGTCCAACATAGGTTGGCACACTCGGTTCATAAGATCCATGAATGCTGCTGGTGCATTCGTAAGACCAAAGGGCATAACTACAAACTCATAATGCCCGTAACGCATTCGAAAAGCCATTTTCTCTATGTCTTCCTCACGGACCCGCATTTGGTGATAGCCGGACCGTAGGTTGATCTTAAAGAAATACGTTGCACCTTGAAGTTGATCAAATAAATCGTCAATCCTAGGTAATGGATAACGATTATTGATCGTCACTTTATTCAACTCACGGTAATCAATGCACATACGCATACTACCATCTTTCTTCTTCACAAATAACACCGGAGCGCCCCATGGCGAAGCACTCGGTCGAATAAAACCCTTCTCGAGAAACTCTTGGGTTTGATTTAACAACTCTTGCATTTCCGTTGGTGCTAAACGATAAGGAGTTTTAGCAATGGGAGTAGCTCCCGGAACTAACTCAATACGAAACTCAACTTGTCTTTCCGCCGGAACACCCGGTAATTCGTCCGGAAAAACGTCTTCGAATTCACTAACAACCGGAATTTCACGAATAGGTGGTGGCTCATTGCGAGTATCAACAACATGAGCAAGGAAAGCCATGCCACCGATAACAACAATACGACGTGCCCGTGCAAAAGTACATATCGGCACCGGTCTCCTTCGCTTATCACCATGAATAATTAACTCTCCCCCACTTTGGGTCTTCACACGAATAAACTTATCATGGCATGCAATATCGACTCTATAACGATCGAGCCAATCCATACCAACGAAAATATCAAAGTCGCCCAAGGTCATTGGAATAAGATCAATTTTAAAGGTTTCGGCACCAAAAACAACATCACAATTTTCACACACATCAACCACTAGCACCGTCTTGCCGTCCGCTATTTCGACTTCTATCGGACGACTTAACTTAGCTAACGGTCTATTAAGTTTAGGCACAAATTTAGGAGACACAAACGACAAATTTGCACAGCTATCGAAAAGAATCCTCGTCGGATTAGAATTAACCATGAAAGTACCTGAGACAACTTCGTTCGATTGTTTGGCTTCATCATTAGTCATCAAGTAGTTGCGACCCCTAGCCGTACCCGCCGCCTTCTCTAACCGCTTCACATTGCCGTTTCGCAAGTCGGGACACTCCGGCTTCTTATGCCCTTCTTTGCCGCAATTAAAACAAGTGACCTTGTTTCCGGAAGATGGTTTCGGACACTCACGAGCCATATGACCCAGTTGCCCACAATTGTAGCACGTATAAGAAAACCCACCGGTAGTGCCCTTCTTTGCACTATTGACACTTTCAGCCCCCCTCTTGCTCTTGCTCTTCTTGCTTGAGGCGTTAGAGTAACTAAAACCTTCAAACTTTCTTTTGGAAAACATGAAATCACTCTTTCTTGGAACCTCCGGCTCAAAACCCCGAGCCAACTCAAACAATTCATCAAAAGTCTTCGCCATACCCAGACTAATCTTCCCCTTGTACTCATCATTCAAAGTACGGTAGAAATCCTTCATGAGCTTATGATCATCACCGACATATTCCGGGAAAAAACGAGTCTTTGCCAAGAATGTAGACTTGAGGGTAACCAAATCCATGGAACCTTGTTGCAAATGGTGCAACTCATCCCGGATTCTATCGAGGTCGGAAGAAGTTCGGTATTCTTTGAAAAACTCTTTCTTGAAATCTTCCCAAGTCAAACCCATACATTGTTCTTCACCATACAAGTTGATTTTACTGTCCCACCACAACTTAGCTTCTTCGCGTAACATGCTAGAACCATACCTCGTCTTCTTTTCGGGAGGACATTCCGCGATACGGAAAGCTCCCTCAATATCGGAGATCCAACATGTACTTTTTAAAGGATCCCGCACCCCATTAAATATCGGGGGTTGAGCATCCTTGAAGTTCTTGTAGTGGAAGTCCTGCCTTCCTTCGCCTCCTTCACCGCGAGGATAGATATTCCTAGCATCAAGGGCCTCTTCGATAGTGGCCTTCATTCGTTCATTAATTAGATCGGTTATTTGCTCATCAACCGAATCTTGAAAGACCTTTCGGACGTCCGTAAGAAAATCCGCTTTTAACTTTTTAAAGACGGCCTCAACCTTGGCCGAAAACTCGGTGTCCTCGCTTGTACTTCCGTTATCATGATCGGGACCGTTTCTCGTCTTCATTCTATAAAACGAAATAGGTTAAACCACAAAAACGAAAGGACAATTACATGTGTATATACATATATGCCACACTACTCCATCTCGCTCAACAATCGTCTTACATTGCTTGTTTAACACGACTTGCGCCCGTAATAATGGTAGCTAGTCATTACTACGCGAGCACGTCGCATTAACTCGCTAGTACAACGCCTATCTCGCTTGATGCTTGCTAAACACAACACAAACAATTAGCACATGATTAGTTCACATAAACCTATGCACTAACCATCCCGATCCGACCCAAAGTCCTACAAGTCCCGCATACACGCGCACACAAAAGTCTAAGTCTAGGCGCCTATCTCAAGTCACCTAAATCCCTTAGACCATGCTCTGATACCACTTGTAACAACCCAACCCATTAACCAACCAAAGACGCGGCGCGCACAAGGCCTGAGACAGTTCTGATCAAAATGTCCATTTTTCGCGAAAAGATCTTCGACTTCCCGACACTTTTAGACCGAACGCTTTTCACAACAAACTTATATATGTAAAACTAACACGAATCAAACATAAAAATGATGTTTTACAAGCGGGGCCCACACGACCCAAAATACAAGTTTAATACAAGTTTAGAGTTTCGACCACCAAAAAGTTTAAGTTCCAAACTACACAATGAGCATGGCGTTTGGGATTAAACTACCCAACTACCGGTCAAACTCCAAGAGCTACTAAAGCCAAAAGCGTCTCCTAGTATCAAGCGGGATCTCTAGTCCAATACGATGCAATTACCCTTGTCCAAAACCGAACCTATAAAATGGTAAACAACGAGAGGGTAAGCAAAGCTTAGTGAATGCAATAATTATACGTATACATATATAATTATACCTACTTGCATACACTTACACAAACCGCAAACATGCTAGCAACACAATTAGCTTATCGTCACATTAACAAGCTATAATCTCCAATACCACAAGCTAGCAACAACCGCATAATAATATAACTCGAAATGATATAATATGCTTACAACACAAGTAACCATGGTTAACCAATAGTACAAGGGAACGACGCTCGCGAAAACGCCATCGGTGTTCACAACATCCGTTAGGGCACTTAACACCTCGCACCACTAACCCCTAGGGTGGCACCTTAACACCTCGGCACATCACCCCGAGTGGCATCTTAACACCTCGATGCAACACTCATTATTTTACGGAGTGGTATCTTAACACCTCGACACTACACTCCTAGGTGGCATCTTAACACCTCGATGCTACACCCGAGTGGCATCTTAACACCTCGATGCTACACCCTTCACGTGAAACGTGGTGTCTTAACACCTCGACACTACACCTTTCACGCTACAACAAATAGATACATTATATACATACGCATATAATTATTCCACTCACCTTAACAATTAGATGACGATTTCAACCTCCACAAGCTTCAAAGCAAAGTACCTAATATAATAAGTACTTGATCAACACACAAGCTAAGTGGACTCAATACTAACACTTACACATGAGCATTTAATGACTTAATGTATTAAATCGCCCATTTATTCCAAAACCGCCCAATTAAAGTCAAGACCACCACTAATCACTTTAAAGCTAGTGATTAAGGTCCAACAACACCAACTAATACATAATTAGGGTAATTCATACCCATCTTTCCAAACTAGGTCAATTTATTACCCAAATAACCATTTTAAGACAACACACCCATTTCGGGTCATCCACTAACTAACCAACACCCATTTACTAAATAACTAGGTGTGTTAGCAATTAACTCACCAAATAGGGTTCATAAACATTATTTAATACTTTGAAACCCTAGACTAGTCACCAATTAGTATTCAAGACTTAATTTTACCCAAGAACACCCAAAATCACCAATAATGGGTTTTGTGTTCATCATTTACTCAAACCCTAACCCTTACACTAAATCAAAGTAAGGAAAATAAAATTAAAACATACCACAACGAAGCTAGAGATAAGATGAACGACTTTAATGCTTGAACTTTAACCCAAAACAAGCTCCTTCCTCTTGGATTTAAGCCTTCTCTCTCAAAAATCACAATCTCTCTCTAGAATTAAAGTTAAAGTGATAAGGTTGTTGATAATGGAGTAATGGTGCTCCCCAAACTGACCTATCTGTCTTTAACCCGTCCATAAGTGAATTTACCAAAATGCCCATCAAAATATCTGATTTAAAAAGCTGGAACCCGGCTACAGTAAGGGTGCGCGGCGCGCTCCCTTTAGTGTGCGCGGTGCGCACTAGGCTCAGCTCATTCAGTGACTTCTGTTTAACTGCACAACATCACCCACACTCTATGTAACATAATTACACTACTGTACAAACTGATTAGGGTCTTACACACCTCCATCATCATCATTCTTTTGCTTGATTTGTTACTTATTCATTGTTGTTGTTGTGTTTGTTTACTTGTTGTTATTGTTGTTTACTTACATATTACCAAGAATCAAACTCTTTAGTTTGTTCTTCTTTTATCTTGTATTTACAAGAACATACAAGAGCTTAAGCTTTCTAGTTATGCTCTACATTTAATATGTTAAAAGATTGTAAGTTCATGGTTGTAAAATCTTACTTGTGATTCATGAGGTAAACTTTAAAGTTTACTTCCTTAAAGATCAAGACTTAGGCTTGAGTCTTTAAAGTATGAAACCCATGAACTTATTAGTTTGTTTACTTAGTTTATTTTCTCATATTATGCACTTTAAATTCATGATTGTTGGTTTGAATGGTCAAGTGTTACTAGTTAACTTTGATCTCATTAATCTTGAACTAAAAGTTAACTTGAAAGTTCAAGAACATGTAAGTAAGCTTTCTTTAATTATGACTTTGTACAATTATGTTAGATCTAGACTTTTGGGTCTAGGATCTTCAAAATCTAACTAAGAACCATGTTCTACAACTTAAGATCTTGATTTCATAAGTTTACTTTCAAGTTTGTAACTTATTATTAGTTTTAAAGTTCATGTATGTGTTAAATCTAAGATCTTGATGTAACTTTGGTTCATCAAACTTCATACAACTCTTAAGTGAGTTGTGCTACATGTCTTAGACTTACACTTGTGTCATAATAGTCAAAACTTGGTTAATATTACTTTTATAGTTCATGTGTGTGTCGGATCTAAGACTTTGATGTAACTTTAGTTCATCAAACTACATACAACACTTAATTGAGTTGTGCTACATGTCTTAGACTTACACAAATGTTATGATGGTGAAACCTTGGTTAAGATGATGTAAACATATCAAGGAGTTGTACACTTGAAGCTATATGCATCAAGGATGAGAACCGTGATAAGCATCTAACACCAAGAACCCACCGGACCTACTGTTTTACTGTTTCTGTGTCTGACCTGTACGACCTGGTCTACTGTAAATATGTTTATCAGATACCTCTGTTTGAGTAGATAACTTTTCATTTAGGACTCGTCTTAATCCGAGTTACGGTTTAGGATTTATGGCCCTCCGATCGTCACTATGTCCTTTTAACGTTGTGCTGAAAATTCTGACCTAATCGAACTTAGACCGTCGCCACGGTCAAACGAAGACGAGTTTGCTTCTGGAATTTTTACCACAACTAAAGGACTCATACACGGAGCCACGGCTACTGGTCTCACCTTATTTCAATAGGTATTGAGGCCGTGGTGACTGATCCAATTCAGCCTTTGTTTTAAACTCTTTTCATGAACGAAACTTACTTTACACCTTTTGTTTGATGATGAATGATGATGACCTTTAAGACCTAATTTACATACTTTTAAACCTATTTGGACGATTTACTTACTTAGTACTATTTGACTTAGGTTGAGGACTCTCCGGACCTACACACTTGCTTATTTCCCGAGTCATACTTTACCGCTACTTTATCATTGTGAGTTATAGTTTCCCTTTTTACTTTAACTATTTTGGGAACTGAGAATACATGCGCATTTTACATTTTACACACTAGGACGAGTATTTAAACTTTATATATGTGTGGGTTATACAACGGCATAAACATTCCCTTTAGCTCGGTAACGTTTAGTCATTGGTTTTTGAACCGGTGAACGCGAATCTTAGATATGGATCCATAGGGTTTGACATCCCCACTCGGGCTAGTAGCGCTAGCATTTAACGGGTGTTTAATACTTCGTAAATATACGCACTTGCCAAGTGTACTTTCAGGGGGTATAAACGTTAAGTTAGTTACCACGTGCCCACGGTTAAACATATACTTTATCATACTGTTTTGAAACGCTCTTTGTAGCACTGAAATCTCGTGGCCTACCTTACATACTGTTATACTTAAACTATAGCTCACCAACCTTTGTGTTGATGTTTTTAAGCATGTTTTTCTCAGGTGGTTAAGGTTGCTTCCGCTGTGTACTAGTCTTGCTGTAGACACCCGCTGCTTTAGAGTTGTCACCGCATGAACTACTTTATCTTGCATTCAAACTTAATTACTTTTGAAACTATGATTTGTAACGACCTAAGGGTCACGTACTATTATCTTTGCTTCTGTTCATAGAAGCATACTTTGGTTGTAAAACACTTGACGTTCGTTATGACGTTACCTTTTATCATGAATGCAAACGTATTTTGAAATAGCATATAGTGTTTGACATTGTAATGATCCTGTTGTTGATGATTCGTACATGATGGTTTTGTACGGGGCATCACATTTGGTATCAGAGCATCGGTTGTAGGGAATTAGGTTGCATTAGTGAGTCTAAGACCGACCCGAGTAGGATTCACTAATAGGACTAATTTACAACTTGCTAGTTTATTTGTTTCTGCTGAACTTACTGCATGCTGCTGCTTACTTTTACTGCTATATGCTGTATGCTACTACATGATTTCACTACTGCATGATATTACTTGCTTTCGATTGCATGCTACTTCTGTACGATTTACTGTTATTGCCATGCTATTTACCGTTACACATGATTTAGACTGTTGGCCTAATACGTGCTTGCTTTATGACTTACTGACATGGAAAATTTATTTTTCCTTGTTCAGATGTCGAATATTCCACCTGCTATCATTTTGGGCAGTTCAGACTCGTCAGCCACCACACCTACTGCTGCTGCCGACACATCGATCCCGTTACCTACGAGTGACCCCGGCGCTTCATCTTCCGGAGCTAGCAGCCATGCGCCTGCCCCATTGATTACTTCTAATGGAACCCAGGACCCTCCGTAGATTCCAGCTCCATCTGCCCCCGGACCCTCGGTGTCACAGCCATGCTCCGGTGAGATTGTGATTCCAGCGGAATTCGGGGAAGGTCCATTCCGTAACCGGTATCGCCATTGGTGCCGATGCGCCCCTGATGGACGTCTCATTCCGATCGAACCCGCCCGTTACCGACAGATGATAGCCACCCAAGGAGGGCCGCCCGTGCAGTCACCACCACATGATTCGGACGACCCATCATCCGCGGATTCTTCATCCAATGACTCATCCACAGACGACTCGAGTGATGATGACACCGACGAGGAGGACCCTGATGCACCTGTACAGCCACCCTTCACCCCGCCGAAGAAGCGGTATTGCTTCGACGGTACTATTATTCCCGGGATCAACGGAGGACGAGCATTCACTGACGTATTTGGTCGGTGTCATAGGGTTACTGTCCGTAAGTAGCTTGTGCCGTACCCTGCCAACCCACTCGTGCGTAAGGCACCCCGTTACGTACTGCTTATTTCTGGAGCCGGACTGTGACGACCCAGAAATTTCCAACTAAATTTAAACTTTATCTTTATATTATTCTGACACGATAAGCAATGTTTGTTAAGTTAAATCTCAAGGATTTTAAACTATGTTTATACATTCATTTAAACCTCGACCAAATTCCAATGATTCACGAACCATTAAATGAACATATATAAATATGTATGTATATGTGTATATGTAATAAATTAAAAATGTCAACAAAGTATTTAAACGTATAATGCTTTATATGAACGTATTTGTTTCAATATGATTATCGACTAAATTAAAAAAAATATATTAAATGATTGAATTATCAGAAACATTGAATTATGATTACAAGTCTCTGTTGAGAGGTCCACTATGATTTGAGAAAATCTATTCCTCTTAACGATATTCGGAATAATTTGTAAAGCTATTTATAAATAAAAATAAAAAGTGTCATTTACGAAAGTTAGACAAAAGCTAGTGGAGAATTGGTTTCCATAATATTCTATTAATCTATTTTCAAACGTACAAAAACATTTTCAGTTTAAAAATAACTTTATTATTAAAACGTATATAACTTTTATAAATATCTAGAATCACTTTTGACAACTCATTACTTAACCAGTATAATAAATATAACGATATTTATATTTTATTTCATTAAATATATGTAACGATTTAAATTAATATTATATATATTTATACGCGTATTATACATACATAGTTTTTATACTTTTACTATACTTTAACTTTACCTTTACTTTACTTTTACTTTACTTTAACTTTAATAATTCATACTTTAATAATTCACTTTAATAATTCACTTTAATAATTCATACTTTAATAATTCACTTTAATAATTCAAAAATCTATTATAAATAGAATTCAATAGGTTTCATTATTTCATAGAAACTTGAAAATATATTTCTCTAAACTCTCTCAATCGATTTTTATATATATATATATATATATATATATATATATATATATATATATATATATATATATATATATATATATATATATATATATATATATATATATATATATATATATTTGCTCTGTATTATTTCAAGATATTATTAGTATACATAAAATATTACGACGGAGTGATGTCCGAGTGATTTCAAAATAGTTTTTTGAATGAGTCGAAGCTAAGGATATTATGGGTTATAGCTATGGAGGTGATGGGTATGGTTCATGGGTATGCTCGTGAGGTCAATCTAGTGTTTATCATCTCCGTTGCGTCTACGTATTTTCCAGCAATATTGAATCTCAATATTGATACGTGAGCACTCATAACTTAACTTTTATATATCAATAGTGTATCCCTGACTAGTGCTCGAGTATATAGGATTATGCATGCTTGTACATTCGATATTGTCCTTAGATAGGTTTGTTAAATCCTGAATTAGATACATATGCTACTGAGATAGGGTATATGATATACATGTCATTGGAAAGCTAGCGAAAAATTAAGAACTTTTCATTTAGATATCGAATGGTTTCGATGAACGGATTAGAAGTTATAGTTAACTGAATTTTAGTATTATTGTTAAAATGATTATTATTACTATCGTCGTTATTATTTTAATAGAAATATCATTGTTATTATAAAATATTATTATTATTATTTTAGTATTATCATTTTAACATAATACCATTTTTAGTAAATATAAATATTGTTAATTTTTTTATAGAATAATAATAATTATTATTACAAAATAATACAACTTTTACTTATTATTATTATGATCAATATTATTTTATCAAATAAATAGGGGATACAAAGATATTTTTCACCACGTGTAATATAATTACATTAATAATACTTACCACTACAGTTTTACGATATTAAGTGAACTTTATAAATTTTACTACTTAAGATATATAAAAGTATATTTTATCATATATAAACGTTAATATAAATTTTTATTAATAAATGACTTTTATTATTATAAAATCTAATAAATATATTTAAATATATAAAATGACTATAGTTAAGTTATATAATAAACACGTATAAATTTTAGAAGTCATTTTGGATCAAGTTGACTTTTGTTGACTTTTGCATATTAGTCTCGAGCATTAGGATTGTGGTACACTATGACTTGACCAAAAATTGTTAGACAAATATTGACCAACATATAAATATATATAATTAATATAGGTTCGTGAATCTGAGGCCAACCTTGCACTTGTTAAATGACGTTATATGTATTTTTAATAGGAAATACAATATTATGAGTTTCATTTGCTCCCTTTTATATATATTTTTGGGACTGAGAATACATGCGCTGTTTTTATAAATGTTTTACGAAATAGGCACAAGTACTAAAACTAATTCTACGTGGGTTTAAACCAGAAATATACCCTTAGCTTGGTAACATTAAACTACTTGTCTATGTACGGTAGGCGCGAATCCTAAAGATAGATCTATTGGGCCTGACAAACCACATCCTGACTATGGGATGCTTTAGTACTTCGAGGTTATTTTAAACACACCTGATCTGGTGTACTTCAGAGGGAAAAACATGAACGTTAAGGCTTGTTACCGGGTGCCTACAACTTATAGAATACTTTTATACATTTGCGAGTGTACATATATTTATAAACGGAAATCTTGTGGTCTATAAATATATTGAAATGATTGTTATGATAAACTTATGAACTCACCAACCTTTTGGTTGACACTTTAAAGCATGTTTATTCTCAGGTATTAAAGAAATCTTCCGCTGTGCATTAGCTCATTTTAAGGATATTACTTGGAGTCATTCATGGCATATTTTGAAAGACGTTGCATTCGAGTCATTGAGTTCATCAAGATTATTATTATGTCAATTATAGTTGGATGTATTATGAAATGGTGTGCATGCCATCAACTTTCATTGTAAAGAAAGTTTGTCTTTTAAAAACGAATGCAATGTTTGTAAAATGTATGAATTAGAGGTCAAATACCTCGCGATGTAATCAACTATTGTGAATCGTTTATAATGTATATGAACGGGTCCTTTCAGTTGGTATCAGAGCGGTGGTCTTAGCGAACCAGGTCTGCATTAGTGTGTCTAACTGATAGTCGTTTGGATGCATTAGTGAGCCTGGACTTCGACCGTGTCTGCATGTCAAAAGTTTTGCTTATCATTTTTGTCAGAAATTGCCTTCTTATCATTCTTAGTCTAGACACGTCTTACTGCATTGATTGCATGAATAGTGTATAGACAAAATTCATATCTTAGCGTATCTGCTAATCCATATCTTAGCGTATCTGTTACTGTAAACTTTGCCTGACATATCCCGTAAATTCCTCCATAATCTACGAAATCTTTTGCGCTATATATATAGATATTCTATGTAATCAGAATACCACCCGAAAGCCGAAAAATCATTTCATATCGAAAAATCCTTTATTCAATCGAACGAAATGGAATTCGTCATTAGTTCAAGTCCCTCGAATTCCGATATGGAATCCCACTCAAGCTCTGAAAGCAGTGTGACTGGAATGGATTAACCAATTAGCCATCATCTATTCTGGATGAATTGGGGACAGGTTCGTAGCCTCCTCAATAATTGGAGACAAGAAGAAGGTATCCCTTCCATCCACCACATTGCCCTATTGGCGATGAACCTGAAGCACTTACCGGCGAACCGGTCCGAAACACCATTTTCTCTCTCATTTCCAGAGTATCTCGTCACGATTATATACTACATCAAATTCTAGATTTTATTTATCCGCTAGTCCGAACCGACAATCACCCCGGTGTAATAGAAGAAGTCAATGCGCTTTGCGCTCGAGTAGTGGCTTTAGAGAATATGGTGCAAGGGTTACGAACACCAACAAATAACGAAGTATTAATTCATAATTTCAATTTTATTGAATAAATACTCCGTAAAAGTTATGTAATTTCTAAAGTCTTTAGGGATTATTCAGTTCTAGTTTCAACCGTAAATCAAATGAGTTTAATTTAATATTAACTCATTAAATCTATGTTACATCTGAAGAAAATATGCACATATATATTTTCATAAAGACTGTAATAAAATTCTGTTGTACAAAATATTAATTGTGAAATTTTTTTTAACGGGTAGGTAATACCCGAGAGATATATAAATTCACAATTAATATGTTACATTTTTCGAATCTGATTAAGCAAATCATCAACTATACTCCCAAAATCTCACAACAATATACATTCTTGTATAGTAATCAAAACAACCATTCTCACCCAAATTTGATTACGCATTCTGATTTTGTCAAATCAAAATCCAAGTCATGATTTAACAGAAGACATCACTCTTAGATTCCTACATCTTTCAAAGCTATACTTTGAATTCAAAACTGTGTTAGAACATCATATGTATATTAACGATTACAAATTGTGTTCAAACTCTCCGAAGTTTTCGAAGACACTTCAAACAATGAACAATCGAGATGATGATCCAACCACATATTACCCACATTTATGTACCTAAAAAGCTCTCGAAGCCAAAGTCATAGTTCGACGCGTATCCGTGTCAGACCCTTTGGCATTTATTTGCTAAAATGACTTTTCAATTCCTTTTCAAAGTAGACAGTTTTGTCACAGCTCCAGCAAGTCAACTTCGACTTTTCAGTCGGACTAGTCTTATTATAACCTCGATAGATACGTTGCCCTTTCATCATCGTTACTGGGGACCTTTCATATCTCGCCACCTTAGCAATAAACTTACCAACAACTTCAATTATCTTTGACTTTTTGAAAAATCATTATATTTATTGAAATCACATCATTTACTCATTCGCATCTTGTAACGAGAATTGTCATACGAATCATCGGAAAACAGCAACCAGCATTTTGAAATCTCGTAGCATGTCTACGCCAACAGTTATATGTGTACGTAAAACGTCTATCTCCTAGACTTACATACTTTGAATGTGAAGTTCTGAAAAATATTTTGAACTGCAAACTAGTTCTTGAAATGCTGACGAAGCATCAAAAACTGTAAACGATCTTAACAGTAAAAAGTTTGATGACAAAGAATAGTAAGGTGGTAAAGCTGAGAAAAAGAGAAGGTTTGGAACTGGAAAACGGATTGAACAGACTATGAAGGAGGCTGTGGACAAATCACAAAGACTAAATCTTCCTTTAAAGAATCCAAATGATTCAATACCTGCTAAAGTCATTAACGAATACCTTACTCTTTATTCTAAACCTTTACAGACAAATCTTCATCATCATCCATCAATATTAGAAATTCTAAGATATTATCATATCTTTCATTATAAATATCCGCGATATTTCTGAAGATATTTTCACAACTAATCTTATCTGAAGTCATTTATCTCTTTGCGCTATTAGTGTTACATCATATAAGAAACTATTAGTTTCTATATTCTATAAACTTTCGAGTTTAAATTATGAATGTTTTGAAGTAGTGTTAGGAACTGAAGCATGAGTTAGTATAATATAATGACACTTGATCAACATACTTATATTACAGTAAATCATGCTAAGTTTCTAATGGGACATGATGATTCATAGACCATGCTGTCATCATGTTCCATGTTACACGACTCTTGTATTCTATTTAATCTCTAAAAATATCAAGAATATATTTTCTTGATGATTCGGTCTTTTCAGGGTATTCTGGTAAATTAACAAATCAAGATCGTGCCATTACCATTTCCTTCTTAGAACATTAACTATGTTCATTCTGAAATTCATATCTGCGAATACTGAACCATTACAAACGTTGCTTAATCGCAAGAAGAAGAAACGAAAGGACAAAACTCCAAAATAGAAATTAGAGTATAAATCGCAGCAAATAGAAGGGAGCATTAACTATGGATGTCAATGATTATAGAAGACAAAAGCAGGGGCTTTGAAATATATGGGAAGATATAAAACCCAACAACCACCCAAAAATTATAAACCGTATATATCGATGCATATTGCAATATAAAGACACGGAAGAACTAAAAACACTATAAAACCGAGAGTATAGTAGAAGTAAATAGATTCTTCTGGAGGCAGATGAAAAAGAAGAATGACAGATATGAAAGTGAGAAGTATATCGAGAATCAGTACTGGATAAAGCATATTGACAAATACTTTAAAATATGAGTTGAGGGAGAAAGAATAGAAGGTGTGAGTTGTAAGGAAACGAAGGAGGTGGATTTATAGTGAAATACCTGACAGAGAAATCAAGATGGATTATCGTATTAATTCGAAGAGAATCATAATCTCCTTAATCACCGAAGCATCAAATCCAACATAAATTACAAAGATTTTCTTTAAATTCAGAGATCAATTGTGATGACGTCAAAAGATATGACGAATCACTATAATCTTATTTCCTTCATTTACGATAACTTACCTCATACGCTTCGAGTAATCGAATTATTTTATCCATACTTCTTAGACATGATAAAACTTCATAATCGTTACGTCATAATAACATTCTCATTGTTAGCCATAACGACCTCTATCAAATTTTGGTGACGAAATTTCTTTAACGGGTAGGTACTGCGACGACCCGAAAATTTCCAACTAAATTTAAACTTTATCTTTATATTATTCTGACATGATAAGCAATGTTTGTTAAGTTAAATCTCAAGGATTTTAAACTATGTTTATACATTCATTTAAACCTCGACCAAATTCCAATGATTCACGAACCATTAAATGAACATATATGAATATGTATGTATATGTGTATATGTTATAAATTGAAAATGTCAACAAAGTATTTAAACGTATAATGCTTTATATGAACGTATTTGTTTCAATATGATAATCGACGAAATTAAAAAAAATATATTAAATGATTGAATTATCAGAAACATTGAATTATGATTACAAGTCTCTGTTGAGAGGTCCACTATGATTTGAGAAAATCTATTCCTCTTAACGATATTCGGAATAATTTGTAAAGCTATTTATAAATAAAAATGAAAAGTGTCATTTACGAAAGTTAGACAAAAGCTAGTGGAGAATTGGTTTCCATAATATTCTATTAATCTATTTTCAAACTTACAAAAACATTTTTAGTTTAAAAAGAACTTTATTATTAAAACGTATATAACTTTTATAAATATCTAGAATCACTTTTGACAACTCATTACTTAACCAGTATAATAAATATAACGATATTTATATTTTATTTCATTAAATATATATACCGATTTAAATTAATATTATATATATTTATACGCGTATTATACATACATAGTTTTTATACTTTTACTATACTTTAACTTTACCTTTACTTTACTTTTACTTTACTTTAACTTTAATAATTCACTTTAATAATTCATACTTTAATAATTCACTTTAATAATTCATACTTTAATAATTCACTTTAATAATTTCAAAAATCTATTATAAATAGAATTCAATATGTTTCATTATTTCATAGAAACTTGAAAATATATTTCTCTAAACTCTCTCAATCGATTTATATATATATATATATATATATATATATATATATATATATATATATATATATATATATATATATATATATATATATATATATATATATATATATATATATATATATATATATATATATATTTGCTCTGTATTATTTTAAGATATTATTAGTATACATAAAATATTACGACGGAGTGATATCCGAGTGATTTCAAAATATTTTTTTGAATGAGTCGAAGCTAAGGAAATTATGGGTTATAGATATGGAGGTGATGGGTATGGTTCATGGGTATGCTCGTGAGGTCAATCTAGTGTTTATCATCTCCGTTGTGTCTACGTACTTTCCAGCAATATTGAATCTCAATATTGATACGTGAGCACTCATAACTTAACTTTTATATATCAATAGTGTATCCCTGACTAGTGCTCGAGTATATAGGATTATGCATGCTTGTACATTCGATATTGTCCTTAGATAGGTTTGTTGAATCCTGAATTAGATACATATGCTACTGAGATAGGGTATATGATATGCATGTCATTGGAAAGCTAGCGAAAAATTAAGAATTTTTCATTTAGATATCGAATGGTTTCGATGAACGGATTAGAAGTTATAGTCAACTGAATTTTAGTATTATTGTTAAAATGATTATTATTACTATCGTTGTTATTATTTTAATAGAAATATCATTGTTATTATAAAATATTATTATTACTATTATGTTAGTATTATCATTTTATCATAATACCATTTTTAGTAAATATAAATATTGTTATTTTTTTTTATAGAATAATAATAATTATTATTACAAAATAATACAACTTTTACTTATTATTATTATGATCAATATTATTTTATCAAATAAATAGGGGATACAAAGATATTTTTCACCACGCGTAATATAATTACATTAATAATACTTACCACTATAGTTTTATGATATTAAGTGAACTTTATAAATTTTACTACTTAAGATATATAAAAGTATATTTTATCATATATAAACGTTAATATAAATTTTTATTAATAAATGACTTTTATTATTATAAAATCTAATAAATATATTTAAATATATAAAACGACTATAGTTAAGTTATATAATAAACACGTATAAATTTTAGAAGTCATTTTGGGTCAAGTTGACTTTTGCATATTAGTCTCGAGCATTAGGATTGTGGTACACTATGACTTGACCAAAAATTGTTAGACAAATATTGACCAACATATAAATATATATAATTAATATAGGTTCGTGAATCCGAGGCCAACTTTGCACTTGTTAAATGACGTTATATATATTTTTACTACGAAATACAGTATTGTGAGTTTCATTTGCTCCCTTTTATATATATTTTTGGGACTGAGAATACATGCGCTGTTTTTATAAATGTTTTACGAAATAGGCACAAGTACTAAAACTAATTCTACGTGGGTTTAAATCAGAAATATACCCTTAGCTTGGTAACATTAAACTACTTGTCTATGTACGGTAGGCGTGAATCCTAAAGATAGATCTATTGGGCCTGACAAACCCCATCCTGACTATGGGATGCTTTAGTACTTCGAGGTTATTTTAAACACACCTGATCTGGTGTACTTCAGAGGGTAAAACATGAACGTTAAGTCTCGTTACCGGGTGCCTACAACTTATAGAATACTTTTATACACTTGCGAGTGTACATATATTTATAAACGGAAATCTTGTGGTCTATTAATATATTTAAATGATTGTTATGATAAACCTATAAACTCACCAACCTTTTAGTTGACACTTTAAAGCATTTTTATTCTCAGGTATTAAAGAAATCTTCCGCTGTGCATTAGCTCATTTTAAGGATATTACTTGGAGTCATTCATGGCATATTTTGAAAGACGTTGCATTCGAGTCATTGAGTTCATCAAGATTATTATTATGTCAATTATAGTTGGATGTATTATGAAATGGTGTGCATGCCGTCAAATTTCGTTGTAAAGAAAGTTTGTCTTTTAAAAGCGAATGCAATGTTTGTAAAATGTATCAATTAGAGGTCAAATACCTCGCGATGTAATCAACTATTGTGAATCATTTATAATGTATATGAACGGGTCCTTTCACGGACCGTCTACATCTGCACCACCCGCACCACCTGCGCAGCCTGCCCCACCATCTCCCACTGTCCAGGAATTGACAAGGGAGGTGGGGATCCTCCGAGCTCGAGTTTCTGAGCTCGAGGACCAGATGTCTCATGTATTCGATATCCAACACCTACCTTCACCATAGGGCTTTTGTATTTAGATTTCATTATGTAATCTAGTTGTAGTTTTATGTTTCACTTATGTATTGTACGAACTTATTCAGATGTATGCAACTTATTATTATTAATGGAACTTTGCATTATATAATTCTTGCACGATGTTCTATTTACGTTACTGTATGATTCTGTGGTATTTGTACCTAGATGCGTAATTTAATAAACATGTGATGTGTTGATTCCATGTTGGTTACCATATATTGTATTATTACTATTTGCATACTGGATTTTGACTTGAGTCAAAATTTTTGTTTAGAACATCATGGCCAACGGACGATCCACACCTACCGCAGCCTAAATCGAAGATATGATCAATGAATGAGTCACCGCAGCCTTAGCAGAAACAAACCGCCAAGCTCCACTGCCACCGCCACCGGTTATCCCGCCCATTCGTAATGGGTGCACGTACAAACAGTTTCAGAGCTGCAAACCACATAACTTCAGTGGAACAGAGGGGCCGGTTGGTCTCACTAGATGGTTCGAGAAGTTAGAATCTGTGTTTCGAGTTAGTAACTGTTTAGAGGAGAATAAGACCAAGTTTGCTTCATACACGCTGTCTGATGGCGCGCTAACGTGGTGGAACATGTTGGCTCAAGCAAAAGGTATCGATGAGGCGTTTGCTTCCCCATGGGAGGAATTCAAAGGGGCCCTGATTGAGGAATATTGCCCTAGGACCGAGATCCAAAAGATGGAAATGGAATTCATGCAGTTAAAGGCCGTTGGGAACGACCTTGATGGTTACAACAGGAGATTTTTATAACTAGCCCTAATGTGTCCTACCATGGTTACACCGGAATTCAAGCGTATGGAAAGATACTATTAGGGACTTCCTAAGAGCATTAAGGGAAACGTCACCTCATCCAAGCCACCTAATGTCCCGGAGGCAATGGCAATGGCGCATACTTTAATGAATCAAATTATCATCAATGAACCAGAGAAGGCTAAGTCTGAAGCGGGTAGTAGCGAGAAGCGCAAATAGGATAACAACAAGGGAAGGACTTATGATCAGAACCCGGCGAAGCGACATGAGGGTTTTAAAGGAAATAACAATGGTGGGAACTCCAAACCCAACTACAAGGGAACCTTACCACAATGCAAGCGGTGCTACAAGCACCATACTGGATATTGTAATGTTGTTTGCGAAAAGTGCCAACAGACTGGGCATATCGGAAAGGAATGCAAGGTCACCACTTTGAATGGGAAGCCGAACACCAATGGAATGAAAATGTGCTACGAATGTAGACAAACGGGCCATTTCAGAAATGCGTACCCCAATAAAAGAAAAGACGGCGGACCACCCAGTGGTAGAGCTTTCAACATTAATGCAAGGGATGCACGCGAGAATCCCGACTTGGTGACAGGTATATTCACTATCAACAATCTTTTAGCTTCTGTCTTGTTTGATACTGGTGCCGGTAGAAGTTATGTATGTAGACATTTTTTCGATAAGATTAATTGGTCATTAGTCCCGTTAAAAGAGAGTATGCTTGTCGAGGTCGCCAACGGTAAACTTGAAAAAGTTGACCACATTAGTCGAGGAGCTATTATCAACATAGCTGGTGCAACCAACGAGCTTATAGCTCAGTGGTACCCGATGCCTTTGATCCCTGGGCCCACAGTGGGGGAAGCTTTGACCCAAAGAAAGGCGCAAGTTCGATTCTCAGTCTGGGCGCCCCGCATGGAATTATTTCTCCCTCCGGGGGGAAATTTGTGAAGTGTTTCGGGGGTCTAGCTAGCTGGGGTAAAAATCGCCTTGCCATTACTGTGGTACCTGGGAGGAGGTACTTTGCCGGCACAGGTCTCTTTCGGGGTGGGATTGGTGGGTGCTACAGCACACAGGGTTAGCGTGTCCCTGCCAACTTACACGTTTTAGACCCGAACATAGCTGGTGCAGATTTCGAAATTGATTTGATACCCATCAAATTGGGAAGTTTTTACGTGATCGTCGGTATGGATTGGTTGAGCAAGATAAGGGCCGATATTATCTGTGGAGATAAAGCTCTTCGTATACCATACGGAGATGGTGAGCCACTGATCATTTACGGAGAGAGATGTACCTCGAAGCTGAACCTCATTAGTTGCATGAAAGCGCAAAAGATTATGAAGAAGGGACGTCTTGCTATCCTAGCACATGTGAAAACGGTAGAAACTGAGGTGAAGAGCATGAATGACGTTCGAATTGTGAACGAATTTTCTAATGTCTTCCCAGAGGAATTGCCCGGATTACCACCGCCAAGAGTAGTAGAGTTTCAAATTGATTTAGTGCCAGGAGCCGCACCTGTAGCTCGCGCACCTTATAGACTCGCACCTTCCGAGATGCAAGAATTACAGAGTCAACTACAAGAACTACTTGACCGTGGATTTATCCAACCAAGCTTCTCGCCTTGGGGTGCACCTGTGTTGTTTGTGAAGAAAAAGGATGGATCCTTCCGTATGTGTATCGACTACCGTGAACTCAACAAATTGACAATCAAGAATCGGTATCGTCTTCCCCGCATTGACGATCTTTTTGACCAACTACTAGGATCGAGCGTTTACTCTAAGATCGATTTACGATCCGGATATCACCAGCTGAGGGTGAAGGAAAGTGATGTGATGAAAACTGCGTTCAGAACTCGTTATGGTCATTATGAGTTTCTCGTGATGCCATTCGATTTAACTAAGGCACCTGCCGTGTTCATGGACCTCATGAATCGTGTCTGCAATCCATACTTAGATAAGTTTGTTATCATCTTCATAGATGATATCCTCATCTACTCTAAGAGCGAAGAAGAGCATGAGCAACACCTCCGACTAGTACTCGAACTCTTGAGACAAGAGCAACTTTACGCCAAATTC
The DNA here is from genome assembly GCF_046630445.1 of Rutidosis leptorrhynchoides. NCBI lineage: Eukaryota > Viridiplantae > Streptophyta > Magnoliopsida > Asterales > Asteraceae > Rutidosis > Rutidosis leptorrhynchoides. Next base: position 402,119,567 of record NC_092335.1, on the reverse strand, counting down.
TCCAAGTGTGAATTTTGGTTGAAGGAAGTCCAATTTCTGGGTCATGTTGTGAGCGACCGGGGTATCAAAATTGATCCCGCCAAGATTGAAGCCATCAGCAAGTGGGAGACCCCCACTACTCCGACGGACATTCGCTAATTTTTAGGTCTCGCCGGTTACTACCGAAGGTTTATTGAAGGATTTTCTCTGATCGCGCGTCCTTTGACCGCGCTGACGCACAAAGGGAAGAAGTTCATTTGGGAACCCGCACACGAATCAGCATTCCAAACCTTGAAGAAGAAGTTGACAACCGCACCTATCTTATCTCTTCCTGAAGGCAGTGATGATTTCGTTGTTTATTGCGATGCTTCAAAAAGTGGTTATGCTTCCCGTCAACTGAAGATTCACGAACGGAACTACACTACTCATGATCTCGAACTGGGAGCCGTCATCTTTGCGCTCAAATTGTGGAGACATTATTTGTATGGGACTAAGAGCACTATCTTCACCGACCACAAGAGCCTCCAGCACATCTTCGATCAGAAGCAACTGAACATGAGACAGCGTCGGTGGATTGAGACATTGAATGACTACGATTGTGAACTCCGTTATCATTCTGGCAAGGCCAATGTTGTAGCTGACGCTTTAAGCCAAAAGGAGAGGACGGCACCCCTTCGTGTTAGGGCTCTGAACATCACCATCCATTCGAATCTCAACAGCCAGATCAGAGTAGCCCAAGATGAGGCTCTCAAGGAGGAGAATTTATCTCATGAACATTTGAACATTCTTGTCTCTCGATTCGAGGTTAGAGATACTGAACTCTGATGTTATGCCGGAAGAATTTGGGTACCTCTTTATGGAGATCTACGGAACCTTATACTTGATGAAGCACACAAATCGAGATATTTGATTCACCCTGGAGCGGGCAAAATGTACCACGACCTTAAAGAACAGTATTGGTGGCCGAATCTTAAGAAGGACATTGCGACTTATGTTGGTAAGTGTTTGACTTGCTCAAAGGTTAAAGATGAGCATCAGAGACCTTCTGGGTTACTTCAACAACCGGAAATCCCACAATGGAAGTGGGAAAGGATAACAATGGATTTCATTACTAAGCTGCCGAAGACGGTGGGCGAATACGATACTATTTGGGTTATTGTTGACCGCCTTACTAAATATGCACACTTCCTAGCGATGAAGGAAACGGATACGATGGAGAGACTTGCTCAATTATACATCAAGGAGGTTGTATCTCGTCATGGTGTACCTTTATCGATCATCTCAGATCGCGATTCCCGTTTTGCTTCTAGATTTTGGTGTTCTTTACAAGAAGCCATGGGAACCCGTCTCGACATGAGTACTGCTTATCACCCACAGATCGATGAGCAAAGTGAACGAACTATTCAGACCTTGGAAGACATGTTGCGTGCATGTGTCATTGATTTTGGAAAGTCCTGGGAAAGGCATTTGCCGCTAGCCGAATTCTCGTACAACAACAGTTATCACTCGAGCATTAATGCCGCACCTTTTGAAGCATTATATGGCTGCAAGTTCCGATCTCCTATTTGTTGGGCCGAAGTAGGTGAGAAGCAAATCACCGGACCCGAGGTAGTCCATGAAACGATGGAGAAGATTGCTCAGATTCAAGCTAGACTTAAGACTGCTCGTGACCGTCAAAAGAGTTATGTAGACTGTAAACGTAAGGACTTTGAATTCAACGTGGGCGACCGTGTAATGTTAAAGGTTGCACCTTGGAAAGGTGTGATCCGTTTTGGAAAACGTGGAAAGTTAAACTCGTGGTACATTGGTCCTTTCGAAATCTTGGAGCGTGTTGGACCCATTGCTTACCGTTTGGATTTACCAGCACAATTGAGCTCAGTTCATCCTACCTTCCACGTATCAAACTTGAAGAAGTGTCTTGCTGCACCCGAACTTATCATACCACTGGAAGAACTTACGATTGACGACAAACTCCACTTTGTGGAAGAACCAGTTGAGATTATGGACCGTGAGGTCAAGACTTTGAAACACAACAAGATTCCGATCGTCCGAGTATGATGGAATGCCAAACGAGGACCTGAGTTTACCTGGGAGTGAGAGGATCAAATGATGCAGAAGTATCCTCACCTTTTCCCGACTCCTCCATCTACCTCAGCTTAAAATTTCGGGACGAAATTTTCTTTAACAGGTGGGTAATGTAACGACCCTGGATTTTTCTATGTTTATTTATTAATAATTGTTATTATTAATACTTGTGAATTATTGAATGTATGTTATTACATTTACTCGTTACCATGATTGATCATACATGACATTGAATGCCCGAAACATCTTTGTGACATGCGTACATTACATGAATAATATTTTTGAGTATTATTTACATTCATGATTAAGTTTTATTAATCATTTTGATTAACTATGGTTATTAGTTAAATACTTGGGATGTAATTGGATTAACTTGAGAATTACTTGATCTTGGGCTTTGATTAATACTAATGGACTTAAAGAGCCCACCCTACATCTTATATGGACTTAACTAGCCCATTGTACATAAGTAAGTATTACCTTGAAATGAAACTAGCTAGTTTATTACATGAAGAATCTAGTCACATAATACTTACACCATAATCCCCATGCAAACACCCCATATATCCATCTTTTATGACACATACATGCATGAACCTTGTGGACATTTCCTTCCTCCCTCCCCTTTGTGAATGCTAATGGCTAGAGGCTCCTTGGGAGTGGTTTTTGTTTCAAATTTTGCTTACTTCTTTCACTAGTATCCTTCATTCATTCACACACACTTTTACTTGCTTCCATTTTCTCTTAAACTTTTCTCTCTTTTCTCTCAAGATTGTATGTATTATGAACATCTTTTCTCTCTTCTTTTCTTGGCCAAAACTGTAAACATACACCTCCATCATCATCATTCTTTTGCTTGATTTGTTACTTATTCATTGTTGTTGTTGTTTACTTGTTGTTATTGTTGTTTACTTACATATTACCAAGAATCAAACTCTTTAGTTTGTTCTTCTTTTATCTTGTATTTACAAGAACATACAAGAGCTTAAGCTTTCTAGTTATGCTCTACATTTAATATGTTAAAAGATTGTAAGTTCATGGTTGTAAAATCTTACTTGTGATTCATGAGGTAAACTTTAAAGTTTACTTCCTTAAAGATCAAGACTTAGGCTTGAGTCTTTAAAGTATGAAACCCATGAACTTATTAGTTTGTTTACTTAGTTTATTTTCTCATATTATGCACTTTAAATTCATGATTGTTTTTTTGAATGGTCAAGTGTTACTAGTTAACTTTGATCTCATTAATCTTGAACTAAAAGTTAACTTGAATGTTCAAGAACATGTAAGTAAGCTTTCTTTAATTATGACTTTGTACACTTATGTTAGATCTAGACTTTTGGGTTTAGGATCTTCAAGATCTAACTTAGAACCATGTTCTACAACTTAAGATCTTGATTTCATAAGTTTACTTTCAAGTTTGTAACTTATTATTAGTTTTAAAGTTCATGTATGTGTTAAATCTAAGACCTTGATGTAACTTTGGTTCATCAAACTTCATACAACTCTTAAGTGAGTTGTGCTACATGTCTTAGACTTACACTTGTGTCATGATAGTCAAAACTTGGTTAATATTACTTTTATAGTTCATGTGTGTGTCGGATCTAAGACTTTGATGTAACTTTGGTTCATCAAACTACATACAACACTTAATTGAGTTGTGCTACATGTCTTAGACTTACACAAATGTTATGATGGTGAAACCTTGGTTAAGATGATGTAAACACATCAACGAGTTGTACACTTGAAGTTATATGCATCAAGGATGAGAACCGTGATAAGCATCGAACACCAAGAACCCACCGGACCTACTGTTTTACTATTTCTGTGTCTGACCTGTACGACCTGGGCTACCGTAAAGATGATTTTCAGATATCTCTGTTCGTTTAAATAACTTTTCATTTAGGACTCGTCTTAATCCGAGTTACGGTTTAGGATTTATGGCCCTCCGATCGTCACTATGTCCTTTTAACGTTGTGCTGAAAATTCTGACCTACTCGCACTTAGACCGTTGCCACGGTCAAACGAAGATGATTTTGATTCTGGGGCTTTTACCACAACTAAAGGACTCATATACGGAGCCACGGGCACTGGTCTCACCTTATTTCAGTAGGTATTGAGGCCGTGGTGACTGATCCAAGTCAGCCTTTGTTTTAAACTCTTTTCATGAACGAAACTTACTTTACACCTTTTGTTTGATGATGAATGATGATGACCTTTAAGACCTAAATTACAAACTTTTAAACCTATTCGGACGATTTACTGACTTAGTACTATTTGACTTAGGTTGAGGACTCTCCAGACCTACACACTTTCTTATTTCCCGAGTCATACTTTACCACTACTTTATCATTGTGAGTTATAGCATCCCTTTTTACTTTAACTATTTTGGGAACTGAGAATACATGTGCATTTTACATTTTACATACTAGGCACGAGTACTTAAACTTTATATATGTGTGGGTTATACAACGGCATAAACATTCCCTTTAGCTCGGTAATGTTTAGTCATTGGTTTTTGAACCGGTGAACGCGAATCTTAGATATGGATCCATAGGGTTTGACATCCCCACTCGGGCTAGTAGCGCTAGCATTTAACGGGTGTTTAATACTTCGTAAACATACACACTTGCCAAGTGTACTTTCAGGGGGTATAAACGTTAAGTTAGTTACCAAGTGCCCACGGTTAAACATATACTTTATCAAACTGTTTTGAAATGCCCTTTGTAGCACTGAAATCTCGTGGCCTACCTTATATACTGTTATACTTAAACTATAGCTCACCAACCTTTGTGTTGACATTTTTAAGCATGTTTTTCTCAGGTGCTTAAGGTTGCTTCCGCTGTGTACTAGTCTTGCTGTAGACACCCTGCTTTAGAGTTTTCACCGCATGAACTACTTTATCTTGCATTCAAACTTAATTACTTTTGAAACTATGATTTGTAACGACCTAAGGGTCACGTACTATTATCTTTGCTTCCGTTCATAGAAGCATACTTTGGTTGTAAAACACTTGACGTTCGTTATGACGTCACCTTTTATCATGAATGCAAACGTATTTTGAAATAGCATATAGTGTTTGACCTTGTAATGATCCTGTTGTTGATGATTCGTACACGATGGTTTTGTACGGGGCATCACATCTGTAGTTACCGTAGGAACACCCTTCTTTGAGAAAATTGAGTTTTAACAGTAGAAGTAGTAGCCTGGTTAGGATTGGGTTTTGAACTGAGTTGTTCAAAAGCCATCCCCGATAACTCATCAAAAAGAACATTAATGGTTTCCTTTTTTGTCTTTTACCTTTTGTAATAAACACGATAAGCAACCTTGTTTGACGAGTAACTGAGAAATATGGCCTGATCGCCATGAGCATCAAATTTTCCGAGGCTGTCAAAATCGTTAAGCACATAGCATATACAACCAAATACAAGGAAATATTTGACATTCGGGCGTCTACCATATAGAACTCATAAGGAGTCTTATCAAAACGTTTATTTATGATACATCGATTTTGGGTATAACAAGCAGTGGAACTGGCCTCCCCCCACATTTTTGGAGGTAGTTTGGAGTAGGCAAGCATCGTTCGAGCTGCCTCGCACAACGTACGATTACGTTGTTCGACTACTCCATTCTGTTGGAGGTTTTTGCAGTAGAGAACTGATGTTCAATGCCTTAGTCTTTCAAATAACTATCAAGCAGGTCATTCTTAAATTCCATCGATTATCAGTTCTGATGCTCTTAAGATGTTTGTTAAAAGAGTGTTGAGTTTTCTTGATGAACTCAATGATAATGGCGGGGGTTTCAGATTTGGTCCGCAAAAGAAAAATCCATGTAAATCGAGTATAGTCATGTACAATGACAAGCACATGTTTCCTGCCGCCGAGGCTAGAAATCCTCATGGGTCCACATAAGTCCATATGCAATAAATGAAAAGACGTTGAAGTATTTGGGACTTGCTTAAGTGGATGATTAGTCCGTTTTAGCTTACCCATTGCACATGATGGACACACATGATGCTTATCATATTGAAAGCTAGGAATACCATCAACCAAGTCTTTAGAGACCAGTCTATTGATACCCTTGTAATTTAGGTGCGACATCCGGTGATGCCATAATCACGAATTTTATTTTGTGGAACGAGTAACCAAACACAAGTTTCCATGTGTTGGTGCATTAATGAGGTCAATAGTGTATAGTGAAGCACAACGTTTACCAACAAGGAGATCATTTCCATCGGTGGATTACACTGAGCACTGACAACGTCCGAAGAGAACTTTGAGACTCCATCGCAGAATTGGCTGACACGAAACATAAGCAACCCAAAGCCTCAACATACGAGACCCGTTTGATTGTTATGCCATTTTTCACATAATCTTCATAACCCGTTATCACTGCAATCTCGTCATTTCCAAATATAACTGCTCCTAGGAATTTGTCAACAAACTTGACAAGTTGGGATTTATCGCCCGTCATGTGTCGAGAACAACTGTAGTTGAAATACCACACACAGATGTTGAAATCCTATAAACATTAAGTTTCCTAGAGTTTAGGTACCTAAAGTTTCTTGAGTCCTCTACGGTTAGTACCAGCAACATACTTTGGATCATAAATTAATGTGTCACGTAATGCATCATGCAATTTAGACGTTAAAGCATCATTTAAAAGCACATTACATGAAGCATCATAAGCAATTTCAAGTTTTACATGATCATTAGAAGTTTTAACACACAACTTATTCCAAGTAGATGTTTTGTTCACAGAAGAAAATTGAAAAATATGTGATGACTTCCTAGGCCGACTAGTAGATTTCTTGTTTTGGTTTGCTACTTTCTTAGTCTTTGACTTAGGAACCCTTGCAGACTTGTAATTTAAGTTTGGATTATAACCTGTTACACGAAGAACACCTTTGTTAGTGAGATGTCCAAACTTTTTAGTTGACATTTGAGTAGATTGATTTTGCAAAATTTCCATTTTGATTTTACGTTCCTTTGCATCATACTCACTCAAATCAGGTTTTTGACTTGTGTGTTGTTTTGAAGACTTCATTGGTTTCTTTAAAAGACTTTCCTTTGTATGTTTTAACAATAACATCAGAGGAAGTTTTTCAGTAGAACAAGAACCATCTGGATGATGTACCTTGTTAACAATAAATTGCTTTGAAGGTGCAACATTTGAAACAAAATTCTCAAGTTGGGAACGTAAAGGATTTTTAAGAATGGTAATGGATTTAGAAGTATTAGATTGTGGTTTCCCCTTAACCTTCTTATCAATCCCTCCAACACATTCAGAAACTTTATTCACACAAGTAGAAGTCATTTGTGATGTGTGTGCTTGAAAAGAATCATGCTTTTATGTGTTAGGCTGCCATAGTAGAACTTTCTTTGGATTTAAACTTTGAATCTCAAGACACAATTCCTCAAAAGAAACTACAACTTCACCTTCCTTAAAAGCATAAGTACATTCTTTCCTAGGAAGTGGTGGAAGTTTATCACATATCTTAAGCATTTGTTTCAAAGATTGACATCTAAGTTGCAATTCAACATTTTCTCTTTCAAGTTTATCAACTAGATGATTCAAGTCTAACTTTTTAGGCTTAGGTTCATCTTGTGGTTATACCTTAGGTTCATCTTATGGTTCTACCTTAGGTTCTACCTTTTCATCTAAAGCCTTGTGACCTATTGATTTTGACTTAGCAAGTTTCAACTTATTTTCAATCTTGTCTAACTTAGTTGCAAACTTGTTCGTTAAGTCTTTCAATTCATGTGCTAGGTCTTCACCGATCTTAACTTTAGAAACAGGACATGCACTTAAGGGCGGTAGAGCTGGTTTTGCTTCAATAGAAAGAAGCACACTAGAACTAGAATTGCCAAATACTTCATTTTCTAGCATCAAGATGTATTTCTCTAGCATGAGTGTAGGAATATAAACCAATCTACGTGAAGGCACATAATCAGCATTTTGCATATTCTGTTCATGTTTAACTAGTTCATGCAAGAAATTAGGATGTGATTTACCCAATTTAGCATTAATCTTTTAATACATCAAGTTGATTTGATAATATTTCTTAGATGAATGATTATTAATCACATTATCAAAATCAACACTAGATGAATGCACAAAATGATATGGGAAACCAGCTTGAAAATAATTAGAATGATATAATCCTGGAATCTTTTTGGAAATATCATCCAACGTCTTAGAATCTTCAAACCCAATCCCCCTCTTATCACCATGAATTGTTTTCGGTCTATTCATAAAGATTGTTTGCTTTGAAAGTTCCATGTTAATGATAGCTTTTGATTGCTCTATTTGATAGAGTTTTTCCTCGTATCGAGCAAGTTGAGCTTTTATTTAAAGAGAATCTTTAGTGAATAGAGAAATTTCAGATTTCTTTTTAATTATGGTATCTTCCAATTGAATGATTTTCTTGTTTAACTTGGAAATTGTAGGTTCATGTTGTTCTTAAAGGTCGGAAAGATCTTTTTCTAAGAATTGAACTTTCTCTGCAAGACGTTCGAATTTCAAACGATAATCCGTTCTTTCAATCTTAATCGGATGTATTGACTTTTTAAGTTTCTCCAACTCAGTGTCCATAGAGCTGAGTTGGGTTCTCAATCGATTAACTTCTGATTGTGAATTGGATGATGAAGATTTAGTCTCATTTAGTTTGATTTTATCTTTTAAAGTTCTGTTTTCAGTTATCAAACCTTTTATCTCTTTTGACATTGAGAATAAGTTCTTCATCATGTAATTTTGCACTTTGATAAAATCGGGTGGGGATTCAGTTAATTGTACCTCATCATCATCAGATGTTAAGTCAGAATGGTCACCTTGCAGACCCTAACATGTTCCACCTCAGATTCTGAATCATCCGTTCAATTAAACCAAGTATCATCAATCGGTTTTAGCTCTCCTCCAGTTTCCATGACCTTTTCCATCAATATTTTCTTCTTGTAGTAAGCTGCATCTTTCTTCTTATGCATCTTGCACTCATGAGAGAAATGGCCAGCTTTTCCACAATTATAACAGATTGACTCATCCTTCTTGGAATTATCAACATGTTGATGTTTTGATAAATCAGGTTTCTTGTAGTAGGAGGAAGAAGATGAATTCTTGCGTTGATTGCTTTATTTGCCTTTAAACTTGTACTTGTTTAAGGCTTTGGTGAATATATCAACCATCTTGACTAGTTCAAGGTGAGAATCATCAACATCTGAAAGGTTGAGCCCTTCATAATAAGTTGATTCTTCAACAAGCACTTTCTTGGATAAGCTTTTGGAAGTGGTGTAATATTTGCTCTTTTTCTTAGCAATGAGGGCAAGTGGATCACCTGAAGAAGACTCTTTCCTTTCCTCAAGAAGTTTAGACAAGGCTGGTTAATAATGCATAAGGACTCCAACAAGCTAATGAATGTTCATCTTATCAATCTCTTTGGTAGATTGAATGATGGTTCCATAAGGAAGCCAATCAGCATTGTGCTTTTTGAGAAATTTCATGTTCATCTCAGCATTCACTTTAGTAATCTTGCACCTTTTCAACTCATTCAGAACAACATTGAAATGTCGGTAGGTATCCCTGAGTAGTTATTCAGTATCCTGCTTAAAATCTTCATAAAATCCCAGAGCCTTATTTAGTTTGGTGATATAAGAGATGTCATAACCTTATTGTTGTCGTTTGATATCATCCCATATATCCTTAGCAGTGGTGTTGCTAACAACATTTTCAAACAACTCATACGAGATGGCTTTCATGATGATATTTTTACCTTCAATATCACCCTGAGCTCTCTCACGTTTCTCTCCAGAAAGCTCATAGATTTGAATTGGCATACTAGTTTCTCGATGGAATTCTATAACTGGACCTTCTTTCAAAGAATCCCATATGTACTTTGCCTTCTCACCCTTGTAGTCTATGTATTTAGTGATACGATTAAGCCACTGGTTGTACTTGCCATCAAACAACACTAGAGGTCTGGAATCTGATCCAATGATCAAAGTATCTTGAGTAGAACTATTGACAAAATCTGAGGTAGATTCGGTAAAGATTCGGTATATCACACAATCCTTGATTCTGGTTCAGAAAAATCTAACAAAATATCAGATTCAGTATCTGGTCCGGTACTCTAGCAGACTCGGTATCTGGTTCGCTACTGTAGCAGATTCGGTGTATCAGATTCTGTATCAGAAACTGATAAGAATGACAAGTATCTCACACCGATTCGGTAAAGATTGGGTAAATACAGAATATGAAGCCTTAGAACACTTATAGCCTAAAATATATCAAGTATAACTGAGATTCTCGTTCGGTATCGGGCTCGGTAACCAGATTCTATAAAATTTAAACTCAAAAGAATCCAATCCAATGCTTAACTCTTTGAAACAGACTCGGTAACCTTGCTGCATAAGGAAACAAGTTAGTAACAAGTAAAATATCAATGAAACCGAGTGTGTTTGATACTAAATGTTAAGTGTAGCAGTTGACAAACCGAGTCTAAGTGTGAAACTTAGAAAAACGATCGAATCCTTGCTCAAAGCACACTCATTATGTGACGACCCGGAAATTTCCGACCAAATTTAAACTTTAATCTTTATATTATTCCGACACGATAAGCAAAGTTTGTTAAGTTAAATCTCAAGAATTTTAAACTGTGTTCATACATTCATTATAACCTCGACCAAATTTCGACGATTCACGAACCGTTATATATAAATAGATATGTATATGTATATATATATATATATATATATATATATATATATATATATATATATATTATAACTTGAGAATATTAATAAAGTATTAAACGTATAATACTTTACACGCACGTATTTGTTTCAATATGATTTTCGACGAAATTAAAAAAAATATATTAAATGATTGAATTATCAGAAATATTGAATTATGATTACAAGTCTCTGTTGAGAGGTCCACTATGATTTGAGAAAATCTATTCCTCTTAACGATATTCAGAATAATTTGAAAAGCTATTTATAAATAAAAACAAAAAGTGTCATTTACGAAAGTTAGACAAAAGTTAGAGGAGAATTGGTTTCCATAATATTCTCTTAATCCATTTTCAAGCGTACAAAGACGTTTTCAGTTTAAAAAGAACTTTATTATTAAAACGTATATAACTTTTATAAATATCTAGAATCACTTTTGATAACTCATTACTTAACCGGTATAATAAATATAATGATATTTATATTTTATTTCATTAAATATATATAACGATTTAAATTAATATTATATATATTTATACGCGTATTATACATACATAGTTTTTATATTTTTACTATACTTTAACTTTACTTTTACTTTTACTTTACTTTTACTTTACTTTAACTTTAATAATTCACTTTAATAATTCATACTTTAATAATTCACTTTAATAATTCATACTTTAATAATTCACTTTAATAATTCAAAAATCTATTATAAATATAATTCAATAGGTTTCATTATTTCATAGAAACTTGAAAATATATTTCTCTAAACTATCTCAATCGATATATATATATATATATATATATATATATATATATATATATATATATATATATATATATATATATATATATATATATATATTTGCTCTGTATTATTTCAAGATATTATTATTATACATAAAATATTACGACGGAGTGCTGTCCGAGTGATTTCAAAATAGTTTTTTTTAATGAGTCGAAGCTAAGGAAATTATGGGTTATAGCTATGGAGGTGATGGTTATGGTTCATGGGTATGCTCGTAAGGTCAATCTAGTGTTTATCATCTCCGTTGCGTCTACGTACTTTCCTGCAATATTGAATCTCAATATTGATACATTCGTGAATCCGAGGCCAACCTTGCACTTGTTAAATGACGTTATATGTATTTTTACTACGAAATACAGTATTGTGAGTTTCATTACTCCCTTTTTATATATATTTTTGGGCTGAGAAAACATGCGCTGTTTTATAAATGTTTTACGAAATAGGCACAAGTACTAAAACTAATTCTATGTGGGTTTAAACCTGAAATATACCCTTAGCTTGGTAACATTAAACTACTTGTCTATGTACGGTAGGCGCGAATCCTAAAGATAGATCTACTGGGCCTGACAAACCCCATCCTGACTATGGGATGCTTTAGTACTTCGAGGTTATTTTAAACACACATGATCTGGTGTACTTCAGAGGGTAAAACATGAACGTTAAGGCTTGTTACCAGGTGCTTACAACTTATAGAATACTTTTATACACTTGCGAGTGTACATATATTTATAAACGGAAATCTTGTGGTCTATTAATATATTGAAATGATTGTTATGATAAACCTATGAACTCACCAACCTTTTGGTTGACACTTTAAAACATGTTTATTCTCAGGTAATAAAGAAATCTTCTGCTGTGTATTAGCTCATTTTAAGGATATTACTTGGAGTCATTCATGGCATATTTTGAAAGACGTTGCATTCGAGTCATTGAGTTCATCAAGATTATTATTAAACCAATTATAGTTGGATGTATTATGAAATGGTGTGCATGCCATCAACTTTCGTTGTAAAGAAAGTTTGTCTTTTAAAAATGAATGCAATGTTTGTAAAATGTATCATATAGAGATCAAATACCTCGCGATGTAATTAACTATTGTGAATCACTTATAATGTATATGAACGGGTCCTTTCACATTAGCTACGTTTAACCAAGATAGAACCACAAACACACCACAATATGCAACACTTAAAAGAGAATTTCTGACTTTGAAGCAGACTCGGTATGTTAGTTAATATACCGAATGTAGATAAAATCTTCAAAAACTTAAGAATTGATGAAATTGAACCGTCAAAATTATGATTAAACACCTCACGAACACTACTGAATCCTCTGATCTTCACGTAAACACAGAATCAAACTTGAATTGATCAAAACCGAGAGTTTTAGCCACGAACTCTAAAAATCAGCTTGATTCTCCATAATTATTGTTGTAAAGCTGTAATGATGATCGAAACACTTTCTAATACACCTAATTAACCTTCGCTGAACTTATCATCGGAATCTGAATGTCAAATTATCACTTTTGATGATATGAATGTGATTCAATCTAACCAAGTGTGATCAGATTCTGTATTCTTCAATCTCTGGATCGATATAGTGATGTAATATCACTCCCTGGATGCTCTGATACCAAATGATAGGTTAGATCATAGTGAGAATTGAAGATGTGATAGATTGAGTGAGAATCTGTAAGGTAAGAATAGATTCGGTATTAGAGAGAATCAGTAAGTTTACATTCCACAGATTCTTAAACTAGTTTACAATGCAATGGCTACCTAATTAGGACTACTAAGGTTCCTTATATAGCCCTCTTCTAAGGAACCATCTAATAAGCTTGTTTCACATTAATACTATACACATTTCAGGGTCCTAACAGGATGCATTCTTAACGCTTATTGGTCCCGTTCACTCTACCATTGTTCGTAAATTCTACACCAACTATGAACTAACTACAACAAATGAAATCAAGTTTCGTTTGTTTCATAGGGAATACTCCATGACTCTTCAACAGTTTGGAAAAATAATGCGTGAAGGAGTTGAATTCTTCAATCATAGCCCAAACCTTAATCGTCTTCCCGCGTTTGTGTTAAAAGGTGACATCATAATAACCTTTTGCCAATCTCTCGCCAACCATATCTCTATTCAAAATGAGGGTCTTCAATATTACAATCTTGCCCCTAAATATGACTTCTGGTTACAAGTCATAAGCAAGAATGTGTACAGTAAAGTTGAGAGTCCCTTTTCTCAAGTACATGCCGGTGAAGCTGCTCTCCTATGGTGTCTCAAGCACCATATTCCGGTCAACATGGCATTCTTCATGGCAATTAGGATGAATGGACTTGTGCATGATGATTCTCTTCCTCTTTCGTATGGAGCTCATCTCACCAAGCTCTTCAGGTACTTGAAGGTTCAAGCGTTACACTTTGATGATCTAACTACCTATCCAATCAACTATGATTCGGTTAGAGCATTCACTCAAGTAACGGAGGACAAAAACACACTGGGATAGAGCATAACGGGGTCTGAAGAAAGCATGGAAGAAGATCAATTCATCTCATTACGATCACCCATCCAGCGGGCCGTGCTTCATCATCAGAATTAACAAACCCACAAACTACTAAGAAAGTTCTTAGTAAAGTTCACTTGTGGGGGAGGCACTTCTCATCCTTATGATTGAACCTAAAGCAACTTTTACACATTTATCATGCATATCTCATGTGAGATATTACGCATGCTACTTAAGGGTGTTGTCTTTAATAAGAGCGTTTGCACTCTGTGTGATTCTTTATTTGTTCTCACCATGTTTAGTGCTTGTGTGTTCAATTTCTTTAAGAACGAATAAAAATTTTGTTATGCGTGTTTTTATATGTTGTGGTTGTTATTTACCACCATGTACAGTTCAAGGGGGAGCATTTTTCTTAGGGTGAGCTTAGTTCCAGGGGGAGCTAACCTTTTTGCTTCGACCAAAGGGGGAGAAAGTTGGATAAGTGATGTTAACACTTGTGCGTATTTATAGATAAATGTCCACCATCAATTATATGTTTATCATCATCAAAAAGGGGGAGAATGTTGGGGGAGAATGTGGGTTAACACAGGATTATGCTTAATGACTATACTAATCTTAGCCCATAATAATAAGTGTTTTGATGATGACATATGCACATAACTAAAGGTGATGGTAGATATCTTGACATAAATATATAAGTTTACTAATTCACACTTACTCTAACAAAATACCAAACTCAAATAAAGCTTAAAAGGAAAACGTTGCACCCTGATTTGTGAAATCAGGGGTGCATGGTCGATCTCACGGTCAAACGTGGGTCGACCGTAAAAGGTTCTATCCTAATTTCCACTATTTTTAGTTCGTCCACTTTGGGACATCTACAATTTATAAATCATGTTTAAACATGATTAGAATACTTGCCTCCTTCATACCCAAAGGAGTTTTGGTCACTAGAACAGTAATCTTGATTAATCACACCTAATGACACCTTAATGACGATTAAGCCTTGATTAAGGATAACACATACGCGTTATAGGAAAACATGCACATCTGAAATGTATCTAGACATACTTAAGATGGTCACCAAGTCTCAACCAAGAGTTGCTCCTTCCTTGTACATGTGTTGGACATTAATGTATACTTATACATTAATCTTGCAAATGCCACTTTGCAAGTAAAACTTACATAGCCTTGGTTTAATGCTATGTTATCACTATGTGTTTAATCCTAGATTAATTAGTGATCTCTTGCTAGTCATTACATGAATATTACTTGACTACTTGCTACTAATACATGTGTATTATTTGACAATGTGTTATGTGCTAAATGCTAAAGTAGTTACATAATATGTATATGTATGAACCTTGTCTTGCTATGTGTTACAAGTTGGGATTCCACCAACTAGTATTTGGACAACTTCAATATATGCCTGTGCTACTTGGATAATACTTTAAATGTCATAATCTAGTAATCTTAAAAGATAATAAATCATTAACACACATAGGTTTGCTTAAGTCTAAAATTAATTTTATGAATGGTTTAAACTTGATTTAACTTGATATCTTGCAACATGTTTAATTGATATTACTTGCTTAAATTGTCAAGACATTATTAACACACTTAATTAATTACAAATAAGTTCAAATTTGAATACTATCACGGAGTAAAAAAATCTTTTAAGAACTCTTTTTAACTTTTCTCTCTCACTGTACTCCTTCACGTGACCCTTTTTCTTTTTCAAATTTCATCAAGTTTCATTTTTAGATCTAGATCTACCATTACACTCAGTCTATTATCCATTTCCATTCTTTATTTTACTCATCTAGCGAGCAACCGCACCTGCTTTATCCTTGCTCTACCCAACACCGCTTTGTAAGTTCTTTTCGATCTCCTCTCCGACCACCGGCATCTCGCTGGTGGTTCAGATTTTTCATACTTTCTGTTTAAATAAGTACAACCACTACCGCCCTATTCCGGCTAACACAGGTATGTTCTGCTACTCCAGTTTGAAATATGCATACAGGCGGCGATTTCGTGTGTTTTAAGCACGGGATCTGTAAGTTGATTTTGGTTTGGGGCTGTTTAGACTCGGTCCTTTGATTTCATTTGATTGAGGTAGGTAACGACCCGTGTTTCTTTGGCTTTTGTTCCTGATTGAGGATTCATTCTCCTGGGTGGGTGTAGGCAGCGAGTTTCGGTAGGAGCTCTACACCCTTTTAGGTCGATTCTTGGTTTAGTGGTTGATGGCTTTGATTCGTGGGTTTGGTGGTTGTTTTATGTTTTGTGTTGAAATCTGTAGACTCGATAGTTTTTTGGCAGTCGGCGGCTACCTTGGGCCGTTGGTGACTATTGGCGGCCAAGTTTGGATGCTAGCGGTCACTGGCGGATCGAGGTGGATGCTAGTGGCTACTCATTGTGGTGGCTGGTGTTTGCTGGTGGCTGCTTGTGATGACCCGAAAATTTCCGACCAAATTTAAACTTAATCTTTATATAATTCTGACTTGATAAGCAATTAATTTTAATAAATCTTGAACCTCCAGAAAGAGTTTTGCACGAGCTTTTGGTCACCCTTTTATTCCGACGATTCACGAACGTCATAACCTGATTTAATTGTTTAATTGTTTAATTATTGTATATATATATATATATATATGGATTTATATATATTTAACTTGAAAATATGATAATTAAATATCTCATTAAGTATATTAACAAAGTATTATATATATATTTTTATACTACTAATTTAAAGAGTTTTCAAACACTATATATATTACTATTTAAACGACGTAATTAACTTATGTTAAAATATAATGTATGACGAGTATAAATACATTCTTACAAGTATTGAATACACATTATAATATACCAATACATATAAAGGATAGCTATACTCGTATTTCCACTCAATTTCCTCAAGAATTCTACTCGCATTCATACGCTATTTTTACCCGTATTATACACAGCTTCTAGAAGTATTTACTATTGGTAAATACCAATAGAAATCTGCAATTATTTGTGTAATATGTCATCCATGACCTAATCAATTTAATATGTCATGTATGACTTAATACAATTTAACTTATCTTAGATATTTTCACTAAAAGACAAAATTATAAGCTTATAAATAAGGACCATTTTAACTCATTTTTACTCCACATTTTCTTAAACTAAAAACACACACTTGAATGCTCTCATATCATACTTTAATCTCAGCAACTTTCCTCTTCATAATCAAGGTAAAATACTTCTCAAAATCCTTGTTCAATTCCTTGTATAGTTGCTATCTTATTATACTTATAAAACTTGTAAAAACTAGAACTTGTTTTGGTGAAAACCAAGCTTGTTTGAAAAACTAATCTAATCTTTCTAACTTAACTCTAATAATACTTATTTATATGTATTATGATGTTATATTAAGTTAATATAAGAACTTATAACTTGTACATATGAAGAACACCTTGAAACTTAACATATATCCTTTAATCTCCATTCGGTAAAAAGCAGGCTGTTTTGGGTTGGGAATTAAAAACCTATTTTAGACTTTGAGTTCGAGGCTAAGACTTTGGAAATATGTTAATATATGTAAATAATACTTCCAGTATTTTTTTCATGATTTTAGACAAAGTGGAAGTATTTTATCAAAAATCATATATTGGGTGGATGCCGGGATTTTTCCAAATCTGTCCACCGACACAAAAAGAGGGTAAATCTCTAACAATTACTACTTGGGATGAAATTTTCGAATTGGTTTTGTAAAATTTACTTCTTAAGGAATCCATAGCAATTTGATTCGCTTTAAACGGAGTTGTAATGAATATTTGGCGAGCAAAACAAAATCTGCTAAAATTAACGTTGTATGGACGAAATTTATATTATAAAAACTATATTAACTATATCCTTGTTAACTTTTTCTATATCTTATATATATTTGGACATGTTATCAGTAGTATAACAAAATATTATAATCTTGATTAATTCTGTGATTGTATATATGTATAATAATATTCTTGGTACGTCCTAACACAATAAGTATACAATACGTTTTGATAAATCCTAAGACAATACGTACACAATACGTCTTAGTTAATTCTAAGACAATATGTATACAATACGTCTCTGGGTTGATGCGAAGATAATACATATACAATACGTCGTGGGGTAATTTTAAGATTATATATATATACCGATTATTGGACTGTTGAACTTTTTGGACTATTTTAGACTACTAACAATGGACTACTAACATAAAATGTTAAAAAAATTATTATATAAGTATTCTATGAACTTGCTTTATTAATTCATATGTCGTATCATTATCTGAATCGTTAATATTGTTATAAGTTCGTGAATCCAATGACGACGGTCATATTTTTAATAAGTTGAAAACCTATTATTAATATACTTTTACTACTGTGAGTATATAGTCCCATTTTTAAACTCTAAAAATATTTTGGAATGAGAATACATGCATTTTATGTTTTACGCCATGGACACAAGTACTTAAAATATATTCTACGTTGAGTTGTACCACCTTGCATATCTTCCCTAATAGCTTGGTAACTAATATTTACATATTGTAAGAACATACAAGCACGAATCCTATTGATAGATCTATCAGGTTTGACAACCCCAACCGGGCTAGTCGCTCTAGTATCGTAAACAGTTGCATCTTACTTCTTTTTTACTACACTTGGTACAGTGTAGGGAGATTTCATAACAAAGGGAATATGCCACATTAATGGCTAAGTATGGTTACCGAAGCGCTCAACCACTTATAGAATACTTTTATACACTTGCGAGTGTACATATATTTATAACTATGAAATCTTGTGGTCAATATTTATATCGATGCCAAACATATATATCTCACCAACCTTTGTGTTGACAGTTTAAGCATGTTTATTCTCAGGTCCCTAAGAAAGTCTTTCGCTGTTGCATTATCTGAGCAAGCTGTGCATGGAGTCTCTTGATTTTGTTTAAATGAAATGTTGCATTCAATAAAACCTTTGTCATGTATTATATTCGACTGTTATGTCACATGTGTAGTATTTGGAAACCGATGTATTATGGGGATTATTTCTTAAGATATCGCCCACTTGTTTAAAACATGCATTATGTATAATAATAGTGTGCTTTTTATGAAATGAATGCAATATTTTCTAAAACGTATCATATAGAGGTCAAATACCTCGCTATGGGACCAATGAATAACGTACCACGTTTATAGTAATATGGACGAGTTGTTTCAGTTGGTATCAGAGCGGTGGTCTTAGCAAACTAGGTCTTGCATTAGTGTGTCTAACGGATAGTTATTAAGATGCATTAGTGAGTCTGGACTTCGACCTTAACTGCATGTCAAAAGTTTTGCTTATCATTTCTAGTCAGAAATCATCTGCTTATCACCCTTAGAAAATTACATGCTTATCATTCTTAGTCTAGACACATCTTACTGCATTGATTGCATAAATAGTGTATAGACAAAGTTCATATTTTAGCGTATATGCTAATTCATATCTTAGCGCATCTGTTACTATAAACTTTGCCTAACATATTCCGTAAATTTCTCCGTAATCTATGAAATCTTTTGCTCTATATATATAGATATTCTATGTAATTAGAATACCATCCGATAGCCGGAAATCATTTCATATCGAAAAATCCTTTATTCAATCGTACGAAATGGAACTCTCCACTAGTTCAAGTCCCTCGAATTCCGATATGGAATTTCACTCGAGCTCCGAAAGCAGTGTGACCGGAATGGATCAACCAATTAGCCATCATCTATTTTGGATGAATTGGGGATGGGTTCGTAGTCTACATAATCATTGGAGACAAGAAGAAGGTGATCCCTTCCATCCACCACATTGCCCTCTTGGTGAAGAACATGAGGCACTTACCGGCGAACCCGTTCGTAACACCATATTCTCTCTCCTTTCCAGGATATGCCGCACCGAGTATAATATTACTAATATTATTGAGGCTATCCGACCTTTACTCCGTATCTTGCATGGTGAATTATTTAGTAAAAAAAAAAAAATTTACTGTCATGAAAAGCAAAACTTCATTAGCAAGTGCATCTTACATCATTTCATTCCCTTTATAAAGCTCTTGACCTCTTTTTTTATTTAAGAAACTTTAAACATCTTCTTTCACAATACAAAACAAAACAAATTCTCATCATCTATACTCACATCAAACTACTACCAGCACCAGCAGCAGCAGTACCAACAACATCACAATCCTCAACATCGCAAGCCGCATTATGAACATCAACATCATACGCACCACAGGCACTGAGGGATACCAACAATAATGAGTGATGAAGTATTAATTCATTATTTCATTTACGTTGAAGAAATATTCCGCTGCGATTATGTAATCTCTAAAGTTTTAGGGATTATTCATTTCTAGTTCCAACCGTAAACCAAATGAGATTAATATAATATTAACTCATTAAATCCATATTACATCTTAAGAAAATATACATACATATATTTTCTTAAAGACTGTAATAAAAATTCTTTTGTACAAAATATTACTTGTGAAATTTTATTTTAACGGGTAGGTAATACCCGAGAAATACTTAAGTTCACATTAATATGTTACACTGTACATTTTCAATGATGTTTCGACAATCGTTAATTATACTCTCTCCTTTCATAGCAATATACATCATTTCACAAAATTCAAGATAACCATTTTTCATACCAATTCAATTACATATTCTGATTTTGACAGATCAAAATCCAAGTCAAGATTTAAGAAGTGCCATCAATCTTAAATTCCCACATAATTCAAAATCATACTTTAAATTCAAACTATACTAGAACATCACTTTCATTCACATAACTCATAAAGATATTCGTATCATTCAAGATTCACGACGAATTCATTATACGAATATTGACGATGACAACCTGTGTCTAAACCCTTCAAAATTCTTGAAAACACCTCAACTAAGGAACAATCGAGAGAATGAATCAATCACACGATACATACGAAGAATATATGCATATAGATATGCATCCGGAGGACACTTGGAACCTAAGAAAAGGTTAAACATGTATCTGTGTCAGATCCTTTAGCATTATTATTACCCAAAATAACTTTACAATCCCTTTTCAAAATAGCGAATTTTGTCACAGCTCCAAAAAGACAACTTCAACTTTTCATCCGAAGTAGCCTTATTATAACCTTCATATATACGTTGTCTTTTCGCCATCGTTACCGGGGAACCTTTTATATTCCACCACATTAGTAGTAAGCTTACCAGCAACTTTATTGCTCTTTGAGTTAAATCTCTCTGAAAGATCACTATAAAACCTTGTCATGTACCCATCTACATCTTGTAACAATAATTGTCATACCAAACCCTAGGAAGCATCAATAATTATTCTTGAATCTCACATCATTTCTGCATATACATATAACGTTATTTCCTGGAATTATAATTCTGAAATCCGGAATTGCACTTCAGCCTACGAATCAGTACTATGAAGTTTTGAAAAATCTAAATGAAGCAGCAGAAACTATAGACAACTGTAATAGTCAAAAGTTGATGATAAAGAATATTGTGTTAGCAAAGCACAAAAAAAGAGAAGGTTTGGAACTGGAAAACTGATTGAGCATACCCTGAAGGAGGATGTGGCCAAATCACAAGGACTAAATCTGCCTTCAAACAATCTAAATGATTCAGTGTCTGCTGAAGTCTTTAGCGAATATCTTGCTCCTTACTCTAAACCCTTGTGGACAATATTCTTCATCATCCTCTAATCTTAGATATTCTGAGATATCATCGTATCTTTCATTATAAAAATCCTCCATATTTCTGAAGATATTTTCATAACTATTCTTATCTGAAATAATTCATCTTTTCGCGCTATTTATGTTACATCATAAAAGAAACTATTTTAGTTTCTAAATATTGGAACCTTCAAGTTTAAAATATGAATGTTTTGAGGTAGTGTTAGGAACTGAAGCATGAGTTAGTATAATATAATGACACTTGATCAACGTGATTATATTATAGTAAGTAATGCTGAGTTTCTAAATGGAACGTAATGATTCACATACCATAACATCATCATGTGCCATGTTACATGACTTTTACATTCAATCTAATCTCTAAACATATCAAGAACATTTTCTATTGATAGTTCTATCTTTTCCTTTGGATTCTGGTAATTTCACAAGTCAAATTGTGCTATTACAATTTCTCTCCTAGAGCATTAGCTATGTTCATTCCGAATTTCATATCTATGAATTCTAGACCATTATTCGCTTGACTTGAAGTCGGGAAAAGAAGACGGAAGCATGAAACTCCAAAATATAAGGAAAAATATAAGCACGAAGACAACGCAGAAATTACAAACTGTGTATATCAATGCGTATAGCAATATAAAGACACGGGAAAACTAAGAACACTATAAACCCAAGAGCATAGTTGAAATTAACGGATTCCTCCGATGGAAGATGAAAAAGAAGAATGACAGATGTGATAGTCAAGAATATACCAAGAATTAAAACTGGATGGAGCATATTGATGAATGTTTTGGAAGTACGAAGAAAGTAAGAAAGTATAAAAGATGGGAGATGTGGAAATAAGGAAACGTAAGAGGTTGATTTATAGTAAAATATCCGACAGAGAAATCGAGACAGAATATTGCATTAAATCGAAGAAGATCATAATTTATTTAATCGCAGAAGAATCAAATCTTATATAGATTACAAAGATTTTCTTTAATCCAGAGATCAACCGTGATGACGTCAAAAGATAAGACGAATCCCTATTTTCTCATTTCAATCTTTTACGATAGCTTCACTCATACGTTTCGAGTAATCGAATTATTTTATCCATATTTCTCAATTATGATAAAACCATATGAATCAACTTATATTCGTCATAATAACATTCTTATTGTTAACCATGATGTCATAACCCGACCTTAACCATAAGGATGAATACAATAACATATGATTTCATCGCGAGGTATTGACCTCTATATGCGACATTTTTCAAAAAATGCATTCGTTTTTACAATACAAACCATAGCTTTTATTACAAATACAAGGTTTAAACAACTTAATAATGATTATCGTTTAGCGATAATCTTAGACTTACAAACTTTACATGTGATAATAACAATACGACCTCCAACATATTTTACATTACAAATCCTCCGATATGCAGTTTTATTTTTGACACAAATATGCATACTTAAGATCTTGCTTAAATTCAACATGTTGCAGCGGAAGCTTTTAGTTATCACCTGAGAATAAAAATGCTTAAAACGTCAACATAAAGTTGGTGAGATATAGGTTTAATGCCGGCAGCGTTATAAATATAGACCACAAGATTTCATATATAAACGTTTTAATAAAAATATTCTAAGTTGTTGAGCATTTGATAACCATACTTAACATTTAATCAACGTCGCATATTCCCTTTATTATGAAATCTTACTACACCGTACCAAGTGTAGTTACCGAAACGAAGTACTGTGCAACCGTTGAATACTGGTCGTCCAGTCCGGTTGGGGTTGTCAGGCCCGATAGATCTATCAACAGGATTCGCGTTTACAATACCTCATGTAAATAATAGTTACCAAGTTACAGGGAAGTATGCCAGTGGTACAACTCAATGTAGAATATATATTTTTAATCACTTGTGTCCATAACGTAAATCATAAAATGCATGTATTCTCATCCCGAAATATTTAGAGTTTAAAAGTGGGACTATATACTCACCTTTTCCTTGAAGGTATTTAACTCGACTTGGTCTTCGATAGATATCACGAACCTAACCATATATATAATATATCAACATATTTTCTTTTCAAGTAATCATTACATATATATATATATATATATATATATATATATATATATATATATATATATATATATATATATATATATATATATATATATATATATATATATATATATACTTATAATACTTTTAATATTTTCTTAGTCCGTAGTTAGCAGTCTGTTGTTAATGGTCCATAATTAGTTACTCAATAAAATAAATAAAGACCCCATCGTATTCGTATTGATCAGAATTAATCTCGACCCATGGTACCATGTTGTCAAATGACGTGTTGCGTACATAAAGTACCGTGTTGTCAGATGACGTGTTGCGTACAATCATGAGGTCTTATGATTAATCTTCTCGTGTTGTTTACGGGTGGTCCTGGAATATATAAAATCAAATCATAAGTAAATATATATTAAATATTATGTTAATTAGCCAAGATATGATTATTCTGATTTTGTCATAATATGATATATTACAGGTTTTGAAGTGTTTTAAAAATCAAATTAGAAGGATCTATTTAGTTTGCGAACAGGTTTGAAATCATTCAAACTATGTTCTTGTTGTTAAAAATTTTATAACACAAAATAAGATAGCTATATAAATATGAATCGAATAAGATTATGAATAAGGTTACTACCTCAAGTTACTTGGATAAAGCTACTAGAAAAGATAGAAAATAATCTTGATCAAACTTTCTTATGATGATTATAGGTTGTTCATGAAGCTAGTTCTTCATGAGTATTTGCTGAGATTGTGAAGAACACTTAGAGTTCCTAAGAGTGTGTTTTTTTTTGTTAGAGAAAGATGGTTGTAAGAATGAAATAAAAAACCAAGGTGATGGTGATACTTATAGGACAGTCTGGTTGTTGAGGGAACAAGGACAAATTATTGTGTTGAATTTTTGAGTAATAATGTATGCTAGCTTACAAATAAGATTCCCTCTTATCTAGGGCAGATCTAAAGCTGATAAGGATATTGATTTGATGTGTATTTACCAATAGTAAATACGTATGGATGATGGGTATGATACGGTAAAAGAAGCTCAAAATCGGGCTTTTATTTTGGGTCCAACCGGGCCAAAAATAAAATTTTAAGACATTTTTAATAAAGCAATGTTAGACCCCAGCCAGGGGCTCTTCCCCTTAGACCCCGCCAGGGGTTGCCACCCCTTGTACCCCGCTTATCGGGGGCGCTGCCCCTGAACCCCCGTCATAATCAAGATAAGTTCAAACAAGTGTGCACTCCACACTTCCCCAAACTTGTTCAATATTTATCAAGATTATTTTGGTTACAAATTAATCCCATTACACTTAAATCATATTGGTGACATAAATCACAACACATTATAGATTGTAAGTATATATGTCAAAGAACGTTACATATAGTTATCGTTTTGAAAACTTAAGTTAGTGGTCTCAATGTATACTTATAACTCATTGTTGTTAGTTCACAATGAAATGTTAAACCATCCTTAAATCATGTTAAATATGTATAGATATGTACATATACATAATCGTATAATTATCGTGTGTTATATAGTTCGTGATATCATCGGTCAAATTGGACGGTCAAACGTTGTGTAACACTCTTTTCAAAAATATAAGTCTCAACAGTTTGGATTGCTTATCATGTTGGTAAGGTTTAATTTATGTAAATATTAATCTCACAAGTATAGAACGATCGGAAAATTCCGGGTCGTTACACATGACGACCTCGATCAAATTTCGGGAAGAAATTTCTTTAACGGGTAGGTACTCTGACGACCCGGAAATTTCCGACCAAATTTAAACATAATCTTTATATAATTCTGACTTGATAAGCAATGAATTTTAATAAATCTTGAACCTCCGGAAAGAGTTTTACACGAGCTTTTGGTCACCCTATTATTCCGACGATTCACGAACGTCATAACTTGATTTAATTGTTTAATTGTTTAATTATTGTGTATATATATGGATTTATATATATATTTAACTTGAAAATATGATAATTAAATATCTCATTAAGTATATTAACAAAGTATTATATATATATTTTTATACTACTAATTTAAAGAGTTTTCAAACACTATATATATTACTATTTAAACGACGTAATTAACTTATGTTAAAATGTAATATATTACCAGTGTAAATACATCCTTACAAGTATTGAATACACTTTATAATATACCAATACATATAAAGGATAGCTATACTCGTATTTCCATTCAATTTCCTCAAGAATTCTACTCGCATTCATACGGTATTTTTACCCGTATTATACACAGCTTCTAGAAGTATTTACTATTGGTATATACCAATAGAAATCTGCAATTATTTGTGTAATATGTCCTCCATGACCTAATAAATTTAATATGTCATGTATGACTTAATATAATTTAACTTATCTTAGATATTTTCACTAAAAGCCAAAATTATAAGCTTATAAATAAGGACCATTTTAACTCATTTTTACTCTACATTTTCTTAAACTAAAAACACAGACTTGAATGCTCTCATATCATACTTTAATCTCATCAACTTTCCTCTTCATAATCAAGGTAAAATATTTCTCAAAATCCTTGTTCAATTCCTTGTATAGTTGCTATCTTATTATACTTATAAAACTTGTAAAAACTAGAACTTGTTTTGGTGAACACCAAGCTTGTTTGAAAAACTAATATAATCTTTCTAACTTAACTCTAATAATACTTATTTATATGTATTATGATGTTATATTAAGTTAATATAAGAACTTATAACTTGTACATATGAAGAACACCTTGAAACTTAACATATATCCTTTAATCTCCATTCGGTAAAAAGCGGGCTGTTTTGGGTTGGGAATTAAAAACCTATCTTAGACTTTGAGTTCGAGGCTAATACTTTGGAAATATGTTAATATATGTAAATAAGACTTCCAGTATTTTTTTCATGATTTTAGACAAAGTGAAAGTATTTTATCAAAAATCATATATTGGGTGAATGCCGGGATTTTTCCAAATCTGTCCACCGACACAAAAAGAGGGTAAAGCTCTAACAATTACTACTTGGGATGAACTTTTCGAATTGGTTTTGTAAATTTTACTTCGTAAGGAATCCATAGCAATTTGATTCACTTTAAACGGAGTTGTAATGAATATTTGGAGAGCAAAACAAAATCTGCTAAAATTAACGTTGTATGGACGAAATTTATATTATAAAAACTATATTAACCATATCCTTGTTAACTTTTTCTATATCTTATATATATTTGGACATGTTATCAGTAGTATAACAAAATATTATAATCTTGATTAATTTTGTGATTGTATATATGTATGATAATATTCTTGGTACGTCCTAACACAATAAGTATACAATACGTTTTGATAAATCCTAAGACAATACGTACACAATACGTTTTAGTTAATTCTAAGACTATACGTATACAATACGTCTCTGGGTTGATGCAAAGACAATACGTATATAATACGTTGTGGGGGTAATTCTAAGATTATATACATATATATATATACCGATTATTGGACTGTTGGACTTTTTGGACTATTTTGGACTACTAACAATGGACTACTAACATAAAATGTAAAAAAAATTATTATATAAGTATTCTATGAACTTGCTTTATTTTATTCATATGTCGTATCATTATCTGAATCGTTAATATTATTATAAGTTCGTGAATCCAAGGACGACGGTCATATTTTTAATAAGTTGAAAACCTATTATTAATATACTTTTACTAATGTGAGTATATAGTCCCATTTTTAAAGTCTAAAAATATTTTGGGATGAGAATACATGCATTTTATGTTTTACGCCATGGACACAAGTACTTAAAATATATTCTACGTTGAGTTGTACCACCTTGCATATCTTCCCTAATAGCTTGGTAACTAATATTTACATGTTGTAAGAACATGTAAGCGCGAATCCTATTGATAGATCTATCGGGTTTGACAACCCTAACTGGGCTAGTCGCTCTAATATCGTAAATGGTTGCATCGTACTTCGTTTTTACTACACTTGGTACAGTGTAGGGAGATTTCATAATAAAGGGAATATGCCACATTAATGGTTAAGTATGGTTACCGAAGCGCTCAACAACTTATAGAATACTTTTATACACTTGCGAGTGTACATATATTTATAACTATGAAATCTTGTGGTCAATATTTATATCGATGCCAAACCTATATATCTCACCAACCTTTGTGTTGACTGTTTAAGCATGTTTATTCTCAGGTCATTAAGAAAGTCTTCCGCTGTTGCATTATCTGAGCAAGCTGTGCATGGAGTCTCATGCTTTTGTTTAAATGAAATGTTGCATTCAATAGAACCTTTATCATGTATTATATTCAACTGTTATGTCACATGTGTAGTATTTGGAAACCGATGTATTATGGAGATTATTTCTTAAATAATCGCCCACTTGTTTAAAACATGCATTATGTATAATAATAGTGTGCTTTTTATGAAACGAATGCAATATTTTCTAAAACGTATCATATAGAGGTCAAATACCTCGCTATGGGACCAATGAATAACGTACCACGTTTATAGTAATATGGACGAGTCGTTTCGCTGCTGGTTTTTTTGACGGATACCGGCGAATGCTGGGTGTTGTTTTGACTGTCGAAATCCGCGGGTTTGTAAATGTCCTCAGAAAATTCGGTGATGATAGCCTGGTATCTATTGGTTTGACTGTGCGATTAGCACTGTTTGGTTGCTGCTTCGCTATTGTGTTCATACCTTTCCCGTAGTCGAGTCTATTCGGGTGGACTCGATGTCATTGCTGATGTGTGTTGACTTAGTTGACGTCGGAAAATTGATGTTTATTGGAGTGTTTCTCTCAGGATCCTTTTTTCCGCTCGAACGGGGATTTGATCTAACTCGACGGGCTTGTAGTTCTCTGGTTTAGGGGTTGTTACGTGGTTTTTCAGGTACGAGAGGTTACTTTGATTTGCAGGCCTCGGGCTAGGTGCTACTGGAGTGCCTGGTGTTCATTATAGTTGTGCGGCTTTTGAGTAATGACAATTGCGGAATTAGATACGCACCCGATTTTATATATTTTTAGATTTAGGTTTGGTGGTTATTCGTTTGTATTGTCTTTTGCATTCTCAATGTGCTAGCTCTCTTTCAATGTTATCTTCCAATTTGTTGGACGATTAGAGTGAGACAATTCAATTTTTTTTGTTCGTATGTACCACCGGATCTTTACGATCTTTATATATATATTTATATTTTTGCCATAAAAAAATTTTGAATACTATCATGCGTTGTGATTAAAGTGGGTTGTTTTCATCAATGACATGTTAACCAACCAATAGAGATTTAGCAAATGTGTTAATTACAAACAAAAGATTATGACAAAACTAAGATTGCCTCAAATGAGTATCATGACTTGTATCTAAGAATGTTAGACTTTCCACTTTGAGCATGACAAGTCACTATCAAGGCAATACATCCAAGGTAAATGGACATTTAATGCATATAGTATTTGTATAGGATGTTCGGTATCTTTTGCATGTGTTAAATGAAGTAAAGATTCCAAAGATTAATGTTAAAAACTGATTTAAACGGCTATACAATGGATAGGAGTTTTGGACTGGTCTACGTGCGGTCAAGCCACAGTCGACTGTGGTCCCAGTCGCATCAATGACTACTTTTTTTTATCTCTCCATATAAATAACAAGGCTTTGAGAACTTTGAAGACTTGGACCTCTTGCATGCTACTACTCAAAATCATCAGAGAATCACAAGAACATCACACTTATACATATGTTTGTGATTAGCAAGAGAAGTTCTATAATCTCATAGATTATAGAAGGGGTTGTAAACTTACTTTCAAATTACTATGTTTGTGAGTATAGTGTTGTAATAATCCTTAGAATTGTCTTAGATTGTCATCACTAAAAAAGGGTGTCTTTGTACTTTGTAATTAGAAGCATATGCTAGCTTAGCTATCATTTTTCTTAAAGGGAACTAGGAAGTTGATTAATTTCATTGGGGATTAATACTTGTCCAAGGAAAAGACAAGTTGATCTATGTTGGAGGTAATCTTTTAAAGGGATAGAAGGATTAGGTTTGCTCTCTAAGGAGAAGTACAAGGCTTGTAAATCGAATCTCCACGGGATTTAGAGAAAGGTGCTTAGTGAAGCAAAACTCCTGATTAGTGAATTGGGGAGTAGATTAAGGTGGATTAGTTAACATCTACCCGAACCACTATAAATCTGTGTGTTTATGTTCTTTACTTTACATTCTGCATTATTACAAACATAAACACATCAACATTAGTTTGAGTTGATTAAAGTGATCAAGGATTGTTCAAATCTTGTTGATCATCGGAAATGTTTTAAAAATCGTATTAAGTAACTATTCACCCCTAGTTACTTACACTTTTCTATGTCCTTAGGAGATTCAATAAATGCGACTGGTGTAGTCTCTGAATTAGGAGCATAATATTCCATAGCTAAAGCTCCAGACATGTGAGTAGTTGAGACCGATAATGTCTCTCATGTGAAGTGCTGGGACTCGACAGTAAAGACTCCGACTATACCTGCATCAAGAACTGGTTAAGCAACAGATTCGATAAGCAGTATGTCGAATTAGTAGGTAAGAGTTAAGGTCCAAGGCTTCTGCAATATGATCTGGTATAACAGCCAACATTGATGCTGTCAAACCAGGAGTTGGTTAAACACACAGATATTAAAACATCCCACCCTTCAAACTTTGAATGGTATCCCTTCGACAAGGCAATGTCAATAACGAATTCCCAAGTAGATGATGAACAATCAAAGTTAGGAATCTGGAGAAAGGGACAATTTGAACTTTTTTCATCTCAATAATATCCTTCAATTTTACAAAGATGAGAAGAGAAAAATCAATGTTTCGTCCAAACATTAGGGCATGACCCATCTGAAGTTCAAAGTCACTTGACTGATCAAAGCTCCCATAATTAGAGCATGCACATATTCAAAAATCCAACGAAATAAGCCTAAAACCTAGGCATATACTTCCCGAGAGGATTTTTTCTAGTGTGATTTATATTGGTTAAAAAGTTAAATTTTTACCTCGATAGTAGAGCCCAAAAGTAATAAATTTCCAAGCTTATTTGGCAAAATATTCACTTTATCAGTTAATTTTGTAGAATTTATAATTACGAAGACGATGCAAAAAGAATCAAGATTTCCGGAGCTAAAACGAAGATTCTAGAGCGAAAACGGTGAAAGACAAAAAACCAAGTCACGATAAAGCAAAATCAACTTACGATCTAATGAAAATAAGCTGACCAGGGCAGACCATATGGCTGGCCATCCGGCTTGCCATCCGGCTTGCCATACGGACAGCCAGTGTGAAAAATGGCCTGCCATACGGCCTGGGCAAACGACCATACAATCCGGCTTGCCAGCCCATACGGCCTTCATAAACGGCCTGCCATAAGGCCAGCCGTATGCAGGCCATTTCCAAGTCTATTTAAAGGGCATTTTGTCATCCATTTTCCACACACCTCTTTTCACTCTCTCACTACAATACACTTTCTCACAGTAGAGCTTTCAAGACCTTTTCACCTCTGAGCGGGAAATTAAGTACCCGGAGGCGAACGCTAAATATTGTACTAGGAGCGGTCTAGAGGATGTCAGTACTTGTAATAGTCCAGATCTCGTCTTTAACGGTGAACGCTTTCTTTAATTTAATAAAGTTAACTTTTTTACTTTAAGTTTCTTTCACCTTGCATGCTTATCTATCCGTTACAAATGTTTATTATATGTTGAATATTTTTTCTGAAACTTATACTATTGTTATGCTGAAACCTTGACAGTTTAGAAGTCTAATTTATGGATCACCCTTTCCACTTATTCACATGGCTATAACCTAGTATTAGGACCTGATTAACCCTAGGATACAAGGTAAGTAGCTATGTGTGCTTAACGTCATAATAGGGATATAGTACCTACGTACGAATAATCATTTGTTCATCAAAGAAGAGCTGCCCATTTAGGTTGTGATTAGATTAGGCAATATAGAGTTCAGTGAACACTGGCTTGCTCAAAAGCATGATTCGCGTCAG
Source organism: Rutidosis leptorrhynchoides (assembly GCF_046630445.1). Lineage (NCBI taxonomy): Eukaryota > Viridiplantae > Streptophyta > Magnoliopsida > Asterales > Asteraceae > Rutidosis > Rutidosis leptorrhynchoides. The sequence goes on along the minus strand of NC_092335.1, from coordinate 402,087,589 downwards.
AAGCAACTTTCTTGAGATGTTGTAAGATGATCCGGGGTTGAGTAAGTGATCGCAAAGGAGAGACCTCTAATCTAATTTGCATTACCTTAGAATATCTAAGATTGCACATCTGTTAATGTTAAGGCATTGCTTAGTAATAATAAGTGGTGGAACATTACTGTAGTTAGACCAACTAGGATTAAGAAAAGCTGAGACTTTCCTTTAGGGATATACCACTTTATTCATGCACCTAGGATTCTATCCATAAGGAAGTTTATACCTTCTAAGTTTAACGTTGGGAGTAAGGATATCCGTCTTAGCCAGAATCTTCAAAGCCTAAACTCTTAGTGACAAATTGAGTAGGGTAAATAACCCAATTGGTTGAGGTTTAGTGTTTATTCTAGGAAGTTAAACTCTTGTAATAGTTCTCCATCAGTATTCTATTCTTCATAAATATCCTTTTTTATCTTTATAGTTTGTATTACCTCTAGTTAATCTTAATCTATCACCACTTGTCACTAGGGTTTTTAGGAACTTTTATATCACATTACTGAGCAAACATACAAAAATATGAGCCTAAGTTATATTTACCACTTACTCATTATAAGGAAGACAAGTAGGTGAATTATAGCTAGGAAACCTAGCTAAATATAAATAATAAAACCATTACTCTCTTTTGGTAACTAATTCTGATGTTTTGCGACCTAACGATGTAGTGACCCGAACTTTTCCATATTTATATATATATTAAATGAAATTATTATTTACATGATTAAGTGTTTCCAACATATTAAGCAATCAAACTTGTTAAGACTTGATTAATTGAAATAGGTTTCATATAGACAATTGACCACCCAAGTTGATCGGTGATTCACGAACGTTAAAACTTGTAAAAACTATATGATGACATATATATGGTTATATATATAGTTAACATGATATTATGATAAGAAAACATATCATTAAGTATATTAATAATGAACTACATATGTAAAAACAAGACTACTAACTTAATGATTTTGAAACGAGACATATATGTAACGATTATCATTGTAACGACATTTAATGTATATATATATCATATTAAGAGATATTCGTACATCATAATATCATGATAATATAATAATTTAAAATCTCATTTTATATTATAAACATTGGGTTAACAACATTTAACAAGATCGTTAACCTAAAGGTTTCAAAACAACACTTACATGTAACGACTAACGATGACTTAACGACTCAGTTAAAATGTATATACATGTAGTGTTTTAATATGTATTCATAAACTTTTGAAAGACTTCAAGACACTTTTCAAAATACTTCTACTTAACAAAAATGCTTAAAATTACATCCTCGTTCAGTTTCATCAACAATTCTACTCGTATGCACCCGTATTCGTACTCGTACAATACACAGCTTTTAGATGTATGTACTATTGGTATATACACTCTAATGATTAGTTCTTAGCAGCCCATGTGAGTCACCTAACACATGTGGGAACCATCATTTGGCAACTAGCATGAAATATCTCATAAAATTACAAAAATATGAGTAATCATTCATGACTTATTTACATGAAAACAAAATTACATATCCTTTATATCTAATCCATACACCAACGACCAAAAACACCTACAAACACTTTAATTCTTTAATTTTCTTCATCTAATTGATCTCTCTCAAGTTCTATCTTCAAGTTCTAAGTGTTCTTCATAAATTCTACAAGTTCTAGTTTCATAACATCAAGAATACTTCCAAGTTTGCTAGCTTACTTCCAATCTTGTAGAGTGATCATCCAACCTCAAGAAATCTTTCTTATTTACAGTAAGATATCTTTCTAATACAAGGTAATACTCATATTCAAACTTTGATTCAATTTCTATAACTATAACAATCTTATTTCGAGTGAAAATCTTACTTGAACTGTTTTCGTGTCATGATTCTGCTTCAAGAACTTTCAAGCCATCCAAGGATCCTTTGAAGCTAGATCTATTTTTCTCATTTCCAGTAGCTTTATCCAGAAAACTTGAGGTAGTAATGATGTTCATAACATCATTCGATTCATACATATAAAGTTATCTTATTCGAAGGTTTAAACTTGTAATCACTAGAACATAGTTTAGTTAATTCTAAACTTGTTCGCAAACAAAAGTTAATCCTTCTAACTTGACTTTTAAAATCAACTAAACACATGTTCTATATCTATATGATATGCTAACTTAATGATTTAAAACCTGGAAACATGAAAAACACCGTAAAACCGGATTTACGCCGTCGTAGTAACACCGCGGGCTGTTTTGGGTTAGTTAATTAAAAACTATGATAAACTTTGATTTAAAAGTTGTTCTTATGGGAAAATGATTTTTCTTATGAACATGAAACTATATCCAAAAATCATGGTTAAAATCAAAGTGGAAGTATGTTTTCTAAAATGGTCATCTAGACGTCGTTCTTTCGACTGAAATGACTACCTTTACAAAAACGACTTGTAACTTATATTTCTGACTATAAACCTATACTTTTTCTGTTTAGATTCATAAAATAGAGTTCAATATGAAACCATAGCAATTTGATTCACTCAAAACGGATTTAAAATGAAGAAGTTATGGGTAAAACAAGATTGGATAATTTTTCTTGTTGTAGCAACGTGAAAATTGGTAACAAATCTATATTAATCATATCCTAGCTAACTTATATTGTATTATACATGTATTCTAATATATTATGTAATCTTGGGATACCATAGACACATATGCAAATGTTTTGACATATCATATCGACCCAAGTGTATATATTATTTGGAACAACCATAGACACTCTATATGCAGTAATGTGAGAGTTAGCTATACAGGGTTGAGGTTGATTCCAAAAATATATATACTTTGAGTTGTGATCTAGCCTGAGACGTGTATACACTGGGTCATGGATTGATTCAAGATAATATATATCAATTTTTTTTGTACATCTAACGTTGGACAACTAGTTGTAGGTTACTAACGAGGACATCTGACTTAATAAACTTAAAACATCAAAATGTATTAAAAGTGTTGTAAATATATTTTGAATATACTTTGATATATATGTACATATTTGTTATAGGTTCGTGAATCGACCAGTGGCCAAGTCTTACTTCCCGACGAAGTAAAAATCTGTGAAAGTGAGTTATAGTCCCACTTTTAAAATCTATTATTTTTGGGATGAGAATACATGCAGCTTTTATAAATGTTTTACGAAATAGACACAAGTAATCGAAACTACATTATATGGTTGAATGATCGAAATCGAATATGCCCCTTTTTATTAAGTCTGGTAATCTAAGAATTAGGGAACAGACACCCTAATTGACGCGAACTCTAAAGATAGATCTATTGGGCCTAACAAACCCCATCCAAAGTACCGGATGCTTTAGTACTTCGAAACTTATATCATATCCGAAGGGTGTCCCGGAATGATGGGGATATTCTTATATATGCATCTTGTTAATGTCGGTTACCAGGTGTTCACCATATGAATGATTTTTATCTCTATGTATGGGATGTATATTGAAATATGAAATCTTGTGGTCTATGGTTATGATTTGATATATATAGGTTAAACCTATAACTCACCAACATTTTTGTTGACGTTTAAAGCATGTTTATTCTCAAGTGAATATTAAGAGCTTCCGCTGTTGCATACTAAAATAAGGACAAGATTTGGAGTCCATGTTTGTATGATATTATGTAAAAACTGCATTCAAGAAACATATGTCGATGTAATATATTTCTATTGTAAACCATTATGTAATGGTCGTGTGTAAACAGTATATTTTATGTGACGATCGCTCCAAATCCATATAGACGAACACGTCATTCATTGATTTCATTGCGAGGTATTTGACCTCTATATGATATGTTTTGTAAACATTGCATTCTTTTGAAAAGGCACACCATAAATGAATATTTAAATCAAAGGTTTTCAACATCTGACGATTTCTACATATAGACAATCACCATAAATAATAGTTTACAACATTACTTCCGTTGACAATGCAGTCAAAATAAGATACATGGTGATGATTTGGTGAATGCAACGTTTCCTTGAAAAATATGTCATGTAAGACTCCATGCACATAGCTTGTCTAACATCTAAGCAAACAGCGGAAGACTTCTAGGGAACCTGAGAATAAATATGCTAACAAGTGTCAACACAAAGGTTGGTGAGTTCATAGTTTTAATGTTTTGCATAATCTGTACATAAAAGTGGATCACAAGATTTCAGTTGTTCCATCCAGAAATGTTTATCAAAATATTCTACGAAATTGAGCACCCTGGTAACTAAACTTAACGTATATATAATTTGTACCCTTTGTATAATCATCTTAAAAATACACGCAAACCAACGTGCACGCTTCTCAAATAGCATATGTCCGTTAAATGGCTAGTGCTCTAGCTCGGACGGGGATATCAAGCCCTATGGATCCATATACTACTACTCGCGCCCACCAGTTCTTATAACTGGCAGTTAACAGTTACCAAAGCTAAGGGATTTTCGGTTCAAACTCAGTGTAGAATTTAGTATGTACTTGTATCCATTGCGTTTAAAATAAAGTGCATGTATTCTCAGTCCAAAAATATAGATTGCAAAAGCAATTAAAAAGGGAGCAAATGAAACTCACCTTAGCAGCATATAAACTCTTTCACCAAAGTGTGACCGAAACTCGGATTACCAAATAACCGTAGATCTCAACGTATCAATATTGTGATTTAATATTTTAGAAAAGTACGTAGACGCAACAGAGATGATAAACACTAGATTTGACTTGAGAATAATACCCTTGAACATTACCCATAACCTCCTTGGCAATAACCCATAGTTTCCTTAGCTCTATCCCGCTCGAAAACCATTTTGAAAGTGACACGCTCATAACCTCGTCGTAATATTTTATGTATAATATTACTAAAAATATTAAGATTAATAATAATAATAATCTTAATAATATAATAATAATAATAATAATAATAATAATAATAATAATAATAATAATAATAATAATAATAATAATAATAATAATAATAATAATAATAATAATAATACAGAGATAAATATAAAAGAAAATGAAGAACTGAAACAAAATCGGGAGAATTTATAGATTTGAGCCACCATCACCCACCATGCGATCGCATGGTTTCATGGGCATACGGCCATGCGATCGCATGGCCAACTGTCACCAGCCTGGTTCGTTTGTTTTTATCTTTTTCGACATAATATTATATATTATATTAAATTCACGTGCATAGTTGACTTGTAATTTTCGTTCCAATAAGTCGTACGTCGTCACTCGACTTATGTCCCGGTTCCGGTTTTTTGAACGTCCTTTCGTATACGGAGAAAACTTGTACTTTACGTTTCGTGAATCGTACCTTTGTCAAAATATAGTCTTAAATCATCCATAAACTATACCACTCGAGGTATAATTTATACATTTGAGTGTTTTGGTCATTTACTTTTATAAATCATCATCTCGCTATTTGTTAATATATATATAATATATACATTTACATTTTGAAATAGTGTTTTACTTTAGCAATTCACTGTAGCAAATAGTGATTTTCGAAAACACTGTAGCATTTTGGGTACTGTATCAATTTGAAAATACTGTAGCAAATTAGAGTTTTACTGGTTCATCTTAAATGCTTTAGTTAACTTATCTAAATATCAATCGAATCAATAAATGAATGTTACTATCGTTTACTAAATAACTTGAAATTATATATATGTATATATCTTTTTAATATACATAAATCAGTTTTTAAATACACATTGGAAGTTATTTATAAATAAATTTTAATAATAAATATTTCAACTTATCATATATATTCAAATAGATATTTAAACCAATAAGTTTAATGTACGATATTAAACAATTAATACATTGTTACCTTTTCAAGTTATAGTATATATGTATCTATTTACATATAATTGTTCGCGAATCGTCGAAAACAACCGAAAGGTATTTGAATATATGAAAGTAGTTCAAAAATTTTTAGATTCAGTTTTACAGACTTTGCTTATCGCATCATAAATGTTAATCATACAAAGATTAAGTTTAAATTTGATCAGAAATTTCCGGGTCATCACATTTTAGATTATCATTATTTGATAATCTATGTAATGCTTTTGAAACCTTTATTGATAAAATAAAGGTTATGGTTGTTTTAAAAATGAATGCAGTATTTGAAAAACGTCTCATATAGAGGTCAAAAACTCGCAACGAAATCAATTAATATGGAACGTTTATAATCAATATGAACGGGACATTTCAGTTGGTATCCGAGCGTTGGTCTTAGAGAACCAGAATTTTGCATTAGTGTGTCTTATCGAGTTTGTTAGGATGCATTAGTGAGTCTGGACTTCGACCGTGTTTACTTGAAAAATGATTGCTTAACAAATTTTGTTGGAAACTATATATTTTTAACATGTGAATATTATGTGATATATTAATCTCTTAACGCGTTTGATATTATGTGATAGATGTCTACCTCTAGAACAAGTCCCATTGACTCACCTAATAATAATGAAGAGTCAAATATAAATTGGAATGATTTGTGGACTGATTCACAAGTTCCCGAAGAGGAACTGGAAGAAGAGTCGGAACCGGAAGAAGAATCGGAACCGGAAGAAGAATCGGAACCGGAAGAAGAATCGGAACCTGAAGAAGAAATAGAACCAGTGGGGGAAATAATAAAATGGTTAAGTAGAAGAAAATCCTCAACCAACCGACCAAAGTTAATTATGGTCAATGGTGTTTCCGCCAAGGAAGCAAAGTATTTGGAGGATTACCAATTCTATGATGAATCGGATCCCGACAAGGATTCCGATGATGTTATAGAAATTACCCCAACACAATTTAATAAGACAAAAGAGAACAATAAGGGAAAGGGCATAAAAATAGAGAAATTTGATTCCAAACCCGATGAACTTTATATGTATCATCAACCCCCGTATTTCTTAAGTTGTGACAATAACCCGGGAACCTTTAAACCACCAGGTTTTTCTAAACCAATGTGGAAAACGACGGCTCGTATTAGGGGAACATCATATATCCCTAGAAACTTGGCAAAATGAACCAAAACCGAAAAAGAAGAAATGAGCGAGTCGGAATAATATAGTTGTATTCGTGTGGTGTAATATATGTAATATAGTGTGCTTATGCTTTATTATATATGTAAAAGTTGCTTGTATTAATAAGTATTTTTCTTATGAATCTAACTCTTGTCTATTTTACAGTATAAAAACACAAAATGGATAGACAACCCAATATTTTAGAAGACTTACCCGGAGACATGATTGATGAATCTTGTCTAGAGTCGGTCAGAATTCCTCGGCACAACTATTTATGGCAAAATCATTTTGTAAGACATTCGAAGAACGTTCCAAGAATGCCTTGGTTTATAAAAGGCTTTCGTTTGAAAGATGGGGGATATCACATTGGGAAACCCATAAGTTACGATGTGTTTACTTTGACACATATATTGCGGGGAACCCAAATGCTATTTTACGCAACGGGTTAAGAAATTATTTTGACTCAATGTATCCGAATATAGGACTTCATGATTTAGAAAAAGCGGCTAACATGCAACATAAAAAAGCATGTTATGCTTACGGGTTAGTAATTTTCGCTTCTCACCAAAGTGAGAAAAAGAACATCGGGCTACAACTATTAAACAAAACGTTCCCACAAGTGACGGAGTCGGTAATTGGGGTAAGAAATGAGGTTTTTAGGTTATTACGAGACTGTTGGTCATTACGTAACCTTCGTCCTTTTGATGACGTTACAACACGTTGTCATACTATCGGTCACAACGGTTACGTTCCACAAGACCAAGGATGGGAAGTGGTATTAGTAAAACCAGAATGCATGACTTATTTCTGGACGTATGAATTACGTGTCTTTGTTGCCTTTGCTGAACGCCTTATTTATTAACTAGAATTATCTTCGCAACTACTTTGTATCAAAGTTTTATGTGCTATATTTCATGCTATATGTAAAATAGCGGTATTGTAAGTTTGCAAGTTATTGTATAAAGGTTTGAATATGATATATATTTTTTTTGTGATTAGTTTTTCATATAGAATTGTAGTAGTTGAAATGGTATGTTAGCTACTAAGTATGAACTTAACGGGTAGGTACTACCCGAATTAAAGAGTATAAAATGCTAATATGAAGAAAGAGCTTTTATAAATATGTTCATATTATGCTACGAAATACTATTGACTACTCTTGATATTCTATATGATTAACTCGTTTCATTTGACTATTTTGAAGGAAATGGCACCGACTACTCGACACACCTTGAATATGAGTGAAGAGGAATTTCGTGCCTTTCTTGCTTCAAACATAGCCGCAGTACAGGCCGCGCTACATACCAACAATAACCTTGGATCTAACAGTACAAGAAATCGTGTAGGATGCACCTACAAAGAATTCACTGCCTGTAAACCTTTGGAATTTGATGGAACCGAAGGACCGATCGAATTGAAACGGTGGACCGAGAAGGTCGAATCGGTGTTTTCCATAAGTAAGTGTACTGAAGAGGACAAAGTGAAGTACGCTACGCATACCTTCACATGTTTTGCGTTAACATGGTGGAATACGTATCTAGAGCAAGTGGGACAAGATGATGCTTACGCATTACCGTGGTCAGCATTCAAGCACTTGATGAACGAGAAGTACCGTCCCAGAACCGAGGTCAATAAGCTCAAGACAGAACTTAGAGGGTTATGAACCCAAGGATTTGATATTACCACGTACGAAAGACGATTCACAGAATTATGCCTATTATGTCCGGGAGCGTTCGAAGATGAGGAAGAGAAGATCGACGCGTTTGTGAAAGGATTCCCGGAAAGAATCCAAGAAGATATAAGTTCACACGAGCCTGCCTCCATACAACAGGCATGTAGAATGGCTCACAAACTAGTGAACCAGATTGAAGAAAGAATTAAAGAACAGACTGCTGAAGAGGCCAATGTGAAGCAAGTCAAAAGAAAGTGGGAGGAAAACGGTGATAAGAATCACCAATACAACAACAGCAGCAATTACAACAATAATCGCAACAACTATCCCAACAATCGCAACATCAATCGCAACTACAATAAACGGCCCAACAACAACAACAACAACAACAGCAACTACAACAATCATCCCAAGAACAATAATAACCGCAACAACAACAACAATCAGAAGCAGCTATGCCAAAGGTGTGAAAAGTATCACTCGGGGTTCTGCACCAAATTTTGCAACAAGTGTAAAAGAAATGGTCATAGCGCGGCGAAGTGTGAGGTCTACAGACCAGGGGTTAACAGAACGAAAGGAACAAATGGTGTCGGAACGAGTAATGGCGGAGCAAGTAGTGTCGGAGCAAGTTATGCCAATGTAGTTTGTTATAAATGTGGAAAACCGGGCCACATTATTAGAAATTGTCCGAACCAGGAGAACACAAATGGACAAGGCCGCAGAAGAGTTTTCAATATTAATGCGGCAAAGGCACAGGAAGACCCAGAGCTTGTTACGGGTACGTTTCTTATTGACAATAAATCTGCTTACGTTTTATTTGATTCGGGTGCGGATAGAAGCTATATGAGTAGAGATTTTTGTGCTAAATTAAGTTGTCCATTGACGCCTTTGGATAGTAAATTTTTACTCAAATTAGCAAATGGTAAATTAATTTCAGCAGATAATATATGTCGGAATCGAGAAATTAAACTGGTTAGCGAAACATTTAAGATTGACTTGATACCAGTAGAGTTAGGGAGTTTTGATGTGATAATCGGTATGGACTGGTTGAAAGAAGTGAAAGCAGAGATCGTTTGTTACAAAAATATAATTCGCATTATACGAGAAGAAGGAAAACCCTTAATGGTGTACGGAGAAAAGGGTAACACGAAGCTACATCTTATTAGTAATTTGAAGGCATAAAAACTAATAAGAAAAGGTTGCTATGCTGTTCTAGCACACGTCGAGAAAGTACAAACTGAAGAAAAGAGCATCAATGATGTTCCCGTCGCAAAAGAATTTCCCGATGTATTTCTGAAAGAATTACCGGAATTACCCCCACATCGATCCGTTGAATTTCAAATAGATCTTGTACCAGGAGCTGCACCAATAGCTCATGCTCCTTACAGACTCGCACCCAGCGAGATGAAAGAACTGCAAAGCCAATTACAAGAACTTTTAGAGCGTGGTTTCATTCGACCAAGCACATCACCGTGGGGAGCTCATGTTTTGTTTGTCAAGAAGAAAGATGGTACATTCAGGTTGTATATCGACTATCGAGAGTTGAACAAACTTATCATCAAGAACCGCTACCCACTACCGAGAATCGATGACTTATTTGATCAACTACAAGGCTCGTCTGTTTATTCAAAGATTGACTTACGTTTCAGGTATCATCAAATGCGGGTGAAAGAAGATGATATTCCAAAGACTGCTTTCAGAACACGTTACGGTCATTACGAGTTTATGGTCATGCCGTTTGGTTTAACTAATGCACCAGCTGTGTTTATGGACCTTATGAACCTAGTGTGTGGACCATACCTTGACAAGTTTGTCATTGTTTTCATTGATGACATACTTATTTACTCAAAGAATGACCAAGAACACGGTGAACATTTGAGAAAGGTGTTAGAAGTATTGAGCAAGGAAGAATTGTACGCTAAATTTTCAAAGTGTGCATTTTGGTTGGAAGAAGTTCAATTCCTCGGCACATAGTGAACAAAGAAGGTATTAAGGTGGATCCGGCAAAGATAGAAACTGTTGAAAAGTGGGAAACCACGAAAACTCCGAAACACATACGCTAGTTTTTAGGACTAGCTGGTTACTACAGAAGGTTAATCCAAGACTTTTCCAGAATAGCAAAACCCTTGACTGCATTAACGCATAATGGGAAGAAATTTGAATGGAAGGATGAACAAGAGAAAGCGTTTCAGTTATTGAAGAAAAAGCTAACTACGGCACCTATATTGTCATTGCCTGAAGGAAATGATGATTTTGTGATTTATTGTGACGTATCAAAGCAAGGTCTCGGTTGTGTATTAATGCAACGAACGAAGGTGATTGCTTATGCGTCTAGACAATTGAAGATTCACGAACAAAATTATACGACGCATGATTTGGAATTAGGCGCGGTTGTTTTTGCATTAAATACTTAGAGGCACTACTTATATGGGGTCAAAAGTATTATATATACCGACCACAAAAGTCTTCAACACATATTTAATCAGAAACAACTGAATATGAGGCAGCATAGGTGGATTGAATTGTTGAATGATTACGACTTTGAGATTCGTTACCACCCGGGGAAGGCAAATGTGGTAGCCGACACCTTGAGCAGGAAGTACAGAGAACCCATTCGAGTAAAATCTATGAATATAATGATTCACAATATCCTTACTACTCAAATAAAGGAGGCGCAACAAGGAGTTTTAAAAGAGGGAAATTTAAAGGATAAAATACCCAAAGGATCGGAGAAGCATCTTAATATTCGGGAAGACGAAACCCGGTATAGGGCTGAAAGGATTTGGGTACCAAAATTTGGAGATATGAGAGAAATGGTACTTAGAGAAGCTCATAAAACCAGATACTCAATACATCCTGGAACGGGGAAGATGTACAAGGATCTCAAGAAACATTTTTGGTGTCTGGGTATGAAAGCCGATGTTGCTAAATATGTAGGAGAATGTTTGATGTGTTCTAAGGTCAAAGCTAAGCATCAGAAACCATCAGGTCTACTTCAACAACCCGAAATCCCGAAATGGAAATAGGAAAACATTACCATGGATTTCATGACTAAATTTCCAAGGACTGCAAGTGGTTTTGATACTATTTGGGTAATAGTTGATGGTCTCACCAAATCAGCACACTTCCTGTCAATAAGAGAAGATGACAAGATAGAGAAGTTAGCACGACTGTATTTGAAGGAAGTCGTCTCCAGACATGGAATACCAATCTCTATTATCTCTGATAGGGATGGCAGATTTATTTCAAGATTCTGGCAGACATTACAGCAAGCATTAGGAACTCGTCTAGACATGAGTACTGCCTATCATCCACAAACTGATGGGCAGAGCGAAAGGATGATACAAACGCTTGAAGACATGCTACGAGCATGTGTTATTGATTTCGGAAACAGTTGGGATCGACATCTACCGTTAGCAGAATTTTCCTACAACAACAGCTACCATTCAAGCATTGAGATGGCGCCGTTTGAAGCACTTCATGGTAGAAAGTGCAGGTCTCCTATTTGTTGGAGTGAAGTGGGGGATAGACAGATTACGGGTCCGGAGATAATACAAGAAACTACCGAGAAGATCATCCAAATTCAACAACGGTTGAAAACTGCCCAAAGTCGACAAAAGAGCTACGCTGACATTAAAAGAAAAGATATAGAATTTGAAATTGGAGAGATGGTCATGCTTAAAGTTGCACCTTGGAAAGGTGTTGTTCGATTTGGTAAACGAGGGAAATTAAATCCAAGGTATATCAGACCATTCAAGATTATTAATCGTGTCGGACCAGTAGCTTACCGACTTGAGTTACCTCAACAACTCGCGGTTGTACATAACACTTTCCACGTCTCGAATTTGAAGAAATATTTTGCTAAAGAAGATCTCACTATTCCGTTAGATGAAATCCAAATCAACAAAAAACTTCAATTCATTAAAGAACCCGTCGAAATAATGGATCGTGAGGTTAAAAGACTTAAGCAAAACAAGATACCAATTGTTAAGGTTCGATGGAATGCTCGTAGAGGACCCGAGTTCACCTGGGAACAAGAAGATCAGATGAAGAAGAAATACCCGCATTTATTTCCAGAAGATACGTCAACACCTCCAACTGCTTAAAATTTCGAGACGAAATTTATTTAACTGGTAGGTACTGTAGTGACCCGAACTTTTCCATGTTTATATTTATATATATATTAAATGAAATTGTTATATACATGATTAAGTGTTTCCAACATATTAAGCAATCAAACTTGTTAAGATTTGATTAATTGAAATAGGTTTCATATAGACAATTGACCACCCAAGTGGATCGGTGATTCACGAACGTTAAAACTTGTAAAAACTATATGATGACATATATATCATTATATATATAGTTAACATGACATTATGATAACAAAACATATCATTAAGTATATTAATAATGAACTACATATGTAAAAACAAGACTACTAACTTAATGATTTTGAAACGAGACATATATGTAACGATTATCGTTGTAACGACATTTAATGTATATATATCATATTAAGAGATATTCGTACATCATAATATCATGATAATATAATAATTTAAAATCTCATTTGATATTATAAACATCGGGTTAACAACATTTAACAAAATCGTTAACCTAAAGGTTTCAAAACAACACTTACATGTAACGACTAACGATGACTTAACGACTCAGTTAAAATGTATACACATGTAGTGTTTTAATATGTATTCATACACTTTTGAAAGACTTCAAGACACTTATCAAAATACTTCTACTTAACAAAAATGCTTAAAATTACATCCTCGTTCAGTTTCATCAACAATTCTACTCGTATGCACCCGTATTCGTACTCGTACAATACACAGCTTTTAGATGTATGTACTATTGGTATATACACTCCAATGATCAGCTCTTAGCAGCCCATTTGAGTCACCTAACACATGTGGGAACCATCATTTGGAAACTAGCATGAAATATCTCATAAAATTACAAAAATATGAGTAATCATTCATGACTTATTTACATGAAAACAAAATTACATATCCTTTATATCTAATCCATACACCAACGACCAAAAACACCTACAAACACTTTCATTCTTCAATTTTATTCATATAATTGATCTCTCTCAAGTTCTATCTTCAAGTTCTAAGTGTTCTTCAAAAATTCTACAAGTTCTAGTTTCATAACATCAAGAATACTTCCAAGTTTGCTAGCTTACTTCCAATCTTGTAGAGTGATCATCCAACCTCAAGAAATCTTTCTTATTTACAGTAAGATATCTTTCTAATACAAGGTAATACTCATATTCAAACTTTGATTCAATTTCTATAACTATAACAATCTTATTTCGAGTGAAAATCTTACTTGAACTGTTTTCGTGTCATGATTCTGCTTCAAGAACTTTCAAGCCATCCAAGGATCCTTTGAAGCTAGATCCATTTTTCCCATTTCTAGTAGCTTTATCCAGAAAATTTAAGGTAGTAATGATGTTCATAACATCATTCGATTCATACATATAAAGCTATCTTATTCGAAGGTTTAAACTTGTAATCACTAGAACATATTTTAGTTAATTCTAAACTTGTTCGCAAACAAAAGTTAATCCTTCTAACTAGACTTTTAAAATCAACTAAACACATGTTCTATATCTATATGATATGCTAACTTAATGATTTAAAACCTGGAAACATGAAAAACACCGTAAAATCGGATTTACGCTGTCGTAGTAACACCGCGGGCTGTTTTGGGTTAGTTAATTAAAAACTATGATAAACTTTGATTTAAAAGTTGTTCTTCTGGAAAAATGATTTTTCTTATGAACATGAAACTATATCCAAAAATCATGGTTAAACTCAAAGTGGAAGTATGTTTTCTAAAATGGTCATCTAGACGTCGTTCTTTCGACTGAAATGACTACCTTTAAAAAACAACTTGTAACTTATATTTCTGACTATAAACCTATACTTTTTCTGTAGGGTTTAGGGTTTAGGGTTTAGGGTTTAGGGTTTAGGGTTTAGTTTAGATTCATAAAATAGAGTTCAATATGAAACCATAGCAATTTGATTCACTCAAAACGGATTTAAAATGAAGAAGTTATGGGTAAAACAAGATTGGATAATTTTTCTTGTTGTAGCAACGTGAAAATTGGTAACAAATCTATATTAATCATATTATAGCTAACTTATATTGTATTATACATGTATTCTAATATATTATGTAATCTTGGGATACCATAGACACGTATGCAAATGTTTTGACATATCATATCGACCCATGTGTATATATTATTTGGAACAACCATAGACACTCTATATGCAGTAATGTGGGAGTTAGCTATACAGGGTTGAGGTTGATTCCAAAAATATATATACTTTGAGTTGTGATCTAGCCTGAGACGTGTATACAGTGGGTCATGGATTGATTCAAGATAATATATATCAATTTTTTTCTGTACATCTAACGCTGGACAACTAGTTGTAGGTTACTAACGAGGACAGCTGACTTAATAAACTTAAAACATCAAAATGTATTAAAAGTGTTGTAAATATATTTTGAATATACTTTGATATATATGTACATATTTTTTATAGGTTCGTGAATCGACCAGTGGCCAAGTCTTACTTCTCGACGAAGTAAAAATCTGTGAAAGTGAGTTATAGTCCCACTTTTAAAATCTAATATTTTTGGGATGAGAATACATGCAGCTTTTATAAATGTTTTACGAAATAGACACAAGTAATCGAAACTACATTATATGGTTGAATGATCGAAATCGAATATGCCCCTTTTTATTAAGTCTGGTAATCTAAGAATTAGGGAACCGACACCCTAATTGACGCGAACTCTAAATATAGATCTATTGGGCCTAACAAACCACATCCAAAGTACCGGATGCTTTAGTACTTCGAAATTTATATCATATCCGAAGGGTGTCCCGGAATGATGGCGATATTCTTATATATGCATCTTGTTAATGTCGGTTACCAGGTGTTCACCATATGAATGATTTTTATCTCTATGTATGGGATGTATATTGAAATATGAAATCTTGTGGTCTATTGTTATGATTTGATATATATAGTTTAACCCTATAACTCACCAAAATTTTTGTTGACGTTTAAAGCATGTTTATTCTCAGGTGAATATTAAGAGCTTCCGCTGTTGCATACTAAAATAAGGACAAGATTTGGAGTCCATGTTTGTATGATATTATGTAAAAACTGCATTCAAGAAACATATGTCGATGTAATATATTTCTATTGCAAACCATTATGTAATGGTCGTGTATAAACAGTATATTTTAGATTATCATTATTTGATAATCTACGTAATGCTTTTGAAACCTTTATTGATAAAATAAAGGTTATGGTTGTTTTAAAAATGAACGCAGTCTTTGAAAAACGTCTCATATAGAGGTCAAAACCTCGCAACGAAATCAATTAATATGGAACGTTTATAATCAATATGAACGGGACATTTCAAACGACACCACATAAATAAAACCATCCATTTTGGCCATATCATAAGAAGGATAAGTTTTTGGCGCCGCTGCCGGGGATAAAATTTCTGTTTGTTAGGGTAATTGTTGATTTCTGTCAAGATATCTTACATTTTTGAGTGGTGTCTAAGAAAGAAAATTATACATGGACTTAGTTGTTGGATTTTCCAAATAGTCTCCAATTATATTGGAATCAAAAGAATCATGCCTCTCCATTGTCGGCCTGGCCACTTGTTTCAAAGATAAATTGATAAGGAACACACATGCTTAACAAATAGAGAATTTGTCGGTATAAGATTTAAAGTCTCCATTATAGTAAACCCTTTTAAAACTATAAAATAAAATATTAATTATGGTATTAATTTATGTAGAAGTCAGTTCAAACTTAACTGATTACAAAGAAAGTGCGAAAGGCAGTTGCTCTCCCACAACTTTGAAAACCGGATAAGTTTTTCTTTATAAAAATAAAATGAATCTAACCCCTAATGAGTCTTATCAAGAATTAATTCTTGATCCTAGCAGTCCAAGAAGCCGGATAACTTAATCTGACTTAGACATTTCATTGCTTACAATTTGTGAACTTGAGTTTTAGGTTAGAAATTGGTGAAATTCTTGGAAATTTGAAGTTTTGTTAACTCATTTACGCTTAGTGATTCCCCTAATACACTTAGGAACTAGTTTTGGAACAATTTAGGATTGATTGAATATTGCAATTTTGATAAAAATGTACGAAATTAGACTTTCGATTTTTCCTGACATTAAAACGTTTTTAAAACTTAGGATGACTTGAAAACTAGTCTAAATTAAGATATCATTGGCTTAAGAATGAAATTGGAACCTAGTCTTTGATTTTTCTTATTTTGTATGTTTTGATTAAAATGAATATTTTTTGATAAAAATGGTTTTAAATCACGACTTAAGGACGTTATAGGAAAAGTTTGATGTTTAAAAATATTTAAGGTAATTAAAAATGGTCATTAGGACCATTGTATGCTTAAGAATCATCTTACTTTGAACAAATTTGCTTATTACGACTAACTCGCTATAATTATTATTTTAAAGCATTATTTGTTGCAATTACGGGTGCACTTTGAATTTTGCTTGGAAATAAGTTTATAATTAGTTTGGATATTGTTTGCGGTAATTTTGGCTATAATTGACAACAACATAGTTATGAAAAATGCCATTTTAAAGCCCTAATTTCGAATTTTTTTTGAAAAAAATATATGCATTTTTCAGTGTTATAATAAGTCTTATTATTTTGGAACATAACCTACATTGTTTGATTATTGCAGATGGTAAATAGAAACCATCTTCTCGACGAGTACGAGTAAATGAGCCGTTTATGCGTAACCAGATAAACAGGCAAAAGGGTCACAACAAGTTTCGCAATTGGGAAATAATGGAACAATGTAGGTGTGCGGATGAATTGAGAGGAATGTTAAGTTTTCAGGCGAATGGAAAAAACTCACAGCGCCTGACAAACGTTGTTTGAGATTAACGTTCATGTGTATCAGGAACCATTTGCTGAGTTTATGGCTACATGGAATTTTGAGGCAAACATTGACACAAAAGAGTACAACAGTCATCGTTGCACCTCACTCTTGCACAGTTCGCCATTCACCTGGAACTGTACAAGAGCAATCATGTTAACCGCTCAGTATTCAAGAGAGGGTATACTACTTTAGACCCTACGATCGATCATCAGGTTTTCTGGAAAACCTACACCACCGATCAAGAAGACTGGAGTTTAGGGAAAAAGGCCTCCAGTTTTATTAACCTAATCCATCGCATCCTACACCACCTCATAGTCAAGATTCTTCATCCAAAATCCCAGCATAGCGGAGTTGTCACCATTGCTGACAAACGTCTTATGTACTCCATATTCCACAACCGGAATATACAGGTAGCATATCTTCTGTCCCAGGCATTCACTAAAAAGAGAAACGCACCGGGTACAATTGAGCCGGTTTTGGGAGCCGTGTCACAAGACTTTTTAGTCGAATGCATATTTTGGGCAGTATTAAGGAAATAGGTTATCGAAGGGTGACTGAGTCAGAGGATATTGGGTACAAACTACTGCACAATTGGTAGTTCATTCAGTTACATGATCAGCAGTTGATTGTTCTAGCTAACCCGGCAATTGCAGATTCAGTCGATCAGACTGTGACTGGTGTGACAGTTAGAGGTTTTAGACCCGACCCGAGGATGAGGGATGGTAGGAGGCGACGAGGTTCGCAGGAGCCGAGGGATGATGATGATCCCACGATGCATGGTGGACCCACTGATAGTGACACTCGAAGGCACTCACCAGTACGTCAGGGGGCTCAGCCACATTATGAGCCGTATCATTATCACATAGGGGATTTGCTTGGGCCGGAGACATAGTTTGCTGAGACTGCGATCTTTCAGAATCTGGATCACTTCACGTATTATGCGGGCAGACAGCTTAACGTCCAACCGTATCCTTGGCATTATTCTATGATCGTCGCCCATAGAGAGCCTAGAGAGGCAGGGACTAGTTATCAGCATCCACCACCTCTTCCTCCTCAGCATCATTATACTCAACACATGGTTATTCCATCTCCACCACGGGAGCTGAACACAATCAGGCTGTGAGCCAGGGTATGGCTGAGGATGTGACACAGGGTTTAGGAGAAATGGGTGTACACAATGATTGGGGTCGAGATCTGATGGAAGGACAGGGTTGGCGTACGGGGCCTATGATTCATACCAGCACCTCATTGCTTACCGGGCTGATTGCACGTTCGGACGAGGTTCGTTTCAGGGTATCCTCAGGCACGAACACTTCGGGATGGGTACAATAGTTGGCCACCGATGAGGAAATGGCCGATGAAGGATAATCAGACTTGAGACCTCCGAGACAGCCCCGCACGAGCGTATCATTCTCTCTCCTTCCACACCAGCCAGATCAGCCATGATTCTCCCTATCTCTCTATTTCATTTATGTTCATTTGTGATGTTATGATACAATATTACATTATTTCTGTACGCCCAATCTTGGGCATAACTACTTTTTATGTTTAGTTTGTATGATATAGGTAGAATAAATTTGCATAAATAAACGTCACAAACAAACGACGATCGAGACCATACACGCGATAGAAGCATGACTTGGAGCAATGACGCATTGAACGAGAATGGCACCACCACAAGAATAGAAGAAACAATAATCGTCGAACCATCCATACACACCTTGCAATCATAGAGGAGTACTACGTCTTCACCACTATTTCAATAATATACTAGACCACTTTAAACACTAAGTGTGGAATTAGCAACCCCGCTACCATAAACTTATAATAACAAAATGTTTTTCAAAACTAAAGTGTGGGATACGTTGTATCCTTAACATTGAGGACAATGTTATTTTAAAGTGTGGGATAGCAATATATTGCACATAATGATTCTCGTAAAATCCTCAAGTATTTAATAAACAAAATTTGTCACCAAATTTAAAACTTTTCGAGCTACAAAACACTTAGGATTACAAAATTCTATAAATGATCAAAAAGTTTTTGTTACAAAATAGACAAGGGAGTAAAATAAGGTCAAAACTTTTTGCCAAAACCGAACTAAATTCTCTAAAAGAGCATTGCATAACCAAAGGCGCAATTCAACCCATTATAATTATTGTGAGGCACCCCAAAATAAGGCCTGGCAAGCACTCATTTTTAGTGCTTCACTATTTTCATTGAGTACGCCGATGTTAGCATCTATGAATCAGAACTTGCTTTTGATCTACATTTCAGAATCACACCTTTTGACGAGAATTACTAGGTTAGAAACCTCAGCTAATCGTGAAGATAAAAACGCCCTCATTACATACCTTCATTTCCATTTCCACCACAACTCCATCTATCGCTACCTATTCGTTTCATTCATTTCATAAATAAAGAAATAAATCTCGACGAAATCATATTTCTGGGAATTCTTATATAAAACTGCAGTAGAAAAAATGCGAGCATCTAAGTCAAGTATCAAGGAGACCTCGAAGAGAAAAGCAAAAGATGTTTGCTAAAAAAAATGATGAATAAAGGTTCTGAGAAAAGGAGCGGAACCAAAAAGATTCGAGAAAAGAACTCCTGGCAGTAAAAAAAAAAGAATGCTCATTCTGAAATTCCCGACAAAAAGCTGAAAGGATTATCAAATTGATCATTATAGGAAAACTCCTATCTATCCAAGCCCTATTGCAAACCTAACCTCCAAATCACCATCTCTTCATGATATAAGCTGAGTCTAAAACTGAAAATTCTCTAAAATAAGTGATGGAGATTTGAGTCTTGATCAAGCCTACGACAAAGAATGCAAACATGACTGTCTAGGAGCGATTTCATTTCTTAAAACTATAGGACACCTAATACACCTTAGTGAATTGAGTGACCCGAGTGAGATAGCTTAAGTTATGTAACCTCCTCTCATGCTTGTGAAAAAGATTCAAAAATAACAAAAAGGATAAAACCGAGTTTTCGCTCATACGTCTTGCGAAACAAATATTGCTTGATCACTATGAATTGGAATCTCCTATGCTAAAAGCTCGAAAGTTTGCTTGAGGACAAGCAAAGTCTAAGTGTGGGATATTTGATATCGGCTAAAAATTCACATTTTTACCTCGATATTAGAGCCCAAAAGTAATAAAGTTCCAAGCTTTGTCGGCAAATATTCACTTTGTCGGTTAATTTTGTAGAAATTATAATTACGAAGACGATGCAAAAAAATCAAGAGAATAGGAGCTAAAATGAAGATTTTAGAGCGAAAACGGTGAAAGACGAAAAACCAATTCACGATCAAGGAAATCAAGTTATGATCCAGCGAACATAAGCTAACCAGGGCAGGCCATACGGCTTGCCATATGGCCTTCCAGTGTGAAAAATGGTCTGCCACACGACGTAGGCAAACGACCATACAATCCGGCTTGCCAGCCCATACGACCTGCAAAAACGGCCTGCCATACGGCTTGCCAGCCGTATGCAGGCCATTTCCAAGTCTATTTAAAGGGATTTTCATCATCTATTTTCAACACACCTCTTTTCACTCTCTCACTACAATACACTTTCTCACACTAGAGCTTTCAAGGCCTTCTCACCTCCGAACCGGAAATTAAGTTCCCGGAGGCGAACGTCGAAGATTGTACTAGGAGCGGTCTAGAGGATGTCAGCACTTGTAATGGTCCAGATCTCGTCTGTAAGCAGTGAACGCTTTCCTTAATTTAATAAAGTTATCTTTTTACTTTAAGGTGCTTTCACCATGCATGCTTATCTATCCGTTGCAAATGTTTATTATATATTGAATATTTTATCTGAAACTTTTACTATTGTTATACTGAAACCTTAACGGTTTGGAAGTATAATTTACGGATCACCCTCTCTACTTATTCACGTGGCTATAACCTAGTATTAGAACCTGATCAACTCTAGGATATAATGTAAGTAGTTATGTGTGCTTAACATCACAATAGGGATATAGTACCTACATACGGATAATTATTTATCCGCCAAAGAAAAGCTGCCCATTTAGGTTTTGATTAGAGTAGGCAATATAGAGTTCAGTGAACACTGCCTTACTCAAAAGCATGATTCGTGTCAGAAGCAACGTTCTTGATATCCTGTAAGATAATCCGGGGTTGAGTAAGTGATCACCACGGAGAGACCTCTAATCCAATTAACAATACCTTAGAATATCTAAGATTGCACATCTGTTAATGTTAAGGCATAGCTTAGTATTAAGTGGTAGAACGTTACTGTAGTTAGACCAACTAGGATTAAGAGAACCTGAGACTTTCCTTTAGGGATATACCACTTTATTCATGCACCTAGGATTATATCCATAAGGTCGTTTAAACTTTCTAAGGTTAACGTTGGGAGTAGGGATATCCGTCTTAGCCAGAATCTTCAAACTCTAAACTCTTAGTGATAAATTGATTAGGGTAAATAACCTAATTAGTTGAGGTTTAGTGTTTATTCTCGAAAGTTAAACTCTCGTAATAGTTCCCCATCAGTATTCTATTCTTCATACCTATCCCTTTTTATCTTTATAGTTTGTATTACCTATATTTAATCTTAATCTATCACCACTTGTCACTAGGGTTAACTATTTAGGCACTTTTATCCCACATTACTAAGCAAACATACAAAAATATGAACCTGAGTTATATTTTCCACTTACTCGTTAAAAGGAAGACAAGTAGGTGAATTATAGCTAGGAAACCCAGCTAAATATAAATAATAAAACCATTACTCTCTTTTGGTAACTAATTATGATGTTTTGCGACCTAACGACATCGCATAAAAAAGGTCCGTTTTGGCAATATCAGTGATCACCACCATAACAAATGTAGTCCAGAACTTGTTGAAAAGTGGCTCGAATACCGATGATTTTGACAAATGGTCGATTATTTGGAATATGGAGAGCAATAATGATGGAATTAACATTGACAGACACTTCCAAGTTGTTGCTTACGTATCCCCTGATGTAGGGAGGACCATGATTGGGTGTAATCAAATAGTAGCTACACCAAAAATGCCCTAATGTCTCTAAAACGATGACGATTGGTTTCATTATAAGTGGATAGCAGATGGGTTAATAGAGAATGTAGAATACCACATTTACGTATCCATTTTAAGCATCCTTGAGGACTACCTGCAGTTTTTGTGTAGAGTTCCCATGTTGAAATCAGATTTCTCAAGTAGGAGGAGCAGTGATGGTGATATTGCTCGGTTTATACATCTTTATCTTCGCAATATTGGGTTATGTCTCATTTTTTGTGCTAACGATTGAAGCTGTTATGAAGATTAAAGTTGAAGATTAACGCCTTTTTGTATCATGGTGTTATTTGGTAATTTTTGGTGTTTTTAAAGTGTTTTGGGGCCAAAATATGGAGTATAAAGTTCCAGGTTCGAACCCGAGTTAACACCAATTTTTAAAGTAATTTTTCAAGTTGAAAATGGAGTTTCAGACCTCGCTATCGTGAGCTTTTAGTTACCAGTCATGAGAAGAGAGTCAAAGGCATGTTCTCGAACCGAGGATGGGAGTAAAAATTTACTCGTGATCACGAGCCTATGTCGTCCAGACCATAGCTTTAAATTTCACAGCTCATTTTAATTTTGGGTGTTATGAATTGTCTTACAAATTTTGGCTATTTATGAGCATTTTTAGGGCGATTTTGGAGCTACAAAGACCCATCTTCACCAAATCAAAATGGGTTTAACATAAAGCTTCAATCTTACATCATTGGTACTTTGTTTTTCATTAATTTTAGTGATAAAATCATGAATTACTATTGTTTCAATTGTTTGTTAGATTTTTTGACTGATTAATTTATCTAACTAGTCGACTTAAGTTCACCTAAACCCAGACGTGAATAAACCTAAAAAGGCATAAGATTAATACTTGCACCTGAATCCGCTAAAGATCTAAACACTTCAAATTCAGTCACTCTACAGGGCACAATGAAAGGCCCAGGTCACCTAGTGATTTACAATCACCTGCGATTGAATGATGAATCACAAGTGATTGGCATGCAAAATCACTTATGATTGACATGTAGAAACACATGATTGCCTTGTTATATCATTATAAAGGTATAGTAGTTTACAATCACAAGTGATTGGAATGCAGAATCACAAGTGATTGCAATTCATAATCACAACTGATTGGAATGTTGAATCACAAGCGAATGGCCATGAAGAATCACAAGTCATTGGTATGCAGAATCACAAGTGATACGCATGCAGAATCACATGTGATTGTCATGTATAATCACAAGTGATTGGCCTGCAAAATAACATGTAGCTGTTTAATAATTTAATCACCCATCAACAATCAATAGTCAAACCATCAACCATAGTAGATAATAAATACGTTATTGACACCACAAGTGATTGGGAATGCAGAATCACAAGTGATTGACAGAATCACAAGTGATTGGAAAAATCACATGTGATTGGCAATGCGGAATCATAAGTGATTCACATGTTCAATCACATGTGATTGTATATGCACTATCACATCTGATTAGCTGACAAACATAGCTCATACTCGTTTGATAAAATTAATCAACCATCAATAATGAAAAACATCAACCATAGTAGATAAAAAAGAAATACATAAATTAAGAGCTAAACCATTACTGTTTCATTTATAATCAAACAAAAACATATATATGTTGTAAAAAATATCGTGTACCAAATAACATATTTGTTAACACATAAAACATAACCTCAATAAAATACAATCTGGATTTGTTTTTCCACAAAACACTTCACTTTTTAATATATGATAAGGACTCCTTTAATTTTGCAACACGGACGACTCTTGATTTTTGTTCATAAACAACAACCTTCCTATAGTCTTTTTTCGCATGAGATTTGTTGAAGTCTTTTGTATTTCAAATCATCTTGTCAGCATGCTGATTTAGAGAATGTGTTAAAATCTTCGCTGCATACCGGACTCTCAACTTCCTCAGCTGATTTCCTTGCTCCAACGATCCAGGGGCCAATTCCTCCATCCATTCCATATCGGTTGTGGCTTTAGATCTGTCAGTGTGGTACATGGCAAGATACCACAATCGACAACATTATCTCTTGTTGTCCATGGCATCTTCATTTGACTTGGTTTCAGTTTATCAATCATCATTGCCAATGGATGCTCGTGCAGTTTTAGATGCTTACCAAAGCAATATTGCTGGAAAAACAAATTGGGAAAATAAACATCAGATTTTCAGAATCACATGTGCTAAACTAACATAACCTCATTTTAGTTCAAGCGATTGAATGATGTAATCACATGTGATTGAATAATACAATCACATGTGATTGAGTATTCTAATGACATATAGAACATGTAGTTGTTACTGAAAATATAAAGTGCTAATAGATATATGAAATTATATTATGCGGTCAACAATCTGTGAGAAACTTATTTAATATACAATAAGTAACATTCTATAAAGGAAAACTAACTACAAGGTAGCAAACTTTGGCATATTGTGATTGAAAGTTTAAAACCATTAAAGTGTTGTCGATTATTTCGAGCTTTGGAATTATCAAGTCAAACACGAGGACAAAGATATGATTATTTCTGCAGATGGGGAAAAAAACTTGTTGCAAAGTAATGGTGTATTCTAGGGGATACACGCATAAAAGCATCATTTTTGTGCAAAAGAACGGATCAAAAAGCATAAAAGATAGCAATATTTGACAGCTTTTAGTATTTTCCATCCAACGCTCACCAGGCCGCCCAGCGTCAGGCGTAAGCCATACATGTAGCTTCTATCCTTAAGCCCTTCTATTAGGCGTGTGTGCAGCATCCAGCCACGTCGGCCACGCCAAAGTCGGTTCCAAATATTTTGCATAACTGAATTACTCGGCGTTTGACACGTGTTTCCCGAGAATTTTGGACATTCTACGCCTATAAATAGACCCCTTAGGTCACCACATTTCATATCTGAACTTCAGTTAGAGAGAAGTACATTTTCTCTCTCACACAGTACTTTCTCACTCTAAAACCTTAACCGCTTAGCAACATAACGCTACACGGACCGATTCCTGATTGGTCCAAAGACTGACTGAGGCCACCTCACGGATTTCTCATCCCTGTTCTGGGTCTGCAGGGAATATTTCCCGAGGTTAAATATCAGTCGGCAACATATCGCTCAACGCTAGGCTGTTATTATACTGTACTCGTACCTTTCATTCGCTATATGGAAAATAGTACCAACATATGGCACCATCTGTTTCGAAGAACAACAAGAAGACCAAGAATGCTAAAGTAACTTGCATGACTACAATACAAACACCACTCGACCCAATTATGAAAAACCTCTTTGAGAATATACCAGTTGATCAATTAACTTTGGAAGAAACTTCAATTGAAGAAGGAGATCATGTGAATGCTGGTACAACAGAAGAACATGTGAATGATACTGCACCACGATTGAAGAAAGCATTATTGGATAACTCCGGCGGACGAATGTGGAAAGCTACATGGGGAACGCATAACATTTCTTTTAATAGAACATCTGATGTAAACGCTAAACATACAAGCAAAGGGAAGGCAATTTCCATACAGCAATTATTCAACTCAATTAATCAATTAAATACGTTGGTGGATGATTCTGAGCGTGAACACACTGGTGAAGGTTTTCTGCAAAATACATTATAATATGGACAAGAAGAAGAGCAACCATTTATGTCTGAGGAAATGGCAAGAAAGTTACTGGATGGGATTTTGAAAAAAATGGCGCCATTAAAATACAAGCAAAAGTTAGTGCAGCCCGCCATCCGTGCAACGTTGGTGGATAATATGTTTGCTTTAATCACAGGAGATGAATCTATTAAGCCTCCGGCAATGGCAGAATCAACTCAATGTTTTGTTACTCGGATTGTAGAATATGTATTACCAAGAAACCTGGGAATTTTGTCTATCGGTGTTTATGATGGAACAACTGACCCAGAAGATTTTCTTAATATGTTTGAGGGAGTTATGAGGCTGCAACATTAGGAAGATGAGGTTGCATGTCATATGTTTCCTTTGGTGTTGCAGAAGATGGTACGAGAGCGGTTTGCAAGTCTTCCGCCAAGAAGCATTACCAGTTTTCTTGACTTAAGGGCCAAATTTGTCATGCAATACCAAAGTATGAGGAGTTGCACATTGTAATGACCCTGGATTTTTCAACGTTTATTTATTAATAATTATTATTATTAATACGTGTGATTAAACGAATGTATGTTATTACATTTACTTGTTACCATGATTGCTCGTACTTGACTTTAATTGCCCGAAACGTCTTTGTGACACACGAAACTTACACGAATAATATTTTCAAGTATTATTTACATTCATGATTAATTTTATTAATCATTTTAATTAACTATGGTGATTAGTTAGTTACTTGGGCTTTTAATTGGATTAACTTGTTAATTGCATACATACTTGGGCTTTTAATTGAACTTGGGCCTTTACTAGTGTTATTGGACTTTAGAAGCCCACCCTACATCTTTTATGGACTTATTAGCCCAACACTACTTGTAAGTATCATTTTAGATGGTAACTAGTTAGTTTTGTCACATGAGAATCTAGTTACTCCTTAATCCCCATGCAAGCAACTCTATTAACCACACCTTTTAAGCTTTTCATGCAAGTAACCAAAGAACATTTTTCTTCCCCTCCTCCTTGCCAAAAACCGTCGGCCTAGGGCCCTTTTGGTGGGTTCAAAATCTTTTTTTTTACTACTTAGTCTTTTGTATCTTCATTTCAATTACACATACTTACTTGCTATATCACTTTTCTCTTATATTTTCTCTCATTTCTCTCTAAAACTAGTAAGTAACTTAAGCAATATTTCTCTCCTTTCCTTGTCACAAAACCGAACCAAGATCACCTTATATCATCATCATTCTTTGTTGTTTATTGTTACTTGGTTCATGTTGTTGTTTGTTACTTAATTACTAGTTGTTGTTATTGTTCTTTACTAGTTTCAAGAATCAACTCTTTATTTTGATTCTTCATAATAACTTGTATTTACAAGAACACTCAAGAACATAACTCACTAGTTATGTTCTACATGTACTTTCTTTAAAGATTGCAAGTTCATGTGTTGATTAAAATCATACTTGTAGTTCTTGAAGTAAACTTAAGATTTACTTTTCTTAAAGATCAAACTTTGTTTATTTAATTTATCACTTTATTCTTGCATTTTAAATTCATGTTTGTTGGTTATTATTGGTCAAGTGTTACTAGTTAACCTTGATCTCATTAATCTTGAACTTAAGGTTAACTTTAAAAGTTCAAGAACATGTAAATGAAACTTTTAATTATAACTTTGTACATTTATGTTAGATCTAGACTTTTGAGTCTTGGATCTTCAAGATCAAACTAAGAACTATGTTCTACAACTTAAGATCTTGATTTCATAAATTTACTTCAAGTTTGTAACTTGTTTTTACTTTTAAAGTTCATGTAAGTGTTAGATCTAAGACCTTGATGTAACTTTGGTTCATCAACTTCATACAACTCTTAAGTGAGTTGATCTACATGTCTTAGACTCACACTTGTGTCATAATTGTTAAAACTTAGTTAATATTACTTTTATATTTCATGCATGTGTTAAATCTAAGACTTTGATGTAACTTTGGTTCATCAAAACACTTGCAACACTTAAGTGAGTTGTGCTTCATGTCTTAGACTTGCACTTGGGTTATGATGGTCAAATCTTGGTCAAGATGATGTAAACACATCAACAAGTTGTACACTTGAAGCTATACGCATCAAGGATGAGAACCGTGATAAGCATCAAGCATCAAACTCATCGGAACCCATTATTTTACTGCTTTCTGCTTTCTGCCTTCTACCGATGTTTTCTAGTTTCTGTAACAAACCAGTATACCTGGGCTACTGTAACCATGATTTTCAGATATATCTTTTTGAGTAGATAACTTTTCATATAGGACTCGTCTTAATCCGAGTTACGGTTTAGGATTTATGGCCCTCCGATCGTCACTATGTCCTTTTAACGTTGTGCAGAAATTTCTGACCTACTCGCACTTAGACCGTCGCCACGGTCAAACAAAGATGATTTTGCTTCTGTAAATTTTACCACACTTAAAGGACTCATATACGGAGCCATGGCCACTGGTCTCATCTTAATTCAGTAAGGGTAGAGGCCGTGGTGACTGATCGAAGTCAGCCTTTGTCTTAAACTACTTTCATAAACGAAACTTACTTTACGCCTTTTGTTTGATGATGAATGATGATGACCTTTAAGACCTTATTTATATACTTTTAAACCTATTCAGACGATTTACTAACTTAGTACTATTTGACTTAGGTTGAGGACTTTCGGACCGATTACTTGCACACTTTTCCCGACTCGACTTTACGACTACTTTATCATTGTGAGTTATAGCATTCCCTTTTTACTTTAACTTATTTTGGGAACTGAGAATACATGCGGATTTTATGTTTTACATACTAGGCACGAGTACTTAAACTTATATATGTGTGGGTTATACAACGGCATAAACTTTCCCTTTAGCTCGGTAACGTTTAATCATTGGTTTTTGAACCGTGAACGCGAATCTTAGATATAGATCCATAGGGTTTGACATCCCCACTCGGGCTAGTCGCGCTAGCATTTAACGAGTGTTTAATACTTCGTAAACATACGCACTTGCCAAGTGTACTTTCAGGGGGTATAAACGTTATGTTAGTTACCAAGTGCCCACGGTTAACATATACTTTATCATACTGTTTTGAAACACTCTTTGTAGCACTGAAATCTCGTGGCCTACCTTACATACTGTTATACTTAAACTATAGCTCACCAACCTTTGTGTTGATGTTTTTAAGCATATTTTTCTCAGGTGCTTGAGGTTAGCTTCCGCTGTGTACTAGTCATGCTGTAGATACCCGCTGCTTAGAGTTGTCATCGCATGAACTACTTTACCTTGCATTCAAACTTTAGTACTTTTGAACTATGACTTGTAACGACCATTGTGGTCACATACACTTATTATTTGCTTCTACTTAGTGAAGCATGCTTTTGGATTGTAAAACATTCGATGTTGGTTTAGACATCACTTTATTTATGAATGCAAACTCTTTTTGAAATCGCATATAGTACTTAACCTTGTAATGATCCTGTTGTTGATGATTCATACACGATGGTTTTGTACGGGGCATCACATTTGGTATCAGAGCATTGGTTGTAGGGAATTAGGTTGCATTAGTGAGTCTAAGACCGACCCGAGTAGGATTCACTAATAGGACTAATCTACAACTTGCTAGTTTACGTGTTTCTGCTGAACTTACTGCATGTTGCTGCTTACTTTTACTGCTATATGCCGTATGATATTACATGATTTCACTACTGTATGATATTACTTGCTTTCGATTGCATGCTACTTCTATACAATTCGTTATTATTGCCATGCTACTTTTTGTTATACATGATTTAAACTGTTGGCCTAATACGTGCTTGCTTTATGACTTACTGACATGAAAAATTTATTTTTCCTTGTTCAGATGTCAGATGTACCACCTGCTATCATTTTGGGCAGTTTAGACTCTTCAGCTACTCCACTTACCACCATTGCTGATCCACCGATCCCGATGCGCACGAGTGACCCCGGCGCTTCATCTTCCGGGACTAGCAGCCAGCCGCCTGCACCAGTGGCTACTATTGACGGACACGTGGACCCTATGGAGATTCCAGCTCCGTCTGCTCCCGGACCCTCGGAGTCACAGCCCCGCATCGGTGGTGTTGTGATCCCCGCGGAGTTCGGGGAAGGGCCATTCCGTAACCATATGCGCATGCCGTGCCGACGCGCTCCTAATGGACGTTTAGTGCTGATTCCGCCATTCAGATACAGACAGATGATGGACACTCATGGACGACCAGTTCAGTCACCCGTGTCACCACCACATGATTCTGATGATCCTTCATCTGATGACTCCTCTACAGATGACTCCAGTGACTCCGACGAAGAGAACCTTGATGACGTACCTATACAGGCACCCTCCACCCCGCCGAAGAAGTGGTACCGTCCTGATGGCACCGTCATTCCAGGGGTGAATGGAGGTCGTGCTTTCACTGACGCTTTTGGTCAGCGTTGGAGGGTTACTGCCCGTAAACGGCTTTTGTCGTACCCTGCCGACCCACAGATACGTAAGGTTCCCCGTTACGTGCTGACTATTTCTGGAGCCGGGACATCTGCACCCCGTTTCATGGGGTCTGCACCATCCGCTCCACCGGCCCCACCTGTACCACCAGCACCGCCCGCCCCACCAGCTCCCACTGTCGAGGAATTGACAAGGGAGGTGGGAATCCTCCGAGCTCGGGTTACTGAGCTCGAGGAGCAGTTGGCTCAGGTTTTAGACATCCTACACCCACCTTCACCGTAGGACCTTTTGTATTAGATTTCATGATGTAATCTAGTTGTAGTTTCATATTTCACTTATGTATTGTACGAACCTATCATGATGTATGAAACTTATTATTAATGAATGGAAACTTTGTGATGTTACTTTTTGCACAAGTGTTCTATTTACGTTACTGTATGGTGTTTTGTGGTACATGTATCAACTTGCGTTACTTAATTAACATGTGTTGTGCTGTTTACATGTTGGTTGTTATATACTATATTATTATATATTGAACGCTGGATTTTGACTTGAGTCAAAATGTTTGTATAGAACACCATGGCTAACGGTCGATCCACACCTACTGCTGCTCAAATTGAAGAGATGATCCTAGAACGTGTAGCCGCAGCCCTAGCAGAAAGAAACCTCCAAGCTCCACCGCCACCACCACCGGTTATCTCACCCGTTCGAAATGGGTGTACTTACAAGGAATTCCAGAGCTGCAAACCACATAACTTTAGTGGAACCGAGAGACCGGTTGGTCTCACCAGATGGTTCGAGAAACTTGAATCAGTATTCCGAGTTAGCAACTGTTCAGAGGACAGCAAAACCAAGTTTGCATCTTGCACGCTATCTGACTGCGCACTAACGTGGTGGAACACGTTAGCTCAAGCAAAAGGTATCGATGAGGCGTATGCTACGCCATGGGAGGAATTCAAAGCGGCTATGATTGATGAGTATTGTCCGAGAACCGAAATATAAAAGATGGAAATGGAATTCATGCAGTTAAAGGCCGTTAGGAACGACCTTGATAGTTACTACAGGAGATTTTTGGAACTAGCCCTGATGTGTCCGACAATGGTCACCCCAGAATTCAAGCGAATGGAGAGATACTTCTAGGGACTCCCTAAGAGCATTAAGGGAAATGTTACCTCATCCAAACCACCAAATGTTCCCGAAGCGATGTGCATGGCGCATACTTTAATGAATCAGATAACCATCGATGAACCGGAGAAAACTAAATCTGAAGCAGGTACTAGTGAGAAGCGCAAATGGAATAACCACAACAACAACAACAACAACAACAACAACAGGGGAAGAAACTATGAACAGAACTCGGCGAAACGACATGAGGGTTTCAGAGGAAACAACAACGGTGGAAACCCCAACAACAACACCAACTCTAACCCGAACTACAAGGGAACCCTACCTCAATGCAAGAGGTGTTACAAACACCACACTGGGTATTGCAATGTTGTCTGCGAGAAGTGCCAACGGTCTGGGCATGTTGGAAAAGACTGCAAGGTCACCACTTTGAATGGGAAGCCGAACCCCACAGGGCCAAGGAAGTGTTACGAATGCGGGCAGACAGGCCATTTCAGAAATGCGTGTCCAAATAAGTGAAAAGATGGCGGACCACCGCGCGCTAGAGCTTTCAATGTTAATGCAAGGGACGCACGCGAAAACCCCGACTTGGTGACATGTATATTCAAAATCAACAATCTTTTAGCTTCTGTCTTGTTTGATACTGGTGCGGATAGAAGTTATGCATGTAGACATTTTTCCGATAAGATTAATTGGTCATTAGTCCCGTTAAAAGAGAGTATGCTTGTCGAGGTCGCCAATGGAAAACTTGAAAAGGTTGACCATATTAGTCGTGGAGCTATTATCAACATAGCTGGTGCAGATTTCGAGATTGATTTGATACCTATCAAACTGGGAAGTTTTGACGTGATCGTTGGTATGGATTGGTTGAGCAAGATAAGAGCCGATATTATCTGTAGAGATAAAGCACTTCGCATACCGCAAGGAGATGGTGAGCCACTGATCATCTATGGAGAGAGATGTACCTCGAAGTTGAACCTCATTAGTTGCGTGAAAGCACAAAAGATTATGAAGAAGGGACGTTTTGCTGTCCTAGCACATGTGAAAGCGGTAGAAACTGAGGTGAAGAGCGTGAACGACGTTTGAATTGTGAACGAATTTTCTGATGTCTTCCCTGAGGAATTGCCTGGATTACCGCCGCAGAGAGCAGTAGAGTTTCAGATTGATTTAGTGCCAGGAGCTGCACCTGTAGCTCGCGCACCTTATAGACTCGCACCTTTCGAGATGCAAGAATTACAGAGTCAACTACAAGAACTACTTGACCGTAGATTTATCCAACCAAGCTTCTCGTCTTGGGGCGCACCTGTGTTGTTTGTGAAGAAGAATGATGGATCCTTCCATATGTGTATCGACTACCATGAGCTCAACAAATTGACTATCAAGAATCGGTATCCTCTTCTACGAATTGACGATCTTTTTGATCAACTACAAGGATCGAGCGTTTACTCAAAGATCGATTTGCGATCCGGTTATCACCATTTGAGGGTGAAGTAAAGTGACGTGATGAAAACTGCATTCAGGACCCGTTATGGTCATTATGAGTTTCTCGTGATGCCATTCGGTTTGACAAATGCACCTGCCGTGTTCATGGACCTCATGAATCATGTCTGCAAGCGGTACTTGGATAAGTTTGTTATCGTATTCATAGATGATATCCTCATCTACTCTAAGAACGAAGAACAGCATGAGCAACACCTCCGACTTGTGCTTGAACTCTTGAGACAAGAGCAACTTTACGCCAAATTCTCCAAGTGCGAATTTTGGTTGAAGGAAGTTCAATTTCTGCGTCATGTTGTGAGCGACCAGGGTATCAAAGTTGATCCCGCCAAGATTGAAGCCATCAGTAAGTGGGAGACCCCCACTACTCCAACTCATATTCTCCAATTCCTAGGTCTCGTCGGTTATTACCGAAGATTCGTCGAAGGATTTTCTCTGATTGCGTGTCCTTTGACCGCGCTGACTCACAAGGGCAAGAAGTTCATTTGGGAACCCACACACGAATTAGCATTTCAAACTTTGAAGAAGAAGTTAACCACCGCACCTATCCTATCGCTTCCCGAAGGCAGTGACGATTTCGTTGTTTATTGTGATGCTTCGAAGAGTGGTTTTGGTTGTGTACTGATGCAACGATCAAAGGTTATTACCTATGCCTCCCGCCAATTGAAGATTCACGAGCGGAACTACACTACTCACGATCTTAAACTTGGAGCCGTTATCTTTGCGCTCAAATTGTGGAGACATTATTTGTATGGAACTAAAAGCACTATCTTCACCGATCACAAGAGTCTCCAGCACATCTTTGATCAGAAGCAACTGAATATGAGACAGCGCTGATGGATCAAGATGCTCAACGACTACGTTGTGAACTCCGTTATCACCCTGGCAAGGCCAATGTTGTAGCTGACGCTTTAAGCCGAAAGGAGAGGACGGCACCTCTTCGTGTTAGGGCTCTGAACATCACCATCCATTCGAACCTCAACTGCCAGATCAGAGTAGCCCAAGATGAGGCTCTCAAGGAGGAGAACATAACTCATGAATATTTGAACATACTTGTCTCTCGATTCGAGGTTAGGGAGTCTGGACTCCAATGTTATGCCGGAAGGATTTGGGTACCTTATTATGGAGATCTACGAAACCTGATACTTGATGAAGCACACAAATCGAGATATTCGATTCATCCTGGAGCGGGCAAAATGTACCACGACCTTAAAGAACAGTATTGGTGGCCGAATCTTAAGAAGGACGTTGCGACTTATGTTGGTAAGTGTTTGACTTGCTCGAAGGTTAAATCCGAGCATCAGAGACCTTCTGGGTTACTTCAACAACTAGAAATCCCACAATGGAAGTGGGAACGGATAACAATGGATTTCATCACCAAGCTACCAAAGACGGTGGGCGGATACGATACTATTTGGGTTATTGTTGACCGCCTTACCAAATCTGCACACTTTCTAGCGATGAAGGAAATGGATACAATGGAGAGACTTGCTCAATTATACATCAAGGAGGTTGTATCTCATTATGGTGTACCTTTATCGATCATCTCCGATCGCGATCCCCGTTTTGCTTCTAGATTTTGGCGTTCTTTGCAAGAAGCCATGGAAACTCGTCTTGACATGAGTACTGCTTATCACCCTCAGACTGACGGACAAAGTGAACGAACGATTCAGACCTTGGAGGACATGTTACATACATGTGTCATAGATTTTGGAAAGGCCTGGGAAAGGCATTTGCCACTCGCCGAATTTTCTTACAACAACAGTTATCACTCTAGCATTAATGTCGCGCCTTTTGAAGCATTGTATGGCCGTAAGTGCCGATCTCCTATTTTTTGGGCCGAAGTAGGCGAAAAGCAAATCACCGGACCCGAGGTAGTCCATGAAACAATGGAGAAGATTGCCAGGATTCAAGCTAGACTTAAGACTGCTCGTGACCGTTAGAAGAGTTATGCCGATCTTAAACGTAAGGACTTTGAATTCAACGTGGGCGACCGTGTAATGTTAAATTTTGTACCTTGGAAAGGTGTGATCCGTTTTGGAAAACGTGGAAAGTTAAACCCACGCTACAGTGGTCCTTTTGAAATCTTGGAACGTGTTGGACCCGTTGCATACTGTTTGGATCTACCAGCACAATTGAGCTCAGCTCATCCTACCTTCCATGTGTCAAACTTGAAGAAGTGACTTGCTGCACCTGAACTTATCATACCACTTGAGGAACTTACAATTGACGACAAACTCCACTTCGTGGAAGAGCCTGTTGAGATTATGGATCGTGAGATCAAATCTTTGAAACGCAACAAGATCCGATCGTCCGAGTACGAGGGAATGCCAAACGAGGACCTGAGTTTACTTGGAAGCGAGAGGATCAAATGATGCGGAAGTATCCTCACCTTTTCCCGACTCCTCCATCTACCTCAGCTTAAATTTCGGGACGAAATTTTCTTTAACAGGTGGGTAATGTAACGACCCTGGATTTTCCAACATTTATTTATTAATAATAATTATTATTAATACGTGTGATTAAACGAATGAATGTTATTACATTTACTTGTTACCATGATTGCCAGTACTTGACTTTAATTGCCCGAAACATCTTTGTGACACAAGACACTTAAACGAATAATATTTTCAAGTATTATTTACATTCATTATTAATTTTATTAATCATTTTAATTAACTATGGTGATTAGTTAGTTACTTGGGCTTTTAATTGGATTAACTTGTTAATTGCATACATACTTGGGCTTTTAATTGAACTTGGGCCTTTACTAGTGTTATTGGACTTTAGAAGCCCACCCTACATCTTTTATGGACTTATTAGCCCAACACTACCTGTAAGTATCATTTTAGATGGTAACTAGTTAGTTTTGTCACATGAGAATCTAGTTACTCCTTAATCCCCATGCAAGCAACTCTATTAACCACACCTTTTAAGCTTTTCATGCAAGTAACCAAAGAACATTTTTCTTCCCCTCCTCCTTGCCAAAAACCGTCGGCCAAGGGCCCTTTTGGTGGGTTCAAAATATTTTTTTTTACTATTTAGTCATTTGTATCTTCATTTCACTTACACATACTTACTTGCTACATCACTTTTCTCTTATCTTTTCTCTCATTTCTCTCTAAAACTAGTAAGTAACTTAAGCAATATTTCTCTCCTTTCCTTGTCACAAAACCGAACCAAGAACACCTTATATCATCTTCATTCTTTGTTGTTTGTTGTTACTTGGTTCATGTTGTTGTTTGTTACTTAATTACTAGTTGTTGTTATTGTTCTTTACTAGTTTCAAGAATCAACTCTTTAGTTTGATTCTTCATAATAACTTGTATTTACAAGAACACTCAAGAACATAACTCACTAGTTATGTTCTACATGTACTTTCTTTAAAGATTGCAAGTTCATGTGTTGATTAAAATCATACTTGTAGTTCTTGAAGTAAACTTAAGATTTACTTTTTTTAAAGATCAAACTTTGGTTGAATCTTTAAAAGTATGAACAACCATGAACCTTTTACTTGTTTATTTAATTTATCACTTTATTCTTGCATTTTAAATTCATGTTTGTTGGTTATTATTGGTCAAATGTTACTAGTTAACCTTGATCTCATTAATCTTGAACTTAAGGTTAACTTTAAAAGTTCAAGAACATGTAAATGAAACTTTTAATTATAACTTTGTACACTTATGTTAGATCTAGACTTTTGAGTCTTGGATCTTCAAGATCAAACTAAGAAATATGTTCTACAACTTAAGATCTTGATTTCATAAGTTTACTTCAAGTTTGTAACTTGTTTTTACTTTTAAAGTTCATGTAAGTGTTAGATCTAAGACCTTGATGTAACTTTGGTTCATCAACTTCATACAACTCTTAAGTGAGTTGATCTATATGTCTTAGACTCACACTTGTGTCATAATTGTCAAAACTTAGTTAATATTACTTTTATATTTCATGCATGTGTTAAATCTAAGACTTTGATGTAACTTTGGTTCATCAAAACACTTGCAACACTTAAGTGAGTTGTGTTTCATGTCTTAGACTTGCACTTGGGTTATGATGGTCAAATCTTGGTCAAGATGATGCAAACACATCAACGAGTTGTACACTTGAAGCTATACACATCAAAGATGAAAACCGTGATAAGCATCAAGCATCAAATTCACCGAAACCCATTATTTTACTGCTTTCTGCCTTCTACCTAGTGTTTTCTGGTTTCTATAACAGACCAGTACACCTGGGCTACTTTAACCATGATTTTAAGATAGGTATTTTTGGGTATATAACTTTTCATATAGGACTTGTCTTAATCCGATTTACGGTTTAGGATTTATGGCCCTCCGATCGTCACTATGTCCTTTTAACGTTGTGCAGAAATTTCTGACCTACTCGCACTTAGACCGTCGCCACGATCAAACCAAGACTAGTTTGCTTCTGTAAATTTTACCACACTTAAAGGACTCATATACGGAGCCATGGCCACTGGTCTCACCTTAATTTAGTAAGGGTAGAGGCCATGGTGACTGATCGAAGTCAGCCTTTGTCTTAAACTACTTTCATAAACGAAACTTACTTTACGCCTTTTGTTTGATGATGAATGATGATGACCTTTAAGTCCTTATTTACATACTTTTAAACCTATTCAGACGATTTACTGACTTAGTACTATTTGACTAAGGTTGAGGACTTTCGGACCGATTACTTGCACACTTTTCTCGACTCGACTTTACGACTACTTTATCATTGTGAGTTATAGCATTCCCTTTTTACTTTAACTTATTTTGGGAACTGAGAATACATGCAGATTTTATGTTTTACATACTAGGCATGAGTACTTAAACTTATATATGTGTGGGTTATACAACGGCATAAACATTCCCTTTAGCTCGGTAACGTTTAATCATTGGTTTTTGAACCGTGAACTCGAATCTTAGATTTGGATCCATAGGGTTTGACATCCCCACTCGGGCTAGTCGCGCTAGCATTTAACGAGTGTTTAATACTTAGTAAACATACGCACTTGCCAAGTGTACTTTCAGGGGGTATAAACATTAAGTTAGTTACCAAGTGCCCACGGTTAACATATACTTTATCATACTGTTTTGAAACGCTCTTTGTAGCACTGAAATCTCGTGGTCTACCTTACATACTGTTATACTTAAACTATAGCTCCCCAACCTTTGTGTTGACATTTTTAAGCATGTTTTTCTCAGGTGCTTGAGGTTAGCTTTCGCTGTGTACTAGTCGTGCTGTAGACACCCGCTGCTTAGAGTTGTTATCGCATGAACTACTTTACCTTGCATTCAAACTTTAGTACTTTTGAACTATGACTTGTAACGACCATTGTGGTCACATACACTTATTATTTGCTTCTACTTAGTGAAGCATGCTTTTGGATTGTAAAACATTCGATGTTGGTTTAGACATCACTTTATTTATGAATGCAAACTCTTTTTGAAATCGCATATAGTACTTAACCTTGTAATGATCCTGTTGTTGATGAATCGTACACGATGGTTTTGTACGGGGCATCACACACATTGTCACACCTGGATGCACATGAAATCACTATGCATCAGAATGAATCCTTAAGCAATTTC
This sequence comes from Rutidosis leptorrhynchoides, assembly GCF_046630445.1. Classification (NCBI taxonomy): domain Eukaryota; kingdom Viridiplantae; phylum Streptophyta; class Magnoliopsida; order Asterales; family Asteraceae; genus Rutidosis; species Rutidosis leptorrhynchoides. Next base: position 402,048,492 of record NC_092335.1, on the reverse strand, counting down.
ATGAAGCGTTATACTATCGAGTGTCAGAAAATACCTGATATACCAGAATCTCAGCTTGTGTCTGGTTTTATTTTCTGTCTTGATCAGCATCGATTTGCGAGTTTGGTTCATACGTTACGATATAATGTCCCAAAAACATTACACCAAGCATTGGTTGTTATACAGAAGCATTGGAGAGCTGGAGAGATGGGACATCCGCGAGTTGAAATGAATTTTAGATAGCAGAACGGAGCGCAGAACCCGAATGATAACTACCAAAGGCAGCGTGGGTATGATAATGGTTATCAAAGGCAATAGCATGGTTGGACGGGTAATAACCACCCAAATGATAATTATTATCATCGCAAACCATTAAAAAGCCACCCGCTTATCATAGCTTTAATAAAAACTCCAAAGGAAATTTTATTAACTGAACGTATCAAAGTGACTTTCAATCCTCCAGCACCAATGGAAGAAAGAGATGGGTCAAAGAGTGATAGGTGGTGTGATTTCCATGAGGCATATGGGCATGATACTAACAATTGTAAGTCATTGATGAGGGAGATCATTGCTAAGATCAAGGCTGGTGAACTAAACCATCTGTTGCCTGGAAAGAAGTACAGAAGGAATGACCCAAATAAACGTTTTGCTTGGCGGGAAAAGTTACGTCACGGTGGGCGGAGAGATTATAACCGAATAGAGGAAAGAAAGGATGAGAGGGATCCAACTCCTGAACGGCACATCAAGGTCATTTGGAATGAAGGTGAAGAGTGTGAGGAATGCGGAGAACAGCACATGAAAGCATGGATGTATTCTCCAATCATTTTTCACACAATTCCTAACTGGCGACTGTTAAAAGAAAATGTGGTCATCTCTGCTATGATTACAAACAAGCGCATAACCAAAATTTAACCAGATACTGGCAGTGAGGCAGACATCTTGTACTTGGATTGTTTTAGGGATTTTTCGTTCAGTGTTAAGGACATGCTTCGCAATACAGACTTGTAGATTGCTGGCATTACAGGAGCATCGATAAGGGCGGTTGGAAAGATCAAATTCAATGTTATGATGGGAACACACCCACTAGTTTATACAAAAATTGTGGACTTCACGGTGTTAGATGGCAGGTCAAGGTTCAACGTTTTGTTTGGAAAGCGGACACTCCGAAAGTTTGGTGCAATTTCTTCAACACAACATGCAAAATTACGATTCCCAACCCAAATGGCATAGCTGTTGTGCATTCGGAGTATGTGGGACCAGCAAGGGAAAGGTCTGTTGTTTATGAAACACAAGGGAATATGATCAGAGGTGGATCTTCAAGACAATTGTTTAGCAGGAATGAGTTGAACGGATACTTTGAAGCATCTAAAATGATGGAATATTAGAAGCACAACAGAGTAAGCTACACGGAAAACATAATGATTACATATATAGTGCAACACAGTTGTTGAGCAAGTTTTTTTATTGTCATTTCAAATAAGCACGATGAAAATTTTGTAGCTTTCTAGATAGATTTGATCACCCTATATATACGATAATGTTACACAAAACTTTGTAAGTGCAGAAGTTTAATATTAATGAAATTTTATCTTACGCAAAGCGCTACGAGTTCTGAATCTAGAACATTGCATTCATACCAACCCACAAAAGGTAACGTATTTTTATGCACCCGATGGTAGAAGTTTTTGTGTCAACATTATAGACACAAGGGATCGGCTAGTGTAAGTGTTAACTTCACTATATATAACCGAGGCAAAAATACAAAATCTCTCGAATGTCATGACATATACAATGGTTTATCTTGACTGCATAAATCCATTTATACGAAAAACATAAAAGTTTCACACAAAAAAAAAATGTATTTTTAAAGCCGCACAACACCTAAGCATAGCACGCTATACGGAACACTGTTAATTCCATAAATACATATTTTACAGATTAGATAAGTGTCATAACCCGACCTTAACCATAAGGACGAATACAATAACATATGATTTCATCGCGAGGTATTGACCTCTATATGCGACGTTTTTCAAAAACTGCATTTGTTTTTACAATACAAACCATAACTTTTATTACAAATACAAGATTTAAACAACATAATATTGATTATCATTTAGCGAAAATCTTAGCCTTACAAACTTTACATGTGATGATAACAACATGATTTCCAACGTATTTTACATTACAAATTCTCCGATATGCAGTTTTATTTTTGACACAAATATGCATACTCAAGATCTTGCTTAAATTCAACATGTTGCAGCGGAAGCTTTTAGTTATCACCTGAGAATAAACATGCTTAAATCGTCAAAATAAAGTTGGTGAGATATAGGTTTAATGCCGGCAGCGTTATAAATATAGACCACAAGATTTCATATATAAACGTTTTAATAAAAATATTCTAAGTTGTTGAGCACTTAATAACCATACTTAACATTTAATCAACGTCGCATATTCCCTTTATTATGAAATCTTACTACACCGTACCAAGTGTAGTCATCGAAACGAAGTACTGTGCAACCGTTGAATACTGGTCGTCCAGTCCGGTTGGGGTTGTCAGGCCCGATAGATCTATCAACAGGATTCGCGTTTACAATACCTCATCAAAATATTAGTTACCAAGTTACAGGGAAGTATGCCAGTGGTACAACTCAACGTAGAATATATATTTTTAATCACTTGTGTCCATAGCGTAAATCATAAAATGCATGTATTCTCATCCCGAAATATTTAGAGTTTAAAAGTGGGACTATATACTCACTTTTGCCTTGAAGGTATTTAACTCGACTTGGTCTCCGATAGATATCACAAACCTAACCATATATATAATATATCAACATATTTTCTTTTCAAGTAATCGTTACATATATATATATATATATATATATATATATATATATATATATATATATATATATATATATATATATATATATATATATATATATATATATACTTATAATACTTTTAATATTTTCTTAGTCCATAGTTAGCAGTCCGATGTTAGTGGTCCACAATTAGTTGCTCAATAAAATAAATAAAGACCCCATCGTATTCGTGTTGATCAGAATTAATCTCGACTCATGGTACCATGTTGTCAAATGACGTGTTGCGTACATAAAGTACCGTGTTGTCAAATGACGTGTTGCGTACAATCATGAGGTCTTATGATTAATCTTCTCGTGTTGTTTACGGGTGGTCCTGAAATATATAAAATCAAATCATAAGTAATTATATATAAAATATCATATTAATTAGAAAAGATATGATTAATTTAATTACTTTTTCTCCAAATATTTTTGTAGCTAAACTAGCTTCGGATACCCAATCTTGTTTTAGTCATAGTTTCTTCATTACAACTCCGTTTTTGTTGGTTCAACTTGCCACTTCCTTGGATCGAGTCAAATTTTAAGAATATGAACTGAAAATACCTTAGTTTGTATTCGAAATCACAGGTTATAGGTCAAACTTTGGTGAAACTTATGAAAGTGATCATTTTCCATCATAAAAACAACATTTAATGATCCTTTTTCTAAAAATATTTACACTTTGAGTTAAACCATGAAATTTTTATGTGTTAACATATTCATAAGAAATATCATTTTTCTAGAACATGAACTTCCAATTGAAAGTTCAAGATGGTTTTTAATTATCCAACTCAAAACAGCCCCCGGTTACACTCCGACGACGTAGATTCAGTTTTTAAGGTGTTCTTTGTAAAACCAAGTTATATCTTGTTAAGTAAGCATATCATTATGATATATTACAGGTCTTGAAGTGTTTTAAAAGTTAAGTTAGAAGGATCTATTTAATTTCCAAACAAGTTTGAAATCATTCAAACTATGTTCTTGTTGTTAAAATTTTACAACATAAAATAAGATAGCTATATAAATATGAATCGAATAAGGTTATGAATAAGGTTACTACCTCAAGTTACTTGGAAAAAGTTACTGTAAAAGATAAGAAAAATCCTAGAACCAAAAGAGTGGTGGAGTTGGATCAAAAGGTTGGAAGTAACTTGTATAGTTGGAAGGATTATTGAAGTGTTCTTGTAAGGAATTTCTTATGATGATTAAGTATTGTTTTTGAAGCTAGATCTTCATGGTTATTTGCTGAGATGATTAAGGGGTTTAAGGCTTATGAGAATGTGTGTGTTTAGCTAGGAAATGGAGGTAGAAAATTGAGCTAAAAATGAGGTACATGGTGGCCATATAAAACGTGTAAATGGGGAGACATGGACAAAAATTCTAGTTTGTTATTTTGTAAAATTTGTCATACTAACTTACAAAAGTAGTTAACTCTCCTTGAGGGCATGAACAAGAGCTGATTAGGTGTTGATTAGATGTGTATATACCAATAGTAAATACGTATAGAAGCTGGGTATGATACGGGTACATATACCCTTGATATACGCATAGAAATCTTGAGAAAACGGAACGAGAATTAAAATATAACTATCTTTTGTAAATATACTTATATTGTTTTATGTATAAAAGCCCTTTAAAAGTGATTAAATACATATCTATATGATACATGTATAAGCATTATAAGTTATATGTATTTATGTCAAAGAACATTACGTATAGTTATCGTTTTGAAAACTTAAGTTAGTAGTTTCAAAATATACTTATAACTCATTGTTATTAGTATACAATGAGATGTTAAACTATCCTTAGATCATGTTAAATATATATAAATACATATATATACACAAACGTATAATTATCGTATGTTATATAGTTCGTGATATCATCGGTCAAATTGGACGGTCAAACGTTGTGTAAAACTCTTTTCAAAAACATAAGTTTCAACAATTTAGATTGCTTATCATGTTGGTAAGGTTTAATTTATGTAAATATTAATCTTATATGTATAGAACGATCGAAAAAATCCGGGTCATTACAGTACCTACCCGTTAAATAAATTTCGTCCCGAAATTTTAAAATTGTACCTATTTTGCGTTGTCGGGAAACAAATGTGGGTACTTTTGTTTCATATGATCCTCTCATTCCCATGTAAATTCGGGACCCCTTCAAGTATTCCAACGAACCTTAACTATTGGTATGTTGCTCTGCTTGAGTCGTTTAACTTCACGGTCCATGACTTCGACTGGTTCTTCTATGAATTGTAGTTTCTCGTCAACTTGGATTTCTTCAAGAGGAATGGTGAGATATTCCTTTGCAAGACATTTCTTAAGGTTTGAGACATGAAATGTATTATGTACTCCGGCGAGTTGTTGTGGTAACTCGAGTCGATAAGCTACCGGTCCGATGCGTTCGATGATCTTGAACGGGCCTACATACCTTGGGTTTAGTTTACCCCTTTTGCCGAAAAGTATTACACCTTTCTAAGGTGACACCTTTAGTATAACCATGTCACCGATCTGAAACTCTAATGGTTTCCTTCGGGCATCTGCGTTACTCTTTTGGCGACTACGGGCTGTTTTCAATCTCTCCTTGATTTGTACTATCTTCTCAGTAGTTTCATGTATGATCTCTGGACCAGTTAATTGTCGATCTCCTACTTCATTCCAACAGATAGGGGATCTACACTTCCTTCCATACAGTGCTTCAAATGGTGCAGCTTTAATGCTCGCATGGTAACTATTATTATACGAGAATTCTGCTAATGGTAGATATTTATCCCATCCGTTTCCAAAATCGATCACACATGCCCTGAGCATGTCTTCAAGAATCTGAATTGTTCTTTCACTCTGCCCATCAGTTTGCGGATGATATGCGGTGCTCATATCCAAACGAGTTCCCAGGGCCTCCTGTATTGATTGCCAAAACTTTGATGTAAATCTACTATCACGATCGGATATAATGGAAATAGGTATTCCATGCCTTGAAACAATTTCCTTTATGTATAATCGTAATAGTTTCTCCACTCTATCCATTTCCTTTATAGGCAAAAATGTGCAGATTTGGTAAGACGATCAACTATTACCCAAATGGTGTCATAACCCCAGGCAGTCTTAGGTAACTTCGTGATGAAATCCATGGTAATACCTTCCCATTTCTATTCTGGGATTTTTGGTTGTTGAAGTAACCCTGACAGCTTCTGATGTTCTGCTTTAACTTTGGAACAAGTTAAATATTCCCCAACATATGTTGCCACGTCTGTCTTTAAATTGAGCCACCAATAATGCATCTTAAGATCTTGATACATCTTTCCAACTCCAGGATGTATCGAGTATCTTGTCTTATGTGCCTCGTTCAATATCAACTTCCTTAATCCACCCAACTTTGGTACCCAAATACGGTTTGCAAAATATCGAATTCCGTCTTCCCGTATAACGAGTTGTTTCCCATACTTCTTCATTATTTCATTTCCTATGTTTTCTTTAGTAAGAGCTTCTCGTTGAGCCTCTTTGATTTGTGAGTTGAGATTCATGCGAATTTTTATGTTCATTGCTCGTACTCGATTGGTTCCCGTTCCTTTCTGCTTAGAGCATCAGCCACCACGTTCGCTTTCCCGGGATGATAGCGAATTTCACAATCATAGTCATTTATCAGCTCGACCCACCTACGTTGCCTCATGTTCAGCTGTTTCTGATCAAAAATATGTTGAAGGCTTTTATGATCAGTAAACACAGTGCATTTAACCCCATATAAATAGTGTCTCCATATCTTCAATGCAAACACTACTGCTCCCAATTCTAAATCATGTGTCGTATAATTCCGCTCGTGAATCTTCAATTGTCGGGATGCGTATGCTATAACTTTCTTCCGTTTCATAAGGATGCAACCAAAACCTTGTCGCGAAGCGTCACAATATATCTCAAAATCATCATTCCCTTCAGGTAATGATAAAATAGGTGCTGTAGTCAACTTCTTCTTCAGTAATTGAAATGCATTCTCCTGCTCAGAAGTCCATTCGTACTTCTTCCCTTTTTGCGTTAACGTTGTTAATGGTTTAGCTATTCGAGAAAAATCTTGAATAAACCTTCTATAATAACCGGCTAAACCCAAAAATTGGCGTATCTGCATTGGTGTCTTAGGAGTCTCCCATTTTTCAATGGCCTCAATTTTAGCTGGATCAACCTGAATTCCTTTGCTACTAACAACGTGACCAAGAAATTGCACTTCTTCCAACCAAAATGCACACTTAGAAAATTTGGCGTATAACTGTTCCTTTCTTAACAATTCTAATACCAACCTTAAATGCTGCTCATGCTCTTACTCACTCTTGGAATAGATAAGAATATCGTCAATGAAAACGATAACAAACTTATCTAGATACGGACTACAAACTCGATTCATGAGGTCCATGAATACAGCTGGCGCATTTGTCAACCCAAACGGCATGACTAAAAATTCGTAATGACCGTAGCGTGTCCGGAAAGCAGTTTTCGGAATGTCTTCTTCTTTGACACGTAGTTGATGATAGCCTGATCTTTAGTCGATTTTCGAGTACACACATGATCCTTGCAGTTGATCAAATAAGTCATCAATTCTCGGTAGTGGATATCGATTCTTGATAGTTAACTTATTTAATTCACGATAATCTATACACATCCTAAAAGATCCATCCTTCTTTTTAACAAATAAAATTGGAGCTCCCCACGGTGAAGTACTTGGTCGTATGAATCCTCGATCCAGTAATTCTTTTAACTGACTCTGAAGTTCTTTTAACTCGGACGGTGCAAGTCTATATGGAGCATGAGCAACCGATGTAGCTCCTGGTACAAGATCTATTTGAAATTCTACAGACCTGAAAGGAGGTAGTCCCGGTAATTCTTCCGAAAATACATCGGGAAAGTCTCTTACTACATTTACATCGTTAATATTCTTCTCCTTTTCTTCAACTTTCTTTACATGTGCTAGGATGGCATAACATCCCTTTTCTAAACACTTTCGAGCTTTCAAACAGCTAATGAGATTTAGGTTTGGGTTACCTTTATCTCCGTAAATCATTATCATTGATTTATCCTTTCGAGGAATACGATTTGCCTTTTCAGCACACACCACTTCGACTCCTACTTTGGACATCAAGTCCATGCCGATAATTACGTCAAAACTTCCTAATCCTATGGGTATCAAATCAATCTTAAATGTTTCTCCGGCTAAATTTATTTTACATTCACGGCAAATTTTATCGGCTTTAATTAGTTTACCATTAGCTAACTCAATCATGTACTTAGCATCTAGAGGTAATGATGAACAATTCAATTTAGCGTAAAAGTATCTACACACGTAACTTCTATCGGCACCAGTATCAAATATAATAGATGCTGATAAGTTATTAATGATAAACGTATTCGTAACCAGCTCCGGGATTTCATACGCCTCTCTAGCATTAATAATAAATGCTTTTCCACGTGCAGATCCGTTATTCTTCTCTGGATTCGGGCACTGGCTCTTATAATGACCCTGTTTCCCACACCCATAGCAAGTAACAGTGGCCAAGGCAGTTCTATTTGCATTGGTGGCAGGAGTCTTGGTGCCATTGGTATTTGTAACAGGAATCCTACATTCTTCAGCAAGATGACCCCTTCGATTACAATTATCGCACACCACATTACAATAACCAGAGTGATGTTTGTGGCATCTGTTACATAAAGGATTTCGTCCCTTGTAACCTGAGCTTGAACCACTACCCACACCTTGCATGGTTTCTTGTTTCTTGTTGGATTGTTGATTACTTTCCCACTTTCTTTTGTTTTCTGATGTCTTGACATCGGTGTTCTTATCCAGAATAATCTGGTCCATCAACTCGTTTGCCATGGTGATGGCTTCGTGAATAGTCTTGGGTTTCGATGCTGTAACATTTGCTTTGACATTTTTAGGCAAACCATCTTTGTACAGTTCTATCTTTCGTTCTTCGGTTGGTACCAATTCGGGACATAGCAAAGCTAATTCCATGAATCGCTGATTGTAGTTGGTGAGTTCAGTACCAACAAATTTCAGGCTTCGTAATTCAGTTTCCAACTTCCTAACCTCGTTCCTTGGACAATACTCGTTGATTAGCATTGTTTTGAATTCTTCCCAGGGAGTATCATAAGCTACATCTTCTCCCACGGCCTTCACATAGTTTTTCCACCACGTGAGTGCACTATCTTGTAAGGTGCATGATGCATACTTGGTCATGTCCTTCTCAATACAACCACTGATTTTAAACACAGACTCAATCTTTTCGATCCACCGGGTTAAACCGATCGGTCCTTCTGTTCCACTGAATGATGAGGGCTTGCAACCTTGAAAAGTTTTGTAAGTACATCCCACACGAGGATTTGGGTTAACTGCAGCACCTCTCGCAGCCTTGACCCATAACATTCTGTCGTCCACTCGCTGATTGATGAGTTTCTTGATTTCTTGTTCCGTTATTCGGTTTAATCGCGCCATAATCTTCAATAAGAATGAAAAAAATAATTATTCACATGGAATATTATAGATGTAGTGTGTATTTATAGTACATCGTAGCTTATTAGTAATATGAACCAGTTATTATTATAAAAGCCTTTTCTTCATATTAGCGTTTTATAATTATATCTAGGGTAGTACCTACCCATTAAAGTTCATACTTAATAGGTTAGTGCGAAAATCAATTACTACCATCCAAATAATACTCAACCATGGAAAATTATTGCATTTCACACTTCACTATTTTACATATGCTTATCTTACATCAAACATTAAACAAACCACACTAGTAATATTATACAAAATGTTATATGATCCCATGGTTTAAAACGACAGCGCATCATTTAACCCAAAACGTTTGTGTTCAAAGAAATCGCTTAAAGGTTATCTTGACTGTCTCCCTGTGTTTTGACTGAGGGGCTGAAGAACTGGATGCTGGGATAGAACTAATAGGAATAGCGGGAATAGGGGTGGAAGTGTCTGGTGGAGTTGGTGCCACAACATCCTTACTAAGCTCGGGATTTGGATTTTCCAATTCAGTAGCCTTTCGTTTCTTTCCTCTTTCAAACTTGTCTTTCGTAGTTTCCTGTATTTCTTCCTCCTCAGGATCACTTTCCGGTTCCTCTTCAATTGAATCATCCGAAAATTTTGAGTCTTCCCCAAAGGTGTCGTTTTCATCATCGGATAGGTTAATGACTGGAACACCATCTGAAGATTCTGATTCGGAGTCGCTGAATATGATAACAAGTTCTAAGCCAGACATCTATCACATTACAACTAGCACGTTAGTACCACATAATATTTACATATTAATTTTTAACCAACAAGGATAAGCAATAGTTTTCTAAATCAAACACGGTCAAAGTCCAGACTCACTAATGCATCCTAACAAACTCGATAAGACACACTAATGCAAATTTTCTGGTTCTCTAAGACCAACGCTCTGATACCACATGTCATAACCCGACCTTAACCATAAAGACGAATACAATAACATATGATTTCATCGTGAGGTATTGACCTCTATATGCGATGTTTTTCAAAAACTGCATTTTTTTTACAATACAAACCATAACTTTTATTACAAATACAAGATTTAAACAACATAATATTGATTATCGTTTAGCGATAATCTTAGCCTTACAAACTTTACATGTGATGATAACAACACGATTTTCAACGTATTTTACATTACAAATTCTCCGATATGCAGTTTTATTTTTGACACAAATATGCATACTCAAGATCTTGCTTAAATTCAACATGTTGCAGCTGAAGCTTTTAGTTATCACCTGAGAATAAACATGCTTAAAACATCAACATAAAGTTGGTGAGATATGGGTTTAATGCCGGCAGCGTTATAAATATAGACCACAAGATTTCATATATAAATGTTTTAATAAAAATATTCTAAGTTGTTGAGCACTTGATAACCATACTTAACATTTAATCAACGTCGCAAATTCCCTTTATTATGAAATCTTACTACACCGTACCAAGTGTAGTCACCGAAACGAAGTACTGTGCAACCGTTGAATACTGGTCGTCCAGTCCGGTTGGGGTTGTCAGGCCCGATAGATCTATCAACAGGATTCGCGTTTACAATACCTCATGTAAATATTAGATACTAAGTTACATGGAAGTATGCCAGTGGTACAACTCAACGTAGAATATATATTTTTAATCACTTGTGTCCATAGCGTAAATCATAAAATGCATGTATTCTCATCCTGAAATATTTAGAGTTTAAAAGTGGGACTATATTACAAATACAAGATTTAAACAACATAATATTGATTATCGTTTAGCGATAATCTTAGCCTTACAAACTTTACATGTGATGATAACAACACGATTTTCAACGTATTTTACATTACAAATTCTCCGATATGCAGTTTTATTTTTGACACAAATATGCATACTCAAGATCTTGCTTAAATTCAACATGTTGCAGCGGAAGCTTTTAGTTATCACCTGAGAATAAACATGCTTAAAACATCAACATAAAGTTGGTGAGATATGGGTTTAATGCCGGCAGCGTTATAAATATAGACCACAAGATTTCATATATAAATGTTTTAATAAAAATATTCTAAGTTGTTGAGCACTTGATAACCATACTTAACATTTAATCAACGTCGCAAATTCCCTTTATTATGAAATCTTACTACACCGTACCAAGTATAGTCACCGAAACGAGGTACTGTGCAACCGTTGAATACTGGTCGTCCAGTCCGGTTGGGGTTGTCAGGCCCGATAGATCTATCAACAGGATTCGTGTTTACAATACCTCATGTAAATATTAGATACTAAGTTACATGGAAGTATGCCAGTGGTACAACTCAACGTAGAATATATATTTTTAATCACTTGTGTCCATAGCGTAAATCATAAAATGCATGTATTCTCATCCTGAAATATTTAGAGTTTAAAAGTGGGACTATATACTCACTTTTGCCTTGAAGGTATTTAACTCGACTTGGTCTCCGATAGATATCACAAACCTAACCATATATATAATATATCAACATATTTTCTTTTCAAGTAATCGTTACATATATATAATATATATATTTTATAATACTTTTAATATTTTCTTAGTCCATAGTTAGCAGTCCGATGTTAGTGGTCCACAATTAGTTGCTCAATAAAATAAATAAAGACCCCATCATATTCGTGTTGATCAGAATTAATCTCGACCCATGGTACCATGTTGTCAAATGACGTGTTGCGTACATAAAGTACCGTGTTGTCAAATGACGTGTTGCGTACAATCATGAGGTCTTATGATTAATCTTCTCGTGTTGTTTACGGGTGGTCCTGAAATATATAAAATCAAATCATAAGTAATTATATATAAAATATCATATTAATTAGAAAAGATATGATTAATTTACTTTTTCTCCAAATATTTTTGTAGCTAAACTAGCTTCGGATACCCAATCTTGTTTTAGTCGTAGTTTCTTCATTACAACTCCGTTTTTGTTGGTTCAACTTGCCACTTCCTTGGATCGAGTCAAATTTTAAGAATATGAACTAAAAATACCTTAGTTTGTATTCGAAATCACAGGTTATAGGTCAAACTTTGGTGAAACTTATGAAAGTGATCATTTTCCATCATAAAAATAACATTTAATGATCATTTTTCTAAAAATACTTACACTTTGAGTTAAACCATGAAATTTTTATGTGTTAACATATTCATAAGAAATATCATTTTTTCAGAACATGAACTTCCTATTCAAAGTTCAAGATGATTTTTAATTATCCAACCCAAAACAGCCCCCGGTTGCACTCCGACGACGTAGATTCAGTTTTTAAGGTGTTCTTTGTAAAACCAAGTTATATCTTGTTAAGTTAGCATATCATTATGATATATTACAGGTCTTGAAGTGTTTTAAAAGTTAAGTTAGAAGGATCTATTTAATTTGCAAACAAGTTTGAAATCATTCAAACTATGTTCTTGTTGTTAAAATTTTACAACATAAAATAAGATAGCTATATAAATATGAATTGAATAAGGTTATGAATAAGGTTACTACCTCAAGTTACTTGGTCAAAGTTACTGTAAAAGATAAGAAAAATCCTAGAACCAAAAGAGTGGTGGAGTTGGATCAAAAGGTTGGAAGTAAACTTGTATAGTTGGAAAGATTATTGAAGTGTTCTTGTAAGGAATTTCTTATGATGATTAAGTGTTGTTTTTGAAGCTAGATCTTCATGGTTATTTGCTGAGATGATTAAGGGGTTTAAGGCTTATGAGAGTGTGTGTGTTTAGCTAGGAAATGGAGGTAGAAAATTGAGCTAAAAATGAGGTACATGGTGGCCATATAAAACGTGTAAATGGGGAGACATGGACAAAAATTCTAGTTTGTTATTTTGTAAAATTTGTCATACTAACTTACAAAAGTAGTTACCTCTCCTTGAGGGCATGAACAAGAGCTGATTAGGTGTTGATTAGATGTGTATATACCAATAGTAAATACGTATAGAAGCTGGGTATGATACGGATACATATACCCTTGATATACGTATAGAAATCTTGAGAAAACGGAACGAGAATTAAAATATAACTATCTTTTATAAATATACTTATATTGTTTTATGTATTAAAGCCCTTTAAAAGTGATTAAATACATATCTATATGATACATATATAAGCATTATAAGTTATATGTATTTATGTCAAAGAACGTTACGTATAGTTATCGTTTTGAAAACTTAAGTTAGTAGTTTCAAAATATACTTATAACTCATTGTTATTAGTATACAATGAGATGTTAAACTATCCTTAGATCATGTTAAATATATATAAATACATATATATACACAAACGTATAATTATCTTATGTTATATAGTTCGTGATATCATCGGTCAAATTGGACGGTCAAACGTTGTGTAAAACTCTTTTCAAAAACATAAGTCTCAACAATTTAGATTGCTTATCATGTTGGTAAGGTTTAATTTATGTAAATATTAATCTTATAAGTATAGAACGATAGAAAAAATCCGGGTCATTACAATAAGTTTATCATTACTAACACGAATATATTACAATTGGCGAGATTCATTATTTGTTTCAAAAAGATTTGACTTCAGCAATGTTAGCAATATATCATGTCAAGCAAAATTTCTAGTGCAACATGGAGAACGTATGACATTTACACACATCCATCATGCGATAAGTAGTAAATACATAAGTGTTTTATTGCCAAGATTAACATAATAAAGGCATAATTTGGGCAATCTTATATACTATGGCGCATGGTATGGAAACATATCATTGTTACCATTGAGCATACACATGTTTTCATCAGACAGTAGCATATGTTAAACATTCTCAAGCATGGAAAAGGTTGTTAACCATCACATACATTTATACCTATTGTTAAGACAAAGTAAACATTATACAGTATTCATTACAAGAGTTTCAAATTATTACAAGTCATACTGGCACTTCTTTAACAGAAGCATCATCCTTCTTACAAACATCATCCAAAGAGGTAAGCTTCAATGCAGACACTGCCATCCTAGCAGTTTCCAGCTCAGCTGTAGCATTGGGATGAATATAATTGGAAATTTCTGTAGGCAGAGGATCTGGTTTGGTAGGAATCACATTCATCACCTTTTCAACAGCTACAGAAACTTCTTGAGCTACTGCAGCCTCAACATAGTGATGAAATATTTGGCCAACAACATCTGAGTCTAGTATCATGTACAACAAACTAGGAATACCAGTTTTCAAAACTGCCAAGTCTTTCTGGGCAGCAGCAGCAATAGTAGCGTTCTCTTCAACTACACAGTTCTTCTCCTCCACCACCTTCTTCAATTCCTCCATCTCCTTCAACAACTTCTCGTTCTCTTCTACCAACCTGTCTTTCTCATACTTTATCTCCACACATATACCTTCCACTAACTTTAAAGACTCATCTTTCTTCTGCACCAAATCAGCTGCAGTTCTCCACTTTTGGTGCACATCTTGCACATCCACTTCCTGTTTTTTCAGTTTGGCTGTATTCTCTACAGCATTGGCCATTACAGCCTCTTGTGCCTCCTGCATTTTAAGGTTGTGTAGCACATGTTGAGGGTGCAACACAAGAGATGCATCAATGGATTTGTAGCTTTGTTTTAGGGTCATGGTGGATAGAGAAGAGGAAAGTTTAGCAATAGAGTATGTCTGCCCAAAAATATGTCAAATCATAGGATTAATTATTAAATGGAGAAATGAGATCACAAGATTACCTTTAACAAATCAATAAAGCTATATGATTTGTTAATGGGGTCCTCCATAAATGATCTCAAGCTGGCTAGCGACACAACAGATGGCGGAAGAGAGGAAGAAGAAGATTGTGTAGTGTCAGGACCTTTGGATAACAGTGGGGTAGAGAAAGGGGGTGTCTCAATAACATCATCATCAACATTACCATCATCATCGTTAGAATCATCATTCTCATCATCTTTGTTACCATCAGCACTGGTTTCATCATCATCTTCAAGAATTAGTTCTTGAAA
This sequence comes from Rutidosis leptorrhynchoides, assembly GCF_046630445.1. Lineage (NCBI taxonomy): Eukaryota > Viridiplantae > Streptophyta > Magnoliopsida > Asterales > Asteraceae > Rutidosis > Rutidosis leptorrhynchoides. The sequence continues at coordinate 402,033,135 of NC_092335.1, read as the reverse complement.
GGACCCGTCCTAATCCACCTGGACAAAGTCATCAACATTTGGTCCCATTGCAATGATCAGCTCCAAGTAATGTCCTTATATTGAGCAAATGCACAGCGGAAGACTTAATTCGTACCTGAGAATAAACATGCTTTAAAGTGTCAACCAAAAGGTTGGTGAGTTCATAGGTTTATCATAACAATCATTTCAATATGTTAATAGACCACAAGATTTCATAATCATAAACATAATACACTCGCAAGTGTATGTAAAGCATTCTAAGTGGTTGAGCACTTGGTAACCATACTTAACATTTAATCAACGTCGCATATTCCCTTTATTATGAAATCTCACTACACCGTACCAAGTGTAGTCACCAAAACGAAGTACTGTGCAACCGTTGAATACTGGTCGTCCAGTCCGGTTGGGGTTGTCAGGCCCGATAGATCTATCAACAGGATTCGCGTTTACAATACCCATGTAAATAGTAGTTACCAAGCTACAGGGAAATATGCTAGTGGTACAACTCAACGTAGAATATATTTTTAAGTACTCGTGTCTATTTTGTAAACATTTATAAAAGCAGCGCATGTATTCTCAGCCCAAAAATATATATTGCAAAATCAATTAAAAAGGGAGCAAATGAAACTCACTTTTGCCTTGAAGGTATTTAATTCAACTTGGTCTCCGATAGATATCACGAACCTAACCATATATATAATATATCAACATATTTTCTTTTTAAGTAATCGTTACATATATATATACTTTTAATACTTTTAATATTTTCTTAGTACGTAGTTAGCAGTCCGATGTTAGTGGTCCACAATTAGTTGCTTAAATAAAATAAATAAAGACCCCATCGTATTTGTATTGATCAGAATTAATCTCGACCCATGGTACCATGTTGTCAAATGACGTGTTGCGTACATAAAGTACCGTGTTGTCAAATGACGTGTTGCGTACAATCATGAGGTCTTATGATTAATCTTCTCGTGTTGTTTACGGGTGGTCCTGAAATATATAAAATCAAATCATAAGTAATTATATATAAAATATCATATTAATTAGAAAAGATATGATTAATTTACTTTTTCTCCAAATATTTTCGTAGCTAAACTAGCTTCGGATACCCAATCTTGTTTTAGTCGTAGTTTCTTCATTACAACTCCGTTTTTGTTGGTTCAACTTGCCACTTCCTTGGATCGAGTCAAATTTTAAGAATATGAATTGAAAATACCTTAGTTTTAATCAAAATCATAGGTTATAGGTCAAACTTTGGTGAAACTTATGAAAGTGATCATTTTCCATCATAAAAACAACATTTAATGATCATTTTTCTAAAAATACTTACACTTTGAGTTAAACCATGAAATTTTTATGTGTTAACATATTCATAAGAAATATCATTTTTCCAGAACATTAACTTCCAATTCAAAGTTCAAGATGGTTTTTAATTATCCAACCCAAAACAACCCCCGGTTGCACTCTGACGACGTAGATTCCGTTTTTAAGATGTTCTTTGTAAAACCGAGTTATATCTTGTTAGGTTAGCATATCATTATGCTATATTACAGGTCTTGAAGTGTTTTAAAATTCAAGTTAGAAGGATCTATTTAGTTTGCGAACAAGTTTGAAATCATTCAAACTATGTTCTTGTTGTTAAAATTTTATACCACAAAATAAGATAGCTATATGAATATGAATTGAATAAAATTATGAACAAGGTTACTACCTCAAGTTACTTGGACAAAGTTACTGCAAAAGATAAGAAATAATCTTGGAATCAAAGAGTGGTGGAGTTAGATCAAAAGGTTGGAAGTAAACTTCTTCAAATGGGTGGTTATTTTGATATGTTCTTGAAAGAGTTTTCTTATGGTGTTTAAGGCTTGTAATTTAAGATAAATGATGGGGAAAATGCTTGGAGATGATCAAGTATGAAGTTAGGAGTATTTTGAGAGATAAATGAGGGTGTAGATATGAGAAAATGGAGTGAAGAAATGGTGTTCATTTATAAAAACGTTTTTAGTTTATAAAGAAAGAAAAGGATTCCTAATTTTGTTTTCTTACTAATAATTCATACTACTTGACAAATCCTAGTTACCTCATATCTAGGGCAGTAATAATGTTGATTAGGATGTTGATTTGATGTGTATATACCAATAGTAAATACTTATAGAAGCTGGATATGATACGGGTACATATACCCTAGATATACGTATAGAAATCTTGAGGAAACGAAACGAGAATTCAAATATAGCTATCTTTTGTGAATATACTTATATTGTTTTATGTATTTAAGTCCTTAAAAAGTGATTAAATACAGTATATATACGATACATGTATAAGCATTATAGATTATAAGTATATATATCAAAGAATGTTACGTATAGTTATCGTTTTGAAAACTTAAGTTAGTTGTTTCAAAATATACTTATAACTCATTGTCATTAGTACACAATGAGATGTTAAACCATCCTTAAATCATGTTAAATATATATAAATACATATATATACACAAACGTATAATTATCGTATGTTATATAGTTCGTGATATCATTGGTCATATTGGACGGTCAAACGTTGTGTAAAACTCCTTTCAAAAACACAAGTCTCAACAATTTGGATTGCTTATCATGTTGGTATGGTTTAATTTATGTAAATATTAATCTCATAAGTATAATGTGGTCGGAAAATTCCGGGTCATTACAGTACCTACCCGTTAAAGAAATTTCGTCCCCGAAATTTGATAGAGGTTGTTATGGATAACAATAAGAAGGTTTTCATGACAAATATAAGGTGATAATGGAGTTTTATCATCATTGAGTAATGTAGATAAAACGATTCGATTATACGAAGAATATAAATGAGACTATCGTAAAAGAGTGAGATGAGTAAAATATATTCGTCTTAACCGATGACGTAGTTATGATTGATTTCCGGGATTTAAGGGATTTAAAGAGAATCTTACGTAATAAGATTTGGTTCTTTGGTGATTAAGGAAATCAGGATCTTCTTTGATTATATGCAATAATCTGTTTCGATTGCTCTGTCGGATATTTCACTATAACTTCACCCCTTCGTTTCCTTATTTTCCATGACTCACACCTTCTATTCTTTCTCCCTTGATTCTTACTTTAAAGCATTCATCAATATGCTCCATCCAGTCCTGATTCTTGATATACTCCTAACTTTTATATCTGTCATTCTTCTTTTTCATCTACCACTAGAAGAATCTATTTACTTCTACTTTACTCTTGTGTTTATAGTGTTTCTAATTCTCCCATGTCTCTATATTGCTATCTGCATCGATATACACGGTTTGTAATTTCGGGATTATTATCGGAGTTTATATTCTTCATTATTATTCGGAGCTTCATGCTTTCGTTTTCTCTTCCCGACTTCGAGTCAAGCGAGTAATGGTCCGGAATTCGTAGATATGAAATTCAAAATGAACATAGCTAATGCTTTAAGAAGAAAATGGTAATAGAACGATTTTGATTTGTTAGATTACCAGAATACCCTGGAGATGACCGAGTCATCCAGAAAAATATTCTCTTGATATGTTTAGAGATTAGATAGAATGTAAGAGTCGTGTAAATGGCACATGATGACGGTCCTGTGAATTATCATGCTTCATTAGAAACTCAGCATGACTTACTGTAATATAATGATGTTGATCAAGTGTCATTATATTATACTAATCCATGCTTCAGTTCCCAACACTATTTCAAAACATTCATATTTTAAACTCGAAGGTTTCAGAATTTAGAAACTAACGCAGTTTCTTTTATGTTGCAGATATTACGGAGAGATAAATGATCTCAGATAAGAATAGTTGTGAAAATATCGCCAGAAATATGGAGGATATTTATAATAGAACATACGAGAATATCTTAGAATTTCTAATATCAATGGATGATGAAGAAGATTTGTCTGTGAAGGTTTAGAATGAGAAATAAGATGTTTGCTAACGATTTCAGCAGGCACAGAATCATTTAGATTCTTTGAAGGCAAACTTATTCTTTGTGATTTGTCCACGGCTTTCTTCATAGTTTCGCATAATCCGCTTTTTGGTACTAAATTTTCTATCGAGCGTTCCCAACACTCCTTTCTTTATCATCAAACTTTTGGCCATTAAGATCATCTACAACATGCAGCTTCGTCAGCATTTTCAAAGTTAACTGATCTGGGTCATCGGTTATCAAACCGAGGTAGTTTCAGGAGAATTGTGTTTTTAGAATGATTAATCGCTGACGGTATTATTGTGGAATATAAAAGGTTCCCCAGTAACAATAAAGAGTACGCATATATATCGCGGTTGTAATAAAGTTGTTTCGGATGAAAAGTCGGAGTTAACTTACTGGAGCTGTGACAAAATTAGCTACTTTGGAAAGGGATTGCAAAACGATATTCGGTAATAACAATGTCAAAGGAACTAGAACAGATACGTGTCAAACGTTTACTCAGTTTCCGAGGGTTTTTCAGGTGCATAACTATATGCATCAATATTTTCTTCCGTAGATGAAGTGCGGTTGGTTTATCCTCTCGATTGAGTTGTTTTTAAAAATCATGATAGATTTGAACGCTGATTGTAATCGTCAAGATACAATGAGGTTTAAGATGAAATCAAGTGGCAATCTTGACGAAATGTTTAGTTTCATATGTTATAATCAATATTTTAATTCATTTTAATTGTCCAATGTCATTAGTCCACAGTCGATAGTCCACAGTAACAGTCCAATAATTCATATATAGTTTAATATATAATATACGAATTAATTAATACGTGTCGTGACCCGTATACGTCTCAGACTCGCTCACAACTCAAACTATATATATTATTGTAGAATCAACCCCAACCCTATATAGAGAACTCGATCATTACTGCATATAGAGTGTCTATGGTGATTCCAAATAATATATATAGATGCGTCGATATGATATGTCAAAACATTGTATACGTGTCCCGATATTTAAAGTGCGTAAAATAATTACAGAAATTAAATGACGATAAATTAAAGTGCGATAATTAAATTGCGATAAATAAACTGCGATAAATAAAATGTAATTAGTTAGCTAGGAACAGTTAGCTGGAACAGTTAGCATGGATTCTTAACAAAATTTTTCATAGTTAATTTATTTGTTTCTAACAGATTTTATTTTGTCATAGTTTTCTTCATATGCCACTTGTTGGATTCTGGGAAGTCAAAATCCAAATATGAAATTGAATGAAAATGGTTATTCTGCGGTGAACGGTTATGTATATCGGTGGTTGTAAGTAGGATAGTAAATGACTGTTGAATCAACTTCGACGAATGTACAATGTAACTTATTAAGATGAAATCTAATTATTCCTCGGGTATTACCTACCCATTAAAAAAAAATTTTCACCATTAATATTTTGTACAAAAGAACTTTTGATTACAATCTTTATGAAAACATATATACATATATATTTTCTTCAGATGAAATCATGAATTTAATGAGTTAATATGATATTAATCTCATTTGCTTTTTGGTTTGAGCTAGAATAAGAAATCTCTAAAACTTTTTGAAAACACATATTCTTCGCAGAATATCAATGAAGTTATGGATCAATACTTCATCGTTCATTATTGTTGGTACTCCTTGGTATCAATGGTGCGTATGATGTTGATGTTTGTGGGATAGATTATGATGTCGAGACGTGTGATGCGGATGTTGTTTGTTAGTGGTGATGATGGTATTGTTGATGTTATTGATGGTGGTGCTGATTATGCTGCTGGTGCTACTGCTGGTGTTTGCAACCTTCTCACCATGTTCTCCAAAGTCGTTACGCGAGCACGAAGTTCGTTAACTTCTGCTAGTACACCGGGATGATTGGCGGTTGGAGCGAGCTAATGAACAAGATTTGTAATATGGGATAGTATATAATCATGATGAGATACTCTAGAAATGAGAGAGAAAATGGTGTTTCGAATAGGTTCGCCGGTAAGTGCTTCAGGTTCATCGCCAAGAGGGCAATTTGGTGGATGGAATGGATCACCTTCTTCTTGTCTCCAGTGATTTAGTATATTACGAACCCATCCCCAATTCATCCAGAATAGATGATGGGAAATTGGTTGATCCATTCCGATGACGCTGCTTTCGGAACCCGAATGGAAATTCATATTACTGTCGGAATATGAAGAATTCGAACTAGTTGCGGAATCCATCTTGTATAATGGGGAAAATGAATTTTTGGTATGGAATAGATTATAGGAGTTAGATTTCGTACTCTTCAATACATAATTTACATATGTATATATAATACCAAAATCCCGTAAATTACGGAGAATCTTTGAAAAGATATCAGTTAAAGTTCGCAATAACAGATATGCTAAGATAAGAATTCGTCTATACACTATCAATGCAGTAAATGCAGTAAAACATGTCTAGACTTATGAATGATAAGCAGGTAATTTCCTAAGGATGATAAGCAGATGATTTTCGACTAGAAATGATAAGCAAAACTTTTGACATGTAGACACGGTCGAAGTCCAGACTCATTAATGCATCCTAACAACTACTAGTTAGACACACTAATGCAAGACCTGGTTCGCTATGACCACCGCTCTGATACCAACTGAAAGGACCCGTCCTAATCCACCTGGACAAAGTCATCAACATTTGGTCCCATTGCAATGATCGGCTCCAAGTAATGTCCTTATATTGAGCAAATGCACAGCGGAAGACTTAATTCGTACCTGAGAATAAACATGCTTTAAAGTGTCAACCAAAAGGTTGGTGAGTTCATAGGTTTATCATAACAATCATTTCAATATGTTAATAGACCACAAGATTTCATAATCATAAACATAATACACTCGCAAGTGTATGTAAAGCATTCTAAGTGGTTGAGCACTTGGTAACCATACTTAACATTTAATCAACGTCGCATATTCCCTTTATTATGAAATCTCACTACACCGTACCAAGTGTAGTCACTAAAACGAAGTACTGTGCAACCTTTGAATACTGGTCGTCCAGTCCGATTGGAGTTGTCAGGCCCGATAGATCTATCAACAGGATTCGCGTTTACAATACCCATGTAAATAGTAGTTACCAAGCTACAGGGAAATATGCCAGTGGTACAACTCAACGTAGAATATATTTTTAAGTACTCGTGTCTATTTTGTAAACATTTATAAAAGCAGCGCATGTATTCTCAGCCCAAAAATATATATTGCAAAAGCAATTAAAAAGGGAGCAAATGAAACTCACTTTTGCCTTGAAGGTATTTAATTCAACTTGGTCTCCGATAGATATCACGAACCTAACCATATATATAATATATCAACATATTTTCTTTTTAAGTAATCGTTACATATATATATACTTTTAATACTTTTAATATTTTCTTAGTCCGTAGTTAGCAGTCCGATGTTAGTGGTCCACAATTAGTTGCTTAAATAAAATAAATAAAGACCCCATCGTATTTGTATTGATCAGAATTAATCTCGACCCATGGTACCATGTTGTCAAATGACGTGTTGCGTACATAAAGTACCGTGTTGTCAAATGACGTGTTGCGTACAATCATGAGGTCTTATGATTAATCTTCTCGTGTTGTTTACGGGTGGTCCTGAAATATATAAAATCAAATCATAAGTAATTATATATAAAATATCATATTAATTAGAAAAGATATGATTAATTTACTTTTTCTCCAAATATTTTCGTAGCTAAACTAGCTTCGGATACCCAATCTTTTTTTAGTCGTAGTTTCTTCATTACAACTCCGTTTTTGTTGGTTCAACTTGCCACTTCCTTGGATCGAGTCAAATTTTAAGAATATGAATTGAAAATACCTTAGTTTTAATCAAAATCATAGGTTATAGGTCAAACTTTGGTGAAACTAATGAAAGTGATCATTTTCCATCATAAAAACAACATTTAATGATCATTTTTCTAAAAATACTTACACTTTGAGTTAAACCATGAAATTTTTATGTGTTAACATATTCATAAGAAATATCATTTTTCTAGAACATGAACTTCCAATTCAAAGTTCAAGATGGTTTTTAATTATCCAACCCAAAACAACCCCCGGTTGCACTCTGACGACGTAGATTCAGTTTTTAAGATGTTCTTTGTAAAACCAAGTTATATCTTGTTAGGTTAGCATATCATTATGCTATATTACAGGTCTTGAATTGTTTTAAAATTCAAGTTAGAAGGATCTATTTAGTTTGCGAACAAGTTTGAAATCATTCAAACTATGTTCTTGTTGTTAAAATTTTATACCACAAAATAAGATAGCTATATGAATATGAATTGAATAAAATTATGAACAAGGTTACTACCTCAAGTTACTTGGACAAAGTTACTGCAAAAGATAAGAAATAATCTTGGAATCAAAGAGTGGTGGAGTTAGATCAAAAGGTTGGAAGTAAACTTCTTCAAATGGGTGGTTATTTTGATATGTTCTTGAAAGAGTTTTCTTATGGTGTTTAAGGCTTGTAATTGAAGATAAATGATGGGGAAAATGCTTGGAGATGATCAAGTATGAAGTTAGGAGTATTTTGAGAGATAAATGAGGGTGTAGATATGAGAAAATGGAGTGAAGAAATGGTGTTCATTTATAAAAACGTTTTTAGTTTATAAAGAAAGAAAAGGATTCCTAATTTTGTTTTCTTACTAATAATTCATACTGCTTGACAAATCCTAGTTACCTCATATCTAGGGCAGTAATAATGTTGATTAGGATGTTGATTTGATGTGTATATACCAATAGTAAATACTTATAGAAGCTGGATATGATACGGGTACATATACCCTAGATATACGTATAGAAATCTTGAGGAAACGAAACGAGAATTCAAATATAGCTATCTTTTGTGAATATACTTATATTGTTTTATGTATTTAAGTCCTTAAAAAGTGATTAAATACAGTATATATACGATACATGTATAAGCATTATAGATTATAAGTATATATATCAAAGAATGTTACGTATAGTTATCGTTTTGAAAACTTAAGTTAGTAGTTTCAAAATATACTTATAACTCATTGTCATTAGTACACAATGAGATGTTAAACCATCCTTAAATCATGTTAAATATATATAAATACATATATATACACAAACGTATAATTATCGTATGTTATATAGTTCGTGATATCATCGGTCATATTGGACGGTCAAACGTTGTGTAAAACTCCTTTCAAAAACACAAGTCTCAACAATTTGGATTGCTTATCATGTTGGTATGGTTTAATTTATGTAAATATTAATCTCATAAGTATAATTTGGTCAGAAAATTCCGGGTCATTACAGTTCTGGACAATAACACAATAAATAAGTATCATACCAACTTACGCTACACATATGATAGCAATAAATAGGCAGAATGCATACTTCTTTGTTTCTTATGTGGAGAAGCAGACTCAACAATTGCCTGTTTTCGGCACACTTTGAACATTTGGATGTTTTATTTGAGCCAAACGGATAAGGGGTCACTTCAATAATCTCTAAATATGGTGATGGCTGTGTAGCACTACCACCTCCGCCCTCCGTTCTAAGCTTTTCAGTTGCTCCTCAAACTCAGCATCTTTGGCTTTTTCAACCTCAAGCTCCTAAATAGTTTTTTATCTCTCTTGAACAATGACAATATCAAGATTTGCCTTGTTTAAAGTGTTGTAAACCTTCATCCCTTCCTCTGCATAACACAAACACAAATACAAGCAGAAAACACATATATGAGAACATATATGATTTATATGGCCACAATAAAAACATAACATATTCATAAGGGAGTCTACCATGGCCTGTCCAATACACTACTAGCATAAACCCATATCGCCAACTGTTACCCATGTTGCAGAGGACCAGAATGGCTTCATAATCAATATATGATCTTTGTGGAAGTTTCAATGCCTTCCACACTTCTACAGCTGATTTTTCACTCTCTGACAGCTCTATAGCTTTACTGGCACCAACTTTTGCTTTATCCCATTGGCGAACACAACCCCATTGATCTTGAATAACCCTCTCATTAACAAAGAAGAAGGGTTCTTTCCAGTTTTTCAAAGAGGACTCCTTTTCACCAATAAAGGCCTTTCTTGGTTTACAGTCGAATGTGTAGCAGCATTGACTCACTAGTCAAGTCCTAAACAACTCATGGAAAATATTTACACTAGGTTCTCTATTTACACAACTGCAGTACATTTCAAAAAGAATTATTTTTTTAAACCAAGTGGGTGGATTTGGCTCAAACCTATCCTATAGTGGGCAAGAACTCTTTGGAGAAAGACGGAAGGGAGAATATGCAGGTTTCCTACAGTTAATTGCAATTTGTACAACGTAATCATTTTTTAGGGAGGTTTATTGGCTCTATCATCTGGAGGTGGGAATATTGGGTTCAAGCGTCTAAGATTCTTGTATGCTATACCGAGTTTATCTATGTCTGCTTCTGTTATACTTGACGGAATCGTATTTACATTTCGTGTATCCTTCTGGGAAGATGTACTGCTAGACTCAGCCATGATAGTAAAAAAAAAAAAGCAACAGAAACAGAAGAGGGAAAATTTGAATACTAACCTTGCAGATGTGATTGTTAAACCCTAGATTTGTTTGCAAAAAGGAGATCCTTGAATGAATTTGAGAGTTTCGGAAAAGGGAAGTTGAAATGTGGATGAAGTATTTATAGTCAGATGCCTAGAAGGTGAAAGGATTAGCCACGTGTACAGGCCACATCAATTGGGATTAATTTTGGACTTCAAAAAAATAAATCAAAATAAATTTAGGGGTGTTTTGGTGGTAGAATCATCATTAAAGGGTGACGTCAAGTCAGAGAAACCGACGGCTACAACAGTTTGGGTCCTTGAGGAAAAATGCATCTTTCACTTTTTATAGTTTAATGACTTTATTTTTACTAAAATAAAGACATTAAACTGGGAGACTTAATGGTGTATTCTAGGGGATACACGCATAAAAGCATCATTTTTATGCAAAAGAACGGATCGAAAAGCATAAAAGATAGCAATATTTGGAAGTTTTTAGTATTTTCCTTCCAACGCTCACCAGGCCACCCAGCGTCATGCGTAAGCTCTACAGGCAGCTTCTATGCTTAAGCCCTTCTATTAGGCGCGTGAGCGGTACGCAACCACGTCAGCCACGCCAAAGTCGGTTCCGGATATTTCGTATAACTGAATTAATCAGCGTTTGACACGTGTTTCTCTAGAATTTCGGAAATTCTACGCCTGTAAATAGACCCCATGGGTCACCACATTTCATATCTGAACTTCAGTCAGAGAGAAGTACACTTTCTCTCTCACACAGTACTTTCTCACTCTAAAACCTTAACTGCTTAAGAACATAACACTACCCGGACCATTTCCAGATTGGTCCAAAGACTGATTGAGGCTACCCTACGAATTTCGCATTCGTGTTCCGAGTCTGCAGGGATTATTTCCTGAGGGAAAACATCAGTCAGCAACATATCACTCAATGCTAGGCTGTTATTGTACTGTACTGGTACCTTTCATCCGCTATACGGGAAAAAGTACCAATATAAAGAATTAAAAATATATATTAAATTTTTAACATACAAATAATTGATTCTAATGTAAGACTACGGTAAAAATAAAAGAACATGTGTTAAAAACTGTAACAAGTAAACACACACCGAAAATTTATACGTACATAAAAATTTAAAAGTTAAAACATACAATGATTGAGGTCGAAAAGAAAAACTTTGATGGGCTAGCTAGATCTCTATACTTTCACTCTTGAATTAGTATATAACTCCATACATCAATCACACTTGCCTTAACGTATAATTCTGGACAAAAATGATTCCAAGCTGACACCATGAACGTTTCAAGCACCCTTTTTACCTTCAAATATAATTTCACTAAAAGAATACAATAAAAACAGAATTACTATATGTCAATAGTGATTCATGTTTAATTTAATCACATGTGATTGAATGATATAATTACATGTGATTGACTAATATAATAACATGTGATTGAATGATACAAAGTGCTATTATGTTAAGAAAAAGTTTAGAAAACTCACCCTGGGTTTTGCTTCATTGAAAGCAACTCCATAGCCAAAGAAATTTCGGAGTCGGTCAAAATGTCAGAAACTACTGTGTCAATCTGTTGACATATGGAGAAGTAAGAACATGAGTTAATTAACTTTTTAAAAATTGTCAATTTGTTTGGCCGTAATTTGTTCTCCTTCTTCTGTGGGATGGTTGCTACTTCCTTCTCAATTTTCTCTAACATATTAACATCTTCATCGTACTCATTCTGCTCCTCAATAACCTCCTTCTGAGATATAAGATGAAAAGTTTGAGGGGTTAAACTTTTAAATATTGGTGTATTATGAACATGTAACACTGGAAGGCTTTTTGATATTGTGGTTGCATAAAGTAAAGAAACAATTTCAGAACATTTAACAACCTCATTTACATTAATATCAAACCATTGTGTCAAAGAAGCATTCTCTTCTGTAATTACGGCTTCTTCAACATCTTTATCAGAAGAATCTTCACCTTCACCATCTTCTTCACCTCCACCATCTTCTTCTTCACCTTCACCAACTAGATCAACTGCATCATCAGAACCAAGATGGACTTCTTCATCATCATCCTTAACTTCATCATCTTGGTCATTTTTATCAGATACTGACGTTCGTTCATAATCATCATCAGACTTATTTTCTCAGAATCCTCATCCTCAGCCTTTTGTTCCGAATCATCAACTTTATCATCATCATCTTTCTTCACATCGTCGTTACTCTTCATCTCGGGATCTACACCCTTTACCTCATCACCCTCAACGATTCTAAATAATTCATTCATTTTCCTTTGATAAGATATCAAAGTCTTCTCGTTTGGATATTTCGACAAACCTTCAGTTATTTTCCTTGGCAAAAAGTGCTTCAAGTCATCAACAAATTTGAACTTCTCATTGATAACTCGACAATATTCCTACATATAAGGTGTAAAAGGTTAGAATATAAGGTGATTCAGTAAATTCAATCACAAGAGATTCAAAAAATATAATCACGTGTGATTGTCAAAGTATTATCACAAGTGATTGGCAAAGCAGAATCACAATTGATTGGCAAACATAATCACATGTGATTGTCAAAGCATTATCAAAAGTGATTGGAAAAATATAATTTTAACGACCCGTCCTAATCCATCTAGACGAATACATTACATTTTGTTACATCGCGAGGTCACATCTTATAAACATTGCATTCGTTTTTAAAAGACAAACTTTCTTTGCATCGAAAGTTGACGGCATGCATACCATTTCATAACACATCCAACTATAATTGACTTAATAAAAATCTTGATGAACTCAATGACTCGAATGCAACGTCTTTTGAAAAATGTCATGAATGACTCTAAGTAATATCTCTAAAATGAGAAAATGCACAGCGGAAGATTTCTTTCATACCTGAGAATAAACATGCTTGCAAGTGTCAACCAAAAGGTTGGTGAGTTCATAGGTTTATCATAAAACAATAAAATTCATCATTTTGATAGACCACAAGATTTAAATGCTGCATGGTACAAATGGGCCCGAATCCTATACCCACATGTAATGTACATGCGATATCTTTTAAATACAGTACACCTTTCTCGTGTACGAAACCATTTTCACAAATCTTAGTAACCGTACACATATCTCTTGTACAAAATATAATACACATAACCTGTGTATAAAAATCATTCTCTCGATACATAACATTCACATCAATTGGTGGCAATTATCATGTCCACATAATTCAATGGTGGCAATTATCATGTCCACATAATTCTATGGTGGCAATTATCATGTCCACATAATTCAATGGTGTTAATTATCATGTCCACATAATTCAATTGTGGCAATTATCATGTCCACATAATTCAATGGTGGCAATTATCATATCCACATAATTCAATAATAATTCGCAGCACTTCTGTCTGCATAATAATTCATTCGAGGAATGTTTTGCATGTGTCTATCTCATCAAACATTTATAAAAGCATTTCATGTATTCGCAGTTCAAAATATATTTCAAAAGCATTTAATAAAGCAGTTGTAAAAATAGCGCATGTATTCTCAGTCCCAATAATGTAAAGAGTAAAAGGGAATCAAATGAAATCACAATATTGTATTTTGTAGTAAAAATACATATGACGACATTGAACAATGCAGGGTTGGTCTTGGATTCACGAACATATATCAATTATATATATTAAAACATATAATAGTAGTCAAACAAGTTTATGTATTATTAATGGTTATTTTAGTGTATTGTATGTTTTATTAATAATTAAATTAACTATATTTATTTTATATACTTTAGATAAACAATTTGTATTTATTATGAAAATATTAGTGTTGTTATGTGATATGTATTAAATACATTCTTATTTAGTTATTTATTTGGTATGATAATATCAATATTAGTAAATAAAAATTTGTATCTTTTTATGATAGTATTAATACTAAAAATAATTAGTTTTAGTGATGAAACTGATATTAATAGTTTTGATAGTAATACTAATAATAATTATTATTATAATAATTTTAACATTAATGGTAAGGGTTTTAATCATTATGATACTACAAATATTAGTCTAATTGATAATATTAATACTACTTATAATAACACTAGTAAAAATCTTAATATTAATATTAATATTAATATTAATGATGATGGTAATTAAAATAATAATACTTATAATAATATTATTAATGATAATAGTAATAATAATCATACTTTTATAAATGCTAAAATCATATCTTTAATGATGATAATAATATTGGTAATAACAACGATAATAATAATCCTAATAGTAATTATAATCATAATAATAAATAATAATCTTTATAATAGTACATGTATTAATAATAATAAGTATTCTAAAGATAATAATAATAATAATATTTCTATTAACAATAATATTAATAATAATAGTTATATTAAACATATTTATTTATTCAACTAATAATAATGATTTTGGAAATGATAATATTAATAATAAATATAATATAAATGAACTACCTTTAAATTGAGTTATAAAAAAAATGGCTCCGCCTAGACTCGAACCCGAGACTTCCCATTCATTACACACTCCCCTAACCGTTGGGCTACTGCCCAAATTCTGATTTAAACCCAACACTTAAACTTATAACCCTATTATTTTTCTGTTATGTTTTCCTTCATCATCTTCCCAAGCAAATCGACCAAAGGCAATTAACTATAGCATCAAATAAGTCATTTGATTTTAACAATATCAATTGAAACATAAACGTTCAACTGTGATGCATTTGATTAAATAAAAATAAATAAATTAAAGAAAAGAGAAAAATAGCAGTAGCTGTAACTAAAAAAAACGAAGAACACAACTATGATTTTGTTATTGAAGTGTTTTGAGACCCTGGTTCCTTCATGAAATAACTTCCAAATCATCATCCTAATACTCTAGAATTATCAATTGATTCAGAGACAATGCCACAGACTCTAATTTCTTCATGAACTAGACGTTTGACTTTTTGAAATTGACACTTTGACCTTCAAATTAAAAGTCGATAGAAAGAAGTGAGACTTGAGATTTTCAAGATAGTTTGAAGACATGATTTCCAACAGAACTGAATTATTAGATTTTTAAATTTCGTACTAATTTGTGATTTGGTTAAAAAGTGGAAGATATAGAGGTATCGAGCTGTTTAATATAAAAAAGAAAAATTTAATGACCGTAATCAATTACAGTTAGTCGTGATTTGCTACAGATAGTGAAAAGAAATCTGGATGACTGAATTATAACATGAATTGATCCCTTATTATATATCAATTGAATATGGTGTCGACTTCATAAGAACAGAAAGAAAATAAAATAAAATACTAAAAACAGATTAAGATTGTTAACAGAATTTGGAGTATATCAGTGATCTCATTCGATTTGTAATCCAGATAGCAACCAAAGGCAATTACAGTTTGATCAAGATGTGAAACAGATTTAGAATCTGCCTTTACCATTTTTGATTTTATATATTTATTATAAATTTAATTATATTAATAATTATAATACTTTTAATATTATTAATAAAAATAATAATAATATAAATAACAAACTTAATGATTTTTATTAATAATATTGTTAATATTAATATTAATAATAATAATGGTAATTATAATAAAATTGTATCTTAATAAAAATAACCTTACTTATAAAAAATTTAATAATCTTAGTAATAATAATAATGGTATTAATAATATTAATATTGTTAGAAATACTGCTACTATAACAAATTATACGTATCAAATTTTATGTTGATATAATTAATATTACTGTTACTAATATGTTATTAATGACAATAATGAATGTAATAATATTGATATATCAATTATTTTCAAATTTTAATTAACTTCAATATCTTAATATTATATTTTATTAATTATGTCATACTTAATAATTATATAATCTATCCTACAATATCATATATATATATATATATATATATATATATATATATATATATATATATATATATATATATATATATATATATATATATATATATATTCCTATTTGTTTTTAAAGGTTCGTGAATCGTCGGGAATAGTTGAATGGTAATTACATAAATGATAACACTTCAAAATATTTGAGATTCAACATTACAGACTTTGCTTATCGTGTCGAAATCATAATAAGATTAGGTTTAAATTTGGTCGGAAATTTCCGGGTCGTCACAGTACCTACCCGTTAAAGAAATTTCGTCCCGAAATTTGATTGGGATGGTCATGGTTGACATTAAGTATGTTTTCATTACTCATATGAGCTGGAATTTAGAGTCTTATCATTAGTGAGTGATATGGATAAAACAAATTGTTTATGTGAAGAGTACAAGTGAAGCTGTCATAAAAGATTCAGATGAAGTAAAAATATTCGTCTTGACTTATGATGTTGTCACGGTTGATTTTCGGGATTCAAAGGATTTAAAGAAAATCTTTGGAAACCTATAAGATCTGATTCTTTGAGATTTAATGAAATTAGAATCTCTTTAATTAAATGCGATGATCTGTCCTGATTACTACGTCTGATATTTCCATTATAAATCCATGCTCTTTATTTCCTTTATATTTTGGAGTTCCATCTCTTTTGTTTTCTCTTCCCGACTTTAAGTTAAGCGAATAATGGTCCAGAATTTGTAAATATAAATTTTGGAATGAACATAGTTAATGTTCTAAGAGAGATTGTAACAGCACGATCTTGATTGGTTAAATTACCAGATTTCAAGAGAAAATATAGAACTATCAGGAGGATATGTTCTCGATATGTTTGGAGATTAAGTAGAATGTAAGAGTCATGTAACATGGCACATGATGATGTTATGGTCTGTGAATCATCACGTTTCATTAGAAACTCAGCATGACTTACTGTAATATAATGACGTTGATCAAGTGTCATTATATTATACTAACTCATGCTTCAGTTCCCAACACTACTTCAAAATCGTTCATAAATTTAAATTCGAATTTTTTAGAATTTAGAAACTAAAGCAGTTTCCTTTCTGATGTAACACTGATAGCGTGAAGAGATAAATGATTTCAGATAAGAATAGTTATGAAAATATCTTCATAAATATCGAGGTTATGTATACTGAAAGATTTGATGATATCTTAGAATTTCTAATATCGGTAGATGATGAGGAAGATATGTCCGTAAAAGTGTAGAGTCAGGAGCAAGGTATTCGTTAATGACTTCATTAGCTACTGAATCATTTGGATTCTTTGAAGGCAGGTTTAGTCTTTGTGATTTGTCCACAGTCTCCTTCATAGTTTCGCATAATCCGATTTTCGGTACTAAATTTTCTATTGAGCGTTTCCAACACTCCATTCGTTATCATCATACCTTTGACTGTTAAGGTTGTTTACAGTTTTTGCTGCTTCATCAAGCTTTTTCAATATTCCGAGTATTGATTCTCTGACTGGGTGCTTTTCAGAATTTCAGAATGAAAGATCATAATTCTAAGAAATAAAGTTATATGTATACTTATAACTATTGATGTAGGCATGCTGCGAGATTCGAGATACTGATTGCTAATTCTCAGTAATTGGTACGGTGATTCTCGTTACCAGATGCGGATGAATATATGATGGGGTTTCGATAATGATTTTTCGAAAAGTCAAAGATCAATAAAGTTACTGGTAAGTTTACTGCTAATGCGGTCGAATATAAATGGTTCCCCGGTAACGAAGGCGAAAAGGCAACGTATATATCAAGGTTATAATAAGGCTAGTTCAGCTGAAAAGTCGAAGTTGACTTGCTGGAGCTGTGACAAAATTGGCTACTTTGGAAAGGAATTGCAAAGTTATTTCCGGTAATAACAACGTCAAAGGAGCTAGCACGGATATGTTTTAAACGTTTACTCAGGTTTCGAGTGTTTTTAGGTGCATAACTATATGCATAAATCTTTCCTTCCGTAGATGAGATGCAGTTGGTTCATCCTCTCGATTGAGGTGTTTTCAAGAATCATGAAAGGTTTGAACGCAGATTGGAATCGTCAAGATACAAATGAGGTTTAAGATGAAATCAAGTGGCAAACTTGAAGAATTGTTTAGTTTCATATGTTATAATCAATATTTTAATTCATTTTAATTGTACAATGTTGGTAGTCCACAGTTGATAGTCCACAGTTAGCAGTTCAATAATTCATATGTAGTTTAATATATTATATTCGAATTAATTAATACATGTTGTGACCCGTTATATACATGTCTCAAACTCGATCACAACTCAAGGTATATATATTATTTTAGAATCAACCTCAACCCTGTATAGAGAACTCGATCATTACTGCATATAGAGTGTCTATGGTTATTCCAAATAATATATATAGATGACGTCGATATGATATGTCAAAACATTGTATACGTGTCACGATATTTAAAGTGCATAAAAATAAATAACAGAAATTAAATGACGATAAATAAAATTGCAAGAATTAAAATTGCGATAAATAAATTGCGATAAATAAATGTAAATAGGAATTAACGATTAGCTAGGAACAGTTAGCTAGGATTTTGTTAGCGTGGATTCTTAACAGCATTTCTCATAGTTAATTTGTTTATTTCTAACAAATTTTATTTGTCCAATATTTTCTTCATTATGCCACTTGTTGGATTCTGATAGGTCAAAATCTAAATATGAAATTGAATGAAAATGCTTATTCTGTGGTGAACGGATTCGTATATATGTGGATGTAAGTAAGATAGTAAATGATTGTTGAATCATATTCGAAGAATATACAGTGTAACTTATTAATGTGAAATCTAAATATTCCTCGGGTATTACCTACCTGTTAAAATATTTTCATCATTAACAGTTTGTATAAAAGAATTTTTAATTACAATCTTTATGAAAACATATATACATATATATTTTCTTCAGATGTAATCATGGATTTAATGAGTTAATATGATTATTAATCTCATTTGCTTTTCGGTTTGAGCTAGAATAAATAATCTCTAAGACTTTAGAGATTCCATAATCGCCATGTTCAGTGAAGATAAATGATATAGAATGATTATGTAGAACAATGATTATGCTTGAGGTACAGATTGCGAGGTTGAGGTGTGGGATGTTGCTGAAGCTAGTAAGGTTTGCACCATATTTTCCAAATTGATTACTCGAGCACGAAGTTCGTTGACTTCTTCTACTATTCCAGAATGATTGTCGGTCGGAATGAGTGGATGAATAAGATCTAGAATTGTGGATAGAATATAATAGTTACGAGCTACCCTGGAAATGAGGCTGAAAATGGTGTCTCGCATAGGTTCGCAGGTAAGTGCTTCAGGTTCTTCGCTAAGAGGGCAATATGGTGGATGGAAGGGATCGCCTTCTTCGCGTCTCCATTGATTAAGTCGATTACGAACCAATCAGATGAATTGGGGATGACTGATTGGTTGATTCATTCTGGTGACGCTGCTTCCGGAGCTTACGTGAACATCCATGTTGGAATAGCTGTCGGATTCCGAAGAACTTGAACTAGTGGCAAGTTCCATTTTGTACAATTGAGTAAAGGGTTATTCGATATGAAATGATTTTTGGCTATCGGATGGTATTCTAATTACATAGAATATCTATATATGTAAAACAAAGATTTCGTAGAATACGGAGGAATTTACGGAATATGTCAGGCAAACAGTAACAGATACGCTAAGATATGAATTTTGTCTATACACTATTCATGCAATCAATGCAGTAAGATGTGT
Source organism: Rutidosis leptorrhynchoides (assembly GCF_046630445.1). Taxonomy (NCBI): domain Eukaryota; kingdom Viridiplantae; phylum Streptophyta; class Magnoliopsida; order Asterales; family Asteraceae; genus Rutidosis; species Rutidosis leptorrhynchoides. The sequence continues at coordinate 402,012,896 of NC_092335.1, read as the reverse complement.
CTAGACTAAGAATGATAAGAAAATGATTCCCTAAGAATGATAAGCAGGTAATTTTCGACACGAAATGATAAGCAAAACTTTTGACATGCAGACACGGTCGAAGTCCAGACTCACTAATGCATCTAAATAACTATCAGTTAGACACACTAATGCAAGACCTGGTTCGCTAAGACCACTGCTCTAATACCATCTTTAACGACCCGTCCTAATCCATCTGGACGAATACATTACATTTGGTTACATCGCGAGGTACTTGACCTCTATATGATACATCTTACAAACATTTCATTCGTTTTTAAAAGACAAACTTTCTTTACATCGAAAGTTGACGGCATGCATACCATTTCATAACACATCCAACTATAATTGACTTAATAATAATCTTGATGAACTTAATGACTCGAATGCCACATCTTTTGAAAAATGTCATGAATGACTCCAAGTAATATCTCTAAAATGAGCAAATGCACAGCGGAAGATTTCTTTCATACCTGAGAATAAACATGCTTTCAAGTGTCAACCAAAAGGTTGGTGAGTTCATAGGTTTATCATAAAATAATAAAATTCATCATTTTGATAGACCACAAAATTTAAATGTTGCATGGTACAAATGGGCCCGAATCCTATACCCACCTGTAATGTACATGCGATATCTTTTAAATACAGTACACATTTCTCGTGTGCGAAAACATTTTTACAAATTTTAGTAACCGTACACATATCTCGTGTACAAAATATAATACACATAACCTGTGTATAAAAATCATTCTCTCGATACATAACATTCACATCAATTGGTGGCAATTATCATGTTCACATAATTCAATGGTGGCAATTATCATGTCCACATAATTCAATGGTGGCAATTATCATGTCCACATAATTCAATGGTGGCAATTATTGTAGTGACTCGAACTTTTCCATGTTTATATATATTAATTGAGATTGATATTTACATGATTAAATGTTTCCAACATGTTAAGCAATCAAACTTGTTAAGACTTTATTAATTGAAATATGTTTCATATAGACAATTGACCACCCAAGTTGACCGGCGATTCACGAACGTTAAAACTTGTAAAAACGACATGATGATATATATATGGATATACATATGGTTAACATGAGATTATGATAAGTAAGTATCTCCATAAGTATATTAACAATGAGTTATATACATATAAACAAGACTACTAACTTAAGGATTTCGAAACGAGACATATATGTAACGATTATCGTTGTAACGACATTTAAATGTATATATATCATATTAAGATATATTAATATATCATAATATCATTATAATATAATAATTTAACATCTCATTAGATATAATAAACAATGGGTTAACAACATTAATTGAGATCGTTAACTTAAAGGTTTCAAAACAACACTTACATGTAACGACTAACGATGACTTAACGACTCAGTTAAAATGTATATACATGTAGTGTATTTAGATGTATTAAAATACTTTCGGAAGACTTTAAGACGTATATCAAAACACTCATACTTAACGAAAATGGTTACAGATACTTTCCCATTCTTTTCTTTCATCAAGAATTCTAGTCGTATTTTTACCCGTATTATACACAGCTTCAAAACGTACTTACTATGGGTATATACCAATAGGAACTAGCATGGGATTTCACTCTTGATTATGTCATGTATGACTAATCAATTTTAACTTCTACCATGAGCTAGTCAACTAACTAGAACTCCTTTTAACCCCACTCACCACTCACCAGTTACCACTCATCATTCACTCCATTTCACTTCCAATTCTCTTTCTAATTCTCTCTCAACACACCCACACTATTATGAACGTATTTTTCTAGTAGTTAATCATCATCTTCATCAAAAATCACTTCAAGAATCAAGCTATAATCATCATAGGAAGAACACTTCAAGAACACTTCAAAAATCCCTTCAAGTTTACTAATTTACTTCCAAGCTTTCTAATCCATTCCAAGTAATCATCTAAGATCAAGAAACCTTTGTTATATACAGTAGGTTATCTTTCTTATTCAAGGTAATATTCATATTCAAACTTTGATTCAATTTATATAACTATAAACTATCTTAATTCGAGTAAAAATCTTACTTGAACTTGTTTTTGTGTCATGATCCTACTTCAAGAACTTTCAAGCCATCCAAGATCCTTTGAAGCTAGATCATTTCTTGTCACTTCCAGTAGGTTTACCTACTAAACTTGAGGTAGTAATGATGTTCATAACATCATTCGATTCATATATATAAAACTATCTTATTCGAAGGTTTAAACTCGTAATCACTAGAACATAGTTTAGTTAATTCTAAACTTGTTCGCAAACAAAAGTTAATCCTTCTAACTTGACTTTTAAAATTTACTAAACTCATGTTCTATATCTATATGATATGCTAACTTAATGATTTAAAACCTGGAAACACAAAAAACACCGTAAAACCGGATTTACGCCGTCGTAGTAACACCGCGGGCTGTTTTGGGTTAGTTAATTAAAAACTATGATAAACTTTGATTTAAAAGTTGTTATTCTGAGAAAATGATTTTTATTATGAACATGAAACTATATCCAAAAATTATGGTTAAACTCAAAGTGGAAGTATGTTTTCTAAAATGGTCATCTAGACGTCGTTCTTTCGAATGAAATGACTACCTTTACAAAAATGACTTGTAACTTATTTTTCCGACTATAAACCTATACTTTTTCTGTTTAGATTCATAAAATAGAGTTCAATATGAAACCATAGCAATTTGATTCACTCAAAACGGATTTAAAATGAAGAAGTTATGGGTAAAACAAGATTGGATAATTTTTCTCATTTTAGCTACGTGAAAATTGGTAACAAATCTATTCCAACCATAACTTAATCAACTTGTATTGTATATTATGTAATCTTGAGATACCATAGACATGTATACAATGTTTCGACCTATCATGTCGACACATCTATATATATTTCGGAACAACCGTAGACACTCTATATGTGAATGTTGGAGTTAGCTATACAGGGTTGAGGTTGATTCCAAAATATATATAGCTTGAGTTGTGATCAATACTGAGATACGTATACACTGGGTCGTGGATTGATTCAAGATACTATTTATCAATTTATATTCTGTACATCTAACTGTGGACAACTAGTTGTAGGTTACTAACGAGGACAGCTGACTTAATAAACTTAAAACATCAAAATATATTAAAAGTGTTGTAAATATATTTTGAACATACTTTAATATATATGTATATATTGTTATAGGTTCGTGAATCAACAGTGGCCAAGTCTTACTTCTCGACGAAGTAAAAATCTGTGAAAGTGAGTTATAGTCCCACTTTTAAAATCTAATATTTTTGGGATGAGAAAACATGCAGGTTTTATAAATGATTTACAAAATAGACACAAGTACGTGAAACTACATTCTATGGTTGAATTATCAAAATCGAATATGCCCCTTTTTATTAAGTCTGGTAATCTAAGAATTAGGGAACAGACACCCTAATTGACACGAATCCTAAAGATAGATCTATTGGGCCTAACAAACCCCATCCAAAGTACCGGATGCTTTAGTACTTCGAAATTTATATCATATCCGAAGGGTGTCCCGGAATGATGGGGATATTCTTATATATGCATCTTGTTAATGTCGGTTACCAGGTGTTCACCATATGAATGATTTTTATCTCTATGTATGGGATGTGTATTGAAATATGAAATCTTGTGGTCTATTGTTACGATTTGATATATATAGGTTAAACCTATAACTCACCAACATTTTTGTTGACGTTTAAAGCATGTTTATTCTCAGGTGAATATTAAGAGCTTCCGCTGTTGCATACTAAAATAAGGACAAGATTTGGAGTCCATGTTTGTATGATATTGTGTAAAAACTGCATTCAAGAAACTGATTTTGATGTAACATATTTGTATTGTAAACCATTATGTAATGGTCGTGTGTAAACAGGATATTTTAGATTATCATTATTTGATAATCTACGTAAAGCTTTTTAAACCTTTATTTATGAAATAAAGGTTATGGTTTGTTTTAAAAATGAATGCAGTCTTTGAAAAACGTCTCATATAGAGGTCAAAACCTCGCAACGAAATCAATTAATATGGAACGTTTTTAATCAATAAGAACGGGACATTTCAGTTGGTATCAGAGCGTTGGTCTTAGAGAACCAGAATTTTGCATTAGTGTGTCTTATCGAGTTTGTTAGGATGCATTAGTGTCTGGACTTCGACCGTGTTTACTTGAAAAATGATTGCTTAACAAATTTTGTTGGAAACTATATATTTTTAACATGTGAATATTATGTGATATATTAATCTCTTAACGCGTTTGATATTATGTGATAGATGTCTACCTCTAGAACAAGTCCCATTGACTCACCTGATAATAATGAAGAGTCAAATGTAAATTGGAATGATTCGTGGACTGATTCACAGGTTCCCGAAGAGGAACCGAAAGAAGAGTCGGAACCGGAAGAAGAATCAGAACCAGAAGAGGAGGAACCGGATGAAGAAATAGAACCGGTGGGGGAAATAATAAAACGGTTAAGTAAAAGAAAATTCTCAACCAACCGACCAAGGTTAATTATGGTCAATGGTGTTTCCGCCAAGGAAGCAAAATATTGGGAGGATTACCAATTCTCCGATGAATCGGATTCCGACGAGAATTCCGATGATGTTATAGAAATTACCCCAACTGAATTTAAAAAGGCAAAAGAAAATAATAAGGGAAAGGGCATAAAAATAGAGAAATCTAATTCCAACCCCGATGAACTTTATATGTATCGTCAACCCCCGAAGTCCTTAAGTTGTAACAATGACCCGGGAACCTCTAAACCACCAGGTTTTTCTAAACCAATGTGGAAAATTACGGCTCGTATTAGGGGAACATCATATATCCCTAGAAACTTGGCAAAACGAACCAAAACCGAAGAAGAAGAAGAAACAAGCGAGTCGGAATAAGATAGTTGTATTCGTGTGGTGTAATATATGTAATATAGTGTGCTTATGCTTTATGATATATGTAAAAATTGCTTGTATTAATTAGTATTTTTTTATGAATCTAACTCTTGTCTATTTTATAGTATAAAAACATAAAATGGATAGACAACCGAATATTTTAAGAGACCTACCCGGAGACATGATTGATGAAATCTTGTCTAGAGTCGGTCAGAATTCTTCGGCACAACTATTTAAGGCGAGATCAGTTTGTAAGACATTCGAAGAACGTTCCAAGAATGCCTTGGTTTATAAAAGAATTTCGTTCGAAAGATGGGGGATATCACATTGGGAAATCCATAAGTTACGATGTGTTTACTTTGACGCATATATTGCGGGGAACCCAAATGCTATTTTACGCAATGGGTTAAGAAATTATTTTGACTCAATATATCCGAATATTGGAATTCGTGATTTAGAAAAAGCGGCTAACATGCAACATAAAGAAGCATGTTATGCTTACGGATTAGTAATGTTCGCTTCTCACCAAAGTGAGAACAAGAACATCGGGCTACAACTATTAAACAAAACGTTTCCACAAGTGACGGAGTCGGTAATTGGGGTAAGAAATGAGGTTTTTAGATTGTTACGGGACTGTTGGACATTACGTAACCCTCGTCCCTTTGACGACGTTACAACATGCTGTCTTATCAACGGCCATAACGGTTATGTTCCACAAGACCAAGGATGCGAAGTAATCCTAGTAAAACCAGAATGCATGACTTGTTTCTGGATGTATGAATTACGTGTCTTTATTGCCTTTGCTGAACGACTTGTGTACTAGCTAGAATTATCTTCACAACCATCTTGTATCAAATTTATTATGTGCTATATTTCATGCTATATGTAAAATAAGCAGTATTGTAAGTTTGTAAAATATTGTGTAAAAGTTTGAACGCGAAATATTATTATAATCAGTTTTTCATATAGAATTGTAGTAGTTGAATTGTATATTAGCTACTAAGTATGAACTTAACGGGTAGGTACTACCCGAATTTAAACTTATAAAACGCTAATATGAAGAAAAAGCTTTTATAAATGAGTTCATATTATGCTACAAAATACTATTAACTACTCTTAATATTCTGTATGATTAACTTGTTCCATTTGACTATTTTGAAGGAAATGGCACCGACTACTCGACACACCGTGAATATGAATGAAGAGGAATTCCGTACTTTTCTAGCTTCAAACATAGCCGCACTACAGGCTGCGCTACATACCAACAATAACCTTGGATCTAGCAGTACAGGAAATCGTGTAGGATGCACCTACAAAGAATTCACTGCCTGCAAACCTTTGGAATTTGATGGAACCGAAGGACCGATCGGATTGAAACGGTGGACCGAGAAGGTCGAATCGGTGTTTGCCATAAGTAAGTGTACTGAAGAGGACAAAGTGAAGTATGCTACGCATACCTTCACAGGTTCTGCGTTAACATGGTGGAATACCTATCTAGAGCAAGTGGGACAAGACGATGGGTACGCACTACCGTGGTCAGCATTCAAGCACTTGATGAACGAGAAGTACCGTCCCAGAACCGAGGTCAATAAGCTCAAGACAGAACTTAGAGGGTTACGAACCCAAGGATTTGATATTACCACGTACGAAAGACGATTCACAGAATTGTGCCTATTGTGTCCGGGAGCATTCGAAGATGAGGAAGAGAAGATCGACGCGTTTGTGAAAGGATTACCAGAAAGAATCCAAGAAGATATAAGTTCACACGAGCCCGCCTCCATACAACAGGCATGTAGAATGGCTCACAAACTAGTGAACCAGATTGAAGAAAGAATTAAAGAACAGACTGCTGAAGAGGCCAATGTGAAGCAAGTCAAAAGAAAGTGGGAGGAAAATGGTGATAAGAATCACCAATACAACAACAACAGCAATTACAACAATAATCGTAACAATTATCCCAACAATCGCAACATCAATCGCAACTACAACAAACGGCCCAACAACAACAACAACAACAACAACAACAACAACAACAACAACAACAACAACAGCAACTACAACAATCATCCCAACAACAATAATAACCGCAACAACAACAACAATCAGAAGCAGCTATGCCAAAGGTGTGAAAAGTATCACTCGGGGTTCTGCACCAAATTTTGTAACAAGTGTAAAAGAAATGGTCATAGCGCGGTGAAGTGTGAGGTCTATGGACCAGGGGTTAATAGAACGAAAGGAACAAATGGTGTCGGAACGAGTAATGGCGAAGCAAGTAGTGTCGGAGCAAGTTATGCCAATGTAGTTTGTTATAAATGTGGAAAACTGGGCCACATTATTAGAAATTGCCCGAACCAGGAGAACACGAATGGACAAGGCCGCGGAAGAGTTTTCAATATTAATGCGGCAGAGGCACAGGAAGACCCGGAGCTTGTTATGGGTATGTATCTTATTGACAATAAATCTGCTTACGTTTTATTTGATTCGGGTGCGGATAGAAGCTATATGAATAGAGATTTTTGTGCTAAATTAAGTTGTCCTTTGACGCCTTTGGATAGTAAATTTTTACTCGAATTAGCAAATGGTAAATTAATTTCAGCAGATAATATATGTCGGATTCGAGAAATTAAACTGGTTAGCGAAACATTTAAGATTGATTTGATACCAGTAGAGTTAGGGAGTTTTGATGTGATAATCGGTATGGACTGGTTGAAATAAGTGAAAGCAGAGATCGTTTGTTACAAAAATGCAATTCGCATTATACGAGAAAAAGGAAAACTCTTAATGGTGTACGGAGAAAAGGGCAACACGAAGCTACATCTTATTAGTAATTTGAAGGCACAAAAACTAATAAGAAAAGGTTGCTATGCTGTTCTAGCACACGTCGAGAAAGTACAAACTGAAGAAAAGAGCATCAATGATGTTCCCGTCGCAAAAGAATTTCCCGATGTATTTCCGAAAGAATTACCGGGATTACCCCCACATCGATCCGTTGAATTTCAAATAGATCTTGTACCAGGAGCTGCACCAATAGCTCGTGCTTCTTACAGACTCGCACCCAGCGAGATGAAAGAACTGCAAAGCCAATTACAAGAACTTTTAGAGCGTGGTTTCATTCGACCAAGCACATCACCGTGGGGAGCTCCTGTTTTGTTTGTCAAGAAGAAAGATGGTACATTCAGGTTGTGTATCGACTACCGAGAGTTGAACAAACTTACCATCAAGAACCGCTACCCACTACCGAGAATCGACGACTTATTTGATCAACTACATGGCTCGTCTGTTTATTCAAAGATTGACTTACGTTCCGGGTATCATCAAATGCGGGTGAAAGAAGATGATATTCCAAAGACTGCTTTCAGAACACGTTACGGTCATTACGAGTTTATGGTCATGCCATTTGGTTTAACTAATGCACCAGCTGTGTTCATGGACATTATGAACCGAGTGTGTGGACCATACCTTGACAAGTTTGCCATTGTTTTCATTGATGACATACTTATTTACTCAAAGAATGACCAAGAACACGGTGAACATTTGAGAAAGGTGTTAGAAGTATTGAGGAAGGAAGAATTGTACGCTAAGTTTTCAAAGTGTGCATTTTGGTTGGAAGAAGTTCAATTCCTCTGTCACATAGTGAACAAAGAAGATATTAAGGTGGATCCGGCAAAGATAGAAACTGTTGAAAAGTGGGAAACCCCAAAAACTCCGAAACACATACGCCAGTTTTTAGGACTAGCTGGTTACTACAGAAGGTTCATCCAAGACTTTTCCAGAATAGCAAAACCCTTGACTGCATTAACGCATAAAGGGAAGAAATTTGAATGGAATGATGAACAAGAGAAAGCGTTTCAGTTATTGAAGAAAAAGCTAACTACGGCACCTATATTGTCATTGCCTGAAGGGAATGATGATTTTGTGATTTATTGTGACGCATCAAAGCAAGGTCTCGGTTGTGTATTAATGCAACGAACGAAGGTGATTGCTTATGCGTCTAGACAATTGAAGATTCACGAACAAAATTATACGACGCATGATTTGGAATTAGGCGCGGTTGTTTTTGCATTAAATACTTAGAGGCACTACTTATATGGGGTCAAAAGTATTATATATACCGACTACAAAAGTCTTCAACACATATTTAATCAGAAACAACTGAATATGAGGCAGCATAGGTGGATTGAATTGTTGAATGATTACGACTTTGAGATTCGTTACCACCCGGGGAAGGCAAATGTGGTAGCCGACACCTTGAGCAGGAAGGACAGAGAACCCATTCGAGTAAAATCTATGAATATAATGATTCACAATATCCTTACTACTCAAATAAAGGAGGCGCAACAAGGAGTTTTAAAAGAGGGAAATTTAAAGGATGAAATACCCAAAGGATCGGAGAAGCATCTTAATATTTGGGAAGACGGAACCCGGTATAGGGTTGAAAGAATTTGGGTACCAAAATTTAGAGATATGAGAGAAATGGTACTTAGAGAAGCTCCTAAAACCAGATACTCAATACATCCTGGAACGGGGAAGATGTACAAGGATCTCAAGAAACATTTTTGGTGGCCGGGTATGAAAGCCGATGTTGCTAAATACGTAGAAGAATGTTTGACGTGTTCTAAGGTCAAAGCTGAGCATCAGAAACCATCAGGTCTACTTCAACAACTCGAAATCCCAGAATGGAAATGGGAAAACATTACCATGGATTTCATCACTAAATTGCCAAGGACTGCAAGTGGTTTTGATACTATTTGGGTAATAGTTGATCGTCTCACCAAATCAGCACACTTCCTGCCAATAAGAGAAGATGACAAGATGGAGAAGTTAGCACGACTGTATTTGAAGGAAGTCGTCTCCAGACATGGAATACCAATATCTATTATCTCTGATAGGAATGGCAGATTTATTTCAAGATTTTGGCAGACATTACAGCAAGCATTAGGAACTCGTCTAGAAATGAGTACTGCCTATCATCCACAAACTGATGGGCAGAGCGAAAGGACGATACAAACGCTTGAAGACATGCTACGAGCATGTGTTATTGATTTCGGAAACAGTTGGGATCGACATCTACCGTTAGCAGAATTTTCCTACAACAACAGCTACCATTCAAGCATTGAGATGGCGCCGTTTGAAGCACTTTATGGTAGAAAGTGCAGGTCTCCGATTTGTTGGAGTGAAGTGGGGGATAGACAGATTACGGGTCCGGAGATTATACAAGAAACTACCGAGAAGATCATCCAAATTCAACAACGGTTGAAAACCGCCCAAAGTCGACAAAAGAGCTACGCTGACATTAAAAGAAAAGATATAGAATTTGAAATTGGAGAGATGGTCATGCTTAAAGTTGCACCTTGGAAAGGCGTTGTTCGATTTGGTAAACGAGGGAAATTAAATCCAAGGTATATTGGACCATTCAAGATTATTGATCGTGTCAGACCAGTAGCTTACCGACTTGAGTTACCTCAACAACTCGCGACTGTTGTAACGACCCGGAATTTTCCGATCGTTCTATACTTATGAGATTAATATTTACATAAATTAAAACTTACCAACATGATAAGCAATCCAAACTGTTGAGACTTATATTTTTTAAAAGAGTTTTACACAACGTTTGACCGTCCAATTTGACCGATGATATCACGAACTATATAACACACGATAATTATACGATTATGTATATGTACATATCTATACATATTTAACATGATTTAAGGATGGTTTAACATTTCATTGTGAACTAACAACAATGAGTTATAAGTATACTTTGAGACCACTAACTTAAGTTTTCAAAACGATAACTATATGTAACGTTCTTTGACATATATACTTACAATCTTTAATGTGTTGTGATTTATGTCACCAATATGATTTAAGTGTAATGGGATTAATTTGTAACCAAAATAATCTTGATAAATATTAAACAAGTTTGGGGAAGTGTGGAGTGCACACTTGTTTGAACTTATCTTGATTATGACGGGGGTTTGGGGGCAGCGCCCCCGATAAGCGGGGTCCAAGGGGTGGCAACCCCTGGCGGGGTCCAAGGGGCAGAGCCCCTGGCTGGGAAATTTTTTTGGCAGGTCAGCTTGGAAATTTTTTTTTGGGCTAACATTGCTTTATTAAAAATGTCTTAAAATTTTATTTTTGGCCCGGTTGGACCCAAAATAAAAGCCCGATTTTGAGCTTCTTTTACTGTATCATACCCATCATCCATACGTATTTACTATTGGTAAATACACATCAAATCAATATCCTTATCAGCTTTAGATCTTCCCTAGATAAGAGGGAATCTTATTTGTAAGCTAGCATACATTATTACTCAAAAATTCAACACAATAATTTGTCCTTGTTCCCTCAACAACCAGACTGTCCTATAAGTATCACCATCACCTTGGTTTTTCATTTCATTCTTACAACCATCTTTCTCTAACAAAAAAAAACACACTCTTAGGAACTCTAAGTGTTCTTCACAATCTCAGCAAATACTCACGAAGAACTAGCTTCATGAACAACCTATAATCATCATAAGAAAGTTTGATCAAGATTATTTTCTATCTTTTCCAGTAGCTTTATCCAAGTAACTTGAGGTAGTAACCTTATTCATAATCTTATTCGATTCATATTTATATAGCTATCTTATTTTGTGTTATAAAATTTTTAACAACAAGAACATAGTTTGAATGATTTCAAACCTGTTCGCAAACTAAATAGATCCTTCTAATTTGATTTTTAAAACACTTCAAAACCTGTAATATATCATATTATGACAAAATCGGATTAATCATATCTTGGCTAATTAACATAATATTTAATATATATTTACTTATGATTTAATTTTATATATTCCAGGACCACCCGTAAACAACACGAGAAGATTAATCATAAGACCTCATGATTGTACGCAACACATCATCTGACAACACGGTACTTTATGTACGCAACACGTCATTTGACAACATGGTACCATGGGTCGAGATTAATTCTGATCAATACGAATACGATGGGGTCTTTATTTATTTTATTGAGCAACTAATTATGGACCATTAACAACAGACTGCTAACTACGGACTAAGAAAATATTAAAAGTATTATAAGTATATGTATATATATATATATATATATATATATATATATATATATATATATATATATATATATATACATATATATATATATGTAACGATTACTTGAAAAGAAAATATGTTGATATATTATATATATGGTTAGGTTCGTGATATCTATCGGAGACCAAGTCGAGTTAAATACCTTCAAGGAAAAGGTGAGTATATAGTCCCACTTTTAAACTCTAAATATTTCGGGATGAGAATACATGCATTTTATGATTTACGTTATGGACACAAGTGATTAAAAATATATATTCTACGTTGAGTTGTACCACTGGCATACTTCCCTGTAACTTGGTAACTAATATTTACATGAGGTATTGTAAACGCAAATCCTGTTGATAGATCTATCGGGCCTGACAACCCCAACCGGACTGGACGACCAGTATTCAACGGTTGCACAGTACTTTGTTTCGGTAACTACACTTGGTACAGTGTAGTAAGATTTCATAATAAAGGGAATATGCGACGTTGATTAAATGTTAAGTATGGTTATCAAGTGCTCAACAACTTAGAATATTTTTTATTAAAACGTTTATATATGAAATCTTGTGGTCTATATTTATAACGCTGCCGGCATTAAACCTATATCTCACCAACTTTATGTTGACGTTTTAAGCATGTTTATTCTCAGGTGATAACTAAAAGCTTCCGCTGCAACATGTTGAATTTAAGCCAGATCTTGAGTATGCATATTTGTGTCAAAAATAAAACTGCATATCGGAGGATTTGTAATGTAAAATATGTTGGAGGTCGTATTGTTATTATCACATGTAAAGTTTGTAAGTCTAAGATTATCGCTAAACGATAATCATTATTAAGTTGTTTAAACCTTGTATTTGTAATAAAAGCTATGGTTTGTATTGTAAAAACGAATGCAGTTTTTGAAAAATGTCGCATATAGAGGTCAATACCTCGCGATGAAATCGTATGTTATTGTATTCGTCCTTATGGTTAAGGTCGGGTTATGACAACTGTACATAACACTTTCCACGTCTCGAATTTGAAGAAATGTTTTGCTAAAGAAGATCTCACTATTCTGTTAGATGAAATCTAAATCAACGAAAAACTCCAATTCATCGAAGAACCCGTCGAAATAATGGATCGTGAGGTTAAAAGACTTAAGCAAAACAAGATACCAATTGTTAAGGTTCGATGGAATGCTCGTAGAGGACCCAAGTTCACCTGGCAGCGTGAAGATCAGATGAAGAAGAAATACCCGCATCTATTTCCAGAAGATTCGTCAATACCTTCAACAGCTTAAAATTTCGGGACGAAATTTATTTAATGGGTAGGTACTGTAGTGACCCGAACTTTTCCATGTTTATATATATTAATTGAGATTGATATTTACATGATTAAATGTTTCCAACATGTTAAGCAATCAAACTTGTTAAAACTTGATTAATTGAAATATGTTTCATATAGACAATTGACCACCCAAGTTGACCGGCGATTCACGAACGTTAAAACTTGTAAAAATGACATGACGATATATATATGGATATAGGTATGGTTAACATGAGATTATGATAAGTAAGTATCTCCATAAGTATATTAACAATGAGTTATATACATATAAACAAGACTACTAACTTAAGGATTTCGAAACGAGACATATATGTAACGATTATCGTTGTAACGACATTTAAATGTATATATATCATATTAAGATATATTAATATATCATAATATCATGATAATATAATAATTTAACATCTCATTAGATATAATAAACAATGGGTTAACAACATTAATTGAGATCGTTAACTTAAAGGTTTCAAAACAACACTTACATGTAACGACTAACGATGACTTAACGACTCAGTTAAAATGTATATACATGTAGTGTATTTAGATGTATTAAAATACTTTTGGAAGACTTCAAGACATATATCAAAACACTCATACTTAACGAAAATGGTTACAGTTACTTTCCCATTCTTTTCTTTCATCAAGAATTCTAGTCGTATTTTTACCCGTATTATACACAGCTTCAAAACGTACTTACTATGGGTATATACCAATAGGAACTAGCATGGGATTCCAATCTTGATTATGTCATGTATGACTAATCAATTTTAACTTCTACCATGAGCTAGTCAACTAACTAGAACTCCTTTTAACCCCACTCACCACTCACCAGTTACCACTCATCATTCACTCCATTTCACTTCCAATTCTCTTTCTAATTCTCTCTCAACACACCCACACTATTATGAACGTATTTTTCCAGTAGTTAATCATCATCTTCATCAAAAATCACTTCAAGAATCAAGCTATAATCATCATAGGAAGAACACTTCAAGAACACTTCAAAAATCCCTTCAAGTTTACTAATTTACTTCCAAGCTTTCTAATCCATTCCAAGTAATCATCTAAGATCAAGAAACCTTTGTTATATACAGTAGGTTATCTTTCTTATTCAAGGTAATATTCATATTCAAACTTTGATTCAATTTCTATAACTATAAACTATCTTAATTCGAGTAAAAATCTTACTTGAACTTGTTTTTGTGTCATGATCCTACTTCAAGAACTTTCAAGCCATCCAAGATCCTTTGAAGCTAGATCATTTCTTGACACTTCCAGTAGGTTTACCTACTAAATTTGAGGTAGTAATGATGTTCATAACATCATTCGATTCATATATATAAAACTATCTTATTCGAAGGTTTAAACTCGTAATCACTAGAACATAGTTTAGTTAATTCTAAACTTGTTCGCAAACAAAAGTTAATTCTTCTAACTTGACTTTTAAAATTAACTAAACACATGTTCTATATCTATATGATATGCTAACTTAATGATTTAAAACCTGGAAACACGAAAAACACCGTAAAACCGGATTTACGCAGTCGTAGTAACACTGCGGGCTGTTTTGGGTTAGTTAATTAAAAACTATGATAAACTTTGATTTAAAAGTTGTTATTCTGAGAAAATGATTTTTATTATGAACATGAAACTATAACCAAAAATTATGGTTAAACTCAAAGTGGAAGTATGTTTTCTAAAATGGTCATCTAGACGTCGTTCTTTCGACTGAAATGACTACCTTTACCAAAACGACTTGTAACTTATTTTTCCGACTATAAACCTATACTTTTTCTGTTTATATTCATAAAATAGAGTTCAATATGAAACCATAGCAATTTGATTCACTCAAAACGGATTTAAAATGAAGAAGTTATGGGTAAAACAAGATTGGATAATTTTTCTCATTTTTGCTACGTGAAAATTGGTAACAAATCTATTCCAACCATAACTTAATCAACTTGTATTGTAAATTATGTAATCTTGAGATACCATAGACACGTATACAATGTTTCGTCCTATCATGTCGACACATCTATATATATTTCGGAACAACCATAGACACTCTATATGTGAATGTTGGAGTTAGCTATACAGGGTTGAGGTTGATTCCAAAATATATATAGTTTGAGTTGTGATCAATACTGAGATACGTATACACTGGGTCGTGGATTGATTCAAGATAATATTTATCAATTTATATTCTGTACATCTAACTGTGGACAACTAGTTGTAGGTTACTAACGAGGACAGCTGAATTAATAAACTTAAAACATCAAAATATATTAAAAGTGTTGTAAATATATTTTGAACATACTTTAATATATATGTATATGTATATATTGTTATAGGTTCGTGAATCAACAGTGGCCAAGTCTTACTTCTCGACGAAGTAAAAATCTGTGAAAGTGAGTTATAGTCCTACTTTTAAAATCTAATATTTTTGGGATGAGAATACATGCAGGTTTTATAAATGATTTACAAAATAGACACAAGTACGTGAAACTACATTCTATGGTTGAATTATCGAAATCGAATATACCCCTTTTTATTAAGTCTGGTAATCTAAGAATTAGGGAACAGACACCCTAATTGACGCGAATCCTAAAGATAGATCTATTGGGCCTAACAAACCCCATCCAAAGTACCGGATGCTTTAGTACTTCAAAATTTATATCATATCCGAAGGGTGTCCCGGAATGATGGGGATATTCTTATATATGCATCTTGTTAATGTCGGTTACCAGGTGTTCACCATATGAATGATTTTTATCTCTATGTATGGGATTTGTATTGAAATATGAAATCTTGTGGTCTATTGTTACGATTTGATATATATAGGTTAAACCTATAACTCACCAACATTTTTGTTGACGTTTAAAGCATGTTTATTCTCATGTGAATATTAAGAGCTTCTGCTGTTGCATACTAAAATAAGGACAAGATTTGGAGTCCATGTTTATATGATATTGTGTAAAAACTGCATTCAAGAAACTGATTTTGATGTAACATATTTGTATTGTAAACCATTATGTAATGGTCGTGTGTAAACAGGATATTTTAGATTATCATTATTTGATAATCTACGTAAAGCTTTTTAAACCTTTATTTATGAAATAAAGGTTATGGTTTGTTTTAAAAATGAATGCAGTCTTTGAAAAACGTCTCATATAGAGGTCAAAACCTCGCAATGAAATCAATTAATATGGAACGTTTTTAATCAATAAGAACGGGACATTTCGATTATCATGTCCACATAATTCAATGGTGGCAATTATCATGTCCACATAATTCAATGGTGGCAATTATCATGTCCACATAATTCAATGGTGGCAATTATCATATCCACATAATTCAATAATAATCCGCAGAACTTCTGTTTGCATAATAATTCATTCGAGGAATGTTTTTCATGTGTCTATCTCGTCAAACATTTATAAAAGCATTTCATGTATTCGCAGTTCAAAATATATTTCAAAAGCATTTAATAAAGCAGTTGTAAAAACAGCGCATGTATTTTCAGTCCCAAAAATGTAAAGAGTAAAAGGGAATCAAATGAACTCACAATACTGTAATTTGTAGTAAAAATACATATGACGACATTGAACAATGCAGGGTTGGTCTTGGATTCACGAACCTATATCAATTATATATATTAAAACATATAATGGTAGTCGAACAAGTTTATGTATTATTATTAATGGTTATTTTAGTGTATTGTATGTTTTATTAATAATTAAATTAACTATATTTATTTTATATACTTTAGATAAATAATTTATATTTATTATGAAAATATTAGTGTTTTTATGTGATATTTATTAAATTACATTCTTATTTAGTTATTTATTTGGTATGATAATATCAATATTAGTAAATAAAAATTTGTGTCTTTTTATGATAGTATTAATACTAAAAATAATTAGTTTTAGTGACGAAACTGATATTAATAGTTTTGATAGTAATACTAATAATAATTATTATTATAATAATTTTAACATTAATGGTAAGGGTTTTAATCATTATGATACTACAAATATTAGTCTAATTGATAATATTAATACTACTTATAATAACACTAGTAAAAATCTTAATATTAATATTAATATTAATGATGATGGTAATTAGAATAATAATACTTATAATAATACTATTAATGATAATTATAGTAATAATAATTATACTTTTATAAATGCTAAAATCATATCTTTAATGATGATAATAATATTGGTAATAACAACGATAATAATAATCCTAATGGAAATTATAATCATAATAATAAATAATAATCTTTATAATAGTACATGTATTAATAATAATAAGTATTCTAAAGATAATAATAATAATAATAATATTTCTATTAACAATAATATTAATAATAATAGTTATATTAAACATATTTATTTATTCAACTAATAATAATAATTTTGGAAATGATAATATTAATAATAAATATAATATAATGAACTACCTTTAAATCGAGTTGTAAAAAAAATGGCTCCGCCTAGACTCGAACCCGAGACCTCCCATTCATTACACACTCCCCTAACCGTTAGGCTACTTCCCAATTTCTAATTTAAACCCAACACTTAAACTTATAACCCTATTATTTTTCTGTTATGTTTTCCTTCATCATCTTCCCAAGCAAATCGACCAAAGGCAATTAACCATATCATCAAATAAGTTGTTTGATTTTAACAAGATCAATTGAAACATAAACGTTCAACTGTGATGCATTTGATTAAATAAAAAAAATTAAAGAAAAGAGAAAAATAGCAGTAGCTGTAACTAAAAAAAACGAAGAACACAACTATGATTTTGTTATTGAAGTGTTTTGAAACCCTGGTTCCTTCATGAAATAACTTCCAAATCATCATCCTAATACTCTGGAGTTATCAATTGATTCAGAGACAATTCCACAAACTCTAATTTCTTCATGAACTAGACGTTTGACTTTTTGAAATCGACACTTTGACCTTCAAATTAAAAATCGATAGAAAGAACTGAGACTTGAGATTTTCCAGATAGTTTGAAGACATGATTTCCAACAGAACTGAATTATTAGATTTTTAAATTTCGTAATAATTTGTGATTTGGTTAAAAAGTGGAAGATACAGAGGTATCGAGCTGTTTAATATGAAAAAGAAAATTTTAATGACTGTAATCAATTACAGTTAGTCGTGATTTGCTACAGATAGTGAAAAGAAATTTGGATTACTGAATTATAACATGAATTGATCCCTTATTATATATCAATTGAATATGGTGTCAACTTCATAAGAACAGAAAGAAAAAATAATAAAATACTAAAAACAGATTACGATTGTTAACAGAATTTGGAGTATATCAGTGATCTCATTCGATTTGTAATCCAGATAGCAGACAAAGGCAATTACAGTTTGATCAAGACGTGTAACAGATTTGGAATCTGCCTTTACCATTTTTGATTTTATATATTTATTATAAATTTAATTATATTAATAATAATAATACTTTTAATATTATTAATAAAAATAATAATAATATAAATAACAAACTTAATGATTTTTATTAATAATATTTTTAATATTAATATTAATAATAATAATAATGGTAATTATAATAAATTTGTATCTTAATAAAAATAACAATACTTATAAAAATTTTAATAATCTCATTAATAATAATATTGGTAATAATAATATTAATATTGTTAGAAATACTGCTACTATAACAAATTATACGTATCAAATTTTATGTTGATAGAATTAATATTACTGTTACTAATATGTTATTAATGACAATAATGAACGTAATAATATTAATATAGCAATTATTTTCAAATTGTAATTAACTTCTATATCTTAATATTATATTTTATTAATTATGTCATACTTAATAATTATATAATCTGTTGGAATTCACCATATTAACAAGTTTCATATAAGTACATGTCAAAACCGATTTCAACATTTAAGCGGAAGCATATTTATAAACAAATTAATATGAAGTTAACCTTTTTATACATGAATTCCAAAACCATATCAAGTCTAGAAAAAATGCTTACAAAGTAAAATAGCAAGTAAAGAGGATGTACCTACTCTAAGTTAGGAGGTTAAAAGGATGATGAAGATGATGAAGAAGATGACGAATAAGCAAGCTCCTTACTTGAAGCCTCAAGCTTTGTATACCCACAAGCCTTTGCAAATCAACACCCTTGAGATGGTTAGGATTTAGACACCAATTAACTAGCAAAATCAAGCTTGAAGAACCCTTTCTTCCTCCTCTAAATTTCGGCCAAGATGAATGGGTGGGAAGAGTTTTTGATTTTTCAAAACTAGTAATTATGTGTGTGTGTGTGTGTGTGTGTGTGTGTGTGTAAGTGTGCAAGCATGCTAGTTGAAAGAGTGTAAATACACTTAACTAAGTAAGCATGGGGTGGGCTTTCTTGGAGTCCCAAAACCGCCACCCCCCCTTTTTTTTTTTTCCTTCTTCCAACTTTTATATAAAAGTCTTGCTAGTTTTATTTGATACTTGCACATATTTTTATCTTTATAAACCACTTATAAAGTTAAATATGTTACTTGCACATTTATATATAATTTTATAAACCACTTTATAAAATTATAACACACATATAAGTTTAATCATATAAATAATTAAACTTGTACTTATAATTATTCAAATAATTATTTCAAGCATATTATCTTTAGAAAACCAATTTCTAAAGTCTAAGTGTCAAGTATTTATTTTAAAGATCCACTCATTAAAACAAATACGTAAAAGTGTTGACGGCTTGTTATTGGGTATGACCCGACTTGGATCATAACATATTGACCACATTAATTTATTATGTCTCTCGGGCATATGAAATACCTTCATAATCTATCCTACAATATCACATATATATATATATATATATATATATATATATATATATATATATATATATATATATATATATATATATATATATATATATATATATATATATATATATATATATATGTATATATATATATATGTATGTATATATATATATATATATATATATATATATATATATATATATATATATATATTCCTATTTGTGTTTAAAGGTTCATGAATCGTCGGGAACAGTCGAAGGGTAATTACATAAATGATAACACTTCAAAATATTTGAGATTCAACATTACAAACTTTGCTTATCGTGTCGAAATCATAACAAGATTAGGTCTAAATTTAATCGAAAATTTTCGGGTCGTCACAATAATCACATGTGATTAGCAAAGCATTATCACAAGTGATTGGCAAAACATAATCACCTGTGATTGGCAAAGCATTATCACATGTGATTGGCAAAGCATAATCAAACATAGTAGATAAAAAACATATAATAACATCTAAACCATTAGCATGTCATTTATAAAAAATCAAATCAGACTTGCATAGTAAGATTAAATTAGTGAAAAGACTTGTTTAAATTATAAAAAATGAAAAAAATACCTCAACAAAAGCAACGTTATCCTTTTTATCTTAAACAAACCCACTCCACCACCTGCTTCATGATCAACTCTGTTGTAAGTTACAAAGTACCAAATGATCCAGGTGAAGCCTCTTTCTTTGCACGAACGGCAATGGTGTAGTGACCCGAACTTTTCCATGATTATATATATTAAATGAAAACTATTTTTTTGCATGATTAAATGTTTCCAACATGTTAAGCAATCAAACTTGTTAAGACTTGATTATTTAAAATGAGTTTATGTAGACAATTGACCACCTCGTTTGTCTGATGATTCACGAACCTCATAACTTGTGATGATTATATAATTATTTTTTTTTATGATGTAATTTTTTATTATATATATATATATATATATATATATATATATATATATATATAAGAATAAATACAATTAAATCAAAGATGTACAAGTAAAACACTATTTACTACAGTAAAATACTATTTGCTACAGTAAAACACTATTTACTACAGTAAAATACTATTTGCTACAGTAAATTTTCGCTTTTCTACAGTAAAATACTATTTGCTACAGTAAAATACTATTTGCTACAGTTAAAACTTTTGCTACAGTAACACTATTTACTCGTATTCAATCCATATTCGTACTCGTACAATATCCAGTCTCTAGACGTATATACTATTAGTATATACACTCAATGATCAGCTCCTTAGCAGCCTTAATGAGTCATCAAACATGTGAGAACCATCATTTAGCAACTAGCATGAATGATTACACTAAAAATTAAACTAATGGAGCCTATATCTTGACTCCATATTCACGTTTTCTTTCACCCACGACAAACACATTTTCATTCCAACTTTTCTGCATCAAACACATCTCTCTCAAATTCTCTCTTGATGTTCTAAGTGTTCTTCATCATCTTCATCAGAATCTACATCAATCTAGCTCATAAATCCATACATAAACCAACGTACAAAACAACAACTCAAGAACACATCAAGAACACTTTCAAGTTTACTAGCTTACTTCCAATCTTGCAAATCCATTTCGAGTGATTATCCAATCTCAAGAAATCTTTGTTATTTACACTAGGTTATCTTTCTAATTCAAGGTAATACTCATATTCAAACTTTGATTCAATTTCTATAACTATAACAATCTTAATTCGAGTAGTAAACTCACTTGAACTTGTTTTCGTGCCATGATTCTACTTCAAGAACTTTTAAGCCATCCAAGATCCTTTGAAGCTCTAGATCATTTCTTGTCATTTCCAATAGGTTTACCTACTATACTTGAGGTAGTAATGTTGTTCATAACATCATTCGATTCATATATATATTCAAAGATTTAAACTTATAATCAGTAGAACATAGTTTAGTTTGTGACAACTCAGAAATTTCTGACCAAATTTAAACTTTAATCTTTATATATTCCTGACACGATAAGAAAAGTTTGTAAGTTGAATCTCAAGAATTTTAAACCGTGTTCATACATTCATTTAACCTCGACCAAATTCCAAAGATTCACGAACCATTATAGGTACGGATATGATTATATATGTATATATGTATATATTATAACTTGAAAACGTTAACAAGTATTAGACGTATAATACTTTACATGAATGTTGTTGTTTTAAAATATATTTAAAATAATTATCGACGGAATTAAAAGATAATATCAAATGATTGAATTATCAGATACATTGAATTATGATTACGAGTCCCTATTAGGAGGTCCACTTTGATTTAGGAAACTTTTCCTTTTTAACCATATTCGGAAAATGGTAAATGATTTTACAAATAAGAACAAAGTGTCAACTAACGAGAACTAGACAAGAGTTAGTGGAAATTCCTATTTGATTTTCAATTCATACCTTACAACATTTTCCTCGTGATGTTAATAAGATAACTATTATGACTATCATTTTAAAGTTGGAATGTGGAATGTAAATAACTTAGACATTGGGTATCGAAATTTTACATTAAGGTGATTTCGTACGTTTGTCTAACCTTTGGACTTTATATCACGTTGCACCAACAAACGTTAAAAAAAACTTGAAACCTATGAAAAGTATATTTAGTCTTACTTCTCTAAAATGTTTTACGATATAACAATTTCTTCTAATATAATCTTTTTAGTAAAATGATTCTTAAATATACTTAGTTTGGAAAACAAAGTTTTCATATTTATTTAATATTGTTTTAAACGTACAAAAACAATTTTTAAAGAACTTTATTAGTGAAACGTTTTATAAGATAAATTGTTCATAAGTTTTAAGAAACTTAATTAAAGTTTTGTATCATAAATTATATATATATATATATATATATATATATATATATATATATATATATATATATATATATATATATATATATATATATATATATATATATATATATATTGTTTCAAAAACGAAAAACGTGATACGATATAATATTTTCTATTACTTAAACGTTTTGAACTTTGAAATATAATTAGATAGATATTTCAATTATATATAAGATATACAAAATTATATTCTTAAGTAAGAATGAATATATATATATATATATATATATATATATATATATATATATATATATATATATATATATATATATGTTACAAACGCGTTAATGTATAATTTAAAATGTTTCAATATTATTAAACGTATTTTAATAAACAAACGAGACTTTGATTTATAGAAGCAAATGACCACAACACTCAAATGCATAAGTTATACTTCGTGTAATATTGTGTGTTAATGATTTAAGACTATATTTTAATAAGGGTACGAGTCACTAAATGTAAAAGGCTAGTTTTCTCAGTGTACGAAATGTCATTCGAAAAACCGAAAGCGGGACATGAGTCGAGTGACAACGTACGAGACTTTGGAACAAAAATTACATTTTTACCATGATCGTAAATATAATATATTATATAAATAATTATAGATTAAATATATATTATATAATTATATTTATAATTCGTGTGTCGGCAGCCTTAGCAAGCTGGATATGAGCTGGATGGGTGTACCATGCGATTGCATGGCCTAACCACACTAAACCCATGCGATCACATGGTGTAGTTGGAGGGCAAAGATGCTATAAATCAGTCGAGTTCGGTTCAGTGTACATTCACAAAATCTCTCGATCTCTCTCAAATAAATATATATATATATATATATATATATATATATATATATATATATATATATATATATATATATATATATATATATATATATATATATATATATATATATATATATATATATATATATATTAATTATTATTATTATTATTATTATTATTATTATTAATCATATGATTATTATTAGTAGTATTAGGAGCGATATTATTAGTATTTATACATAAAATACTACGACGGAGTGTTGATTGATTAATTTAAAAATGAGTTTTACGAGTGGGATATGACTATGGAAATTATGGGTTATAGCTATGGAGGTGATGAGTATGGTTCATGGGTATGCTCGTGAGGTCAATTTAGTGTTTATCATCTTCGTTGCGTCTACGTACCTTTCCTGCAATATTGAATCTCAATATTGATACGTAAGCACTTATAATTTAATTTTTACATATTAATAGTGTATCCCTAACTAGTGCTCGAGAATATAGGATTATGCATGCTTGTACTTTTGATATTGCCGTTAGATAAGTTATGTTGAATCTTGAATTAGTTACATATGCGATTGAGATAAGGTATAAGATATGCATGTCGTTGGAAAGCTAGCGAAAAATTAAGAACTTTTCATTTAGATATCGAATGGTTTCGATGAACGAATTAGAAGTTATAGTCAATTGAAATTTGGTATTATTATTAAAAATGATTATTATTATCGTCGTTATTATCATCGTTCTAGTTTTTATATAATAATAATAATAATAATAATTATTATTATTATTATTATTATTATTATTATTATTATTATTATTATTATTATGATTATTATTATTATCATTATCCATAAAAAAGTATTATCATTAAAAATTGTTATTTAATTATTATTACTATCGTTATTATCATTAAAGTTATAATTAGTATTATTATTATTATCATTAAAATAGTTATTAGTATTAATATTATCATAATATTTATTATTATTAGTATTATTATAATTAAAACTAATATAAGTAACACTTAATTATTATGATTACTATTATTATCATTAAAATGAACGCGACATAAAAGACGATTAAAAACTATTAAATGAATCAATTAGTAAATAATTAGTATGAGTATCATGATGAAATTAAAATATTATAAGATATTGATTTAGATAAAATTATCGTTCTTATTATTTTTATCATTACTATTATTATTAAAATTATCGTTAGTATTAAAACTATCATTTTAACAAAAATTATCATTTTAATAGAAATGTCATTATTATTATAAAATATCATTATTATTATTATTATCATTTTAAATAGAATTATTATATTAAAAAGTATCGTAAATATTAAAGTTATCATAATTAGAATTATCATTTTATCATAATGTCATCTTAGTAATTATAAATATTGATATTTTTTTATTAATAGAATAATAATAATTATTATTACAAAATAATACAACTTTTACTTACTATTATTATAGATATTATTTTATCGAATAAATACGTGATACAAACATATTTTACTACGCGTAATAAAATTACTTTAATAATACCTATCATATTTTCTTTATAATATTAAATGAACTCTATAAATTTTATTACTTAAAATATATAAAAGTATATTTTTATATAAATTTTAATATAAAATTTTATTTATTAATAAATGAATTATATTATTTACTTTAATAAATCTTTTAAAAACATTTAAAAATATAAAACGATGATATTTAAACTATATATAGATTTTTGGAAATTATTTTGAGTCAAATTGACTTTTGTTGACTTTTGCATATTAGTCTCGAGCATTAGAATTGTGGTACACTATGATTTAATCTAAATTGTTATACAAATATTGACCAACACATAAAAATATATAATTAATATAGGTTCGTGAATCCAAGACCAACCTTACACTTGTTCAATGATGTTATATGTATTTTCACTACGAAATACAGTATGGTGAGTATCATTTGTCTTTTTACCCTTTATATTTTTGGGCTGAGAATACATGCGCAATTTTTATAAATGTTTTACGAAATAGACACAAGTAATCGAAACTACATTATATGGTTGAATGATCGAACTTGAATATGCCCCTTTTTGCTTGTTAGCCTAAGAATTAGGGAACATCACTAATTTTGAGAATTAGTGCACGCCTAATTGACGCGAATCCTAAAGATATATCTATTGGGCCTAATGAACTCCATCCAAAGTACGGGGTGCTTTAGTACTTCGAATTCGTTTTTATCATGTCCGAAGGATTTCCTGGAATGATAGGGGATATTCTTATATGCATCTTGTTAATGTCGGTTACCAGGTGTTCAATCCATATGAATGATTTTTGTCTCTATGCATGGGACGTATATTTATGAGAAATGGAAATGAAATTCTTGTGTTCTATTAAAATGATGGAAATGATAGATTATGATAAACTAATGAACTCACCAACTGTTTGGTTGACACTTTAAAGCATGTTTATTCTCAGGATTGAAAGAAATCTTCCGTTCTGCGTTTGCTCATTTTCAAGATATTACTTGGAGTCTTTCATGACATATTTCGAAGAACGTTTCATTCGAGTCATTGAGTTCATCAAAGATTATTATTAAGTCAATTTATAGTTGGATAATGGATATTAGGAAATGGTATGCATGCCTGTCAATTTTCGATGTAAAGAAAGTTTTTCTTTTAAAAACGAATGCAATGTTTGTAAAATGTATCATATAGAGGTCAAATACCTCGCGATGTAATCAACTATTGTGAATCGTTTATAATGTATATGAACGGGTCCTTTCATAGTTAATTCTAAACTTGTTCGCAAACAAAGTAAATCCTTCTAACTTAAATTTTAAAATCAACTAAACACATGTTCTATATCTATATGATAAGCTAACTTAATGATTTAAAACTTGAAAACAAGAAGAACACCGTAAAACCGGACATACACCGTTGTAGTAAAACCGGGGGCTGTTTTGGGTTAGATAATTAATAACTATGATAAACTTTGATTTTAAAGTTGTCCTTCTGGGAAAAGGATTTTTCTTATGAACATGAAACTATATCCAAAAATCATGGTTAAACTCAAAGTGAAAGTATGTTTTTCAAAATGGTCATCAAGACGTCGTTCTTTCGACTGAAATGACTACCTCTTACAAATATAACTTGTAACCTGTATTTCCGACTATAAACTTATACTTTTTCTGTTTAGTTTCATAAATTTCAGTTCATTATGAAACCATAGCAACTTGAATCACTTAAAACGGATTTAAAACGAAGAAGTTATGGGTAAAACAAAATTGGATATTTTTACTTGTTGTAGCTACGTGAAATTTGTAACAAATCTATTCTAACCATAACTTAACTAACTTATATTGTATTATACATGTACTCTAACATATTATGTAATCTTGATAGACCATTGTAATGATCCGGATTTTTTCGACTACTTGATTATACTATTTATTTGATTTAATAATTCCTACTTGATAAGCAATGAATTTTAATAAGTCTTGAACCTTCGAAAAGAGTTTTACACAAGCTTTTGATCACCCTTTTATTCCGACGATTCACGAACGTTATAACTTGATTAAATTGTTTAATTGTTTAATTATTGTGTATATATATGGATTTATATATATTTAACTTGAAAATATGATTATTAAATATCTCATTAAGTATATTAACAAAGTATTATATATATATATATATATATATATATATATATATATATATATATATATATATATATATATATATATATTCATACTACTAATTTAAAGAGTTTTTGAACAATATATATGTTACTATTTAAACGACGTAATTAACTTATGTTAAAACGTATTTACATATAATGTATTATGAGTGTAAATACATCTTTACAAGTATTAAATACACTTTATAATATACCAATACATATAAAGGATAGCTATACTCATATTTTCGTTCAATTTTCTCAAGAATTCTACTCGCATTTATACGGTATTTTTATCCGTATTATTTACAGCTTCTAGAAGTATATACTATTGGTATATACCAATAGAAATCTACAATTATTTGTGTAATATGTCATCCATGACCTAATCAATTTAATATGTCATCCATTAATTAATACATTTTAACTTATACTAGATATTTTCACTAAAAACCAAATTTTCAAGCCTATAAATAAGCACCATTTCTAACTCATTTTTACACATTCATTTTCCAAATTTTCCTTCCAATTTTCACACACACTTGTAAGAACTCTCTCAAGTTTTGTTCTACTACTTTTTTCCAGCAACTTTACATTCTAAACTTGAGGTAAAAACTCTACTTCAACTCTTGTTCAATTCATATGTCTATAGCTATCTATATAAGAGTTTATAAACTAGAACATAGTTTAGTTAATTCTAAACTTGTTCGCAAACAAAGTTAATCCTTCTAACTTGACTTTTAAAAACAACTTAACATATGTTTTATATCTATATTATATACTAACTTAATGAGTTAAAACTTGGAAACACGAAGAACACCGTAAAACCGGACATACGCCGTCGTAGTAAAACCGGGGGCTGTTTTGGGTTGGAAAATTAAAAACTATCATAATCTTTGATTTAAAAGTTGTTCTTCTGGGAAAATTATATTTCATATGAACATGATACTATATCCAAAAATCACGGTTAAACTCAAAATTGAAGTATGTTTTTCAAAATGGTCATCAAGATGTCGTTTTTTTGACGGAAATGACTTCCACTTTCAAATATGGATTATAATGTGTAACTCTGACTTTAAACCACCACTTTTTCAGTTTTGTTTCACAAATTACAGTTCGTTACGAAACCATAGAAATTTGATTCACTCCAAACGGATTTATAACGAAGAAATTATGGGCAAAACAATATTGGTTAGAAATGGATAATTTGATTAAGGGATTAATTCATTAAAATCTATACTAACCATATCCTAGCTAACTTTTCTTGTATTATACATATATTCTAACATGTCATGGTTACACAATACGTCGGATAAATCAAAAGACACCACATACACAATACGTGTAACTACATTAGCGGTATTGTGGGTCATGATTGAGTCTTATACAACACGTGTATACTATGGACTACTAACTGTGGACTACAAACTGTGGACTACTAATTGTGGACTACTAACGTTGGACTGCTAACTTGACAACTTAAACAATCATACGTGATTGAAAATATAAACTTAAACAATCACACGTGATTGAAAATATGAATTTAAACAATCACATGTGATTGAAGATATGATATGAATAATAGTTGTATTACATTTTGATATACATATATATTTGTTACAGGTTCGTGAATCCAAGGCGACGGCCATATTTTTAATAATTTGAAAACTTATTATTAATATACTTTTACTACCGTGAGTATATAGTCCCATTTTTAAACTCTAAAAATATTCTGGGATGAGAATACATGCATTTTATGTTTTATGCCATGAACACAAGTACTTGAAATATATTCTACGTTGAGTTGTACCACCTTGCATATCTTCCCTAATAGCTTGGTAACTAATATTTACATGTTGTAAGAACATGTAAGCGTGAATCCTATTGATAGATCTATCCGGTTTGACAACCCCAACCGGGCTAGTCGCTCTAGTATCGTAAACGGTTACATAGTACTTCATTTTTACTACACTTGGTACAGTGTAGGGAGATTTCATAATAAAGGGAATATGCTGCATTAACGGTTAAGTATGGTTACCGAAACGCTCAACAACTTATAGAATACTTTTATACACTTACGAGTGTACATATATTTATAACTATGAAATCTTGTGGTCTATATTTATATCGATGCTAAACCTATATATCTCACCAATCTTTGTGTTGACTGTTTAAGCATGTTTATTCTCAGGTCCTTAAGAAAGCCTTTCGCTGTTACATAACCTGAGCAAAATGTGCATGGAGTCTCATGCTTTTAATTAAATAAAGTGTTGCATTCAATAAAACCTTTGTCATGTATTATATTTGACTGTTATGTCAAGTGTGTAGTATTTGAAAATCGAAGTATTATGGGGATTATTCCTTAAATAATCGCCCAATTGTTTAAAACATGCATTATGTATAATAATGGTGTGCTTTTTATGAAACGAATACAATATTTTCTAAAACGTATCATATAGAGGTCAAATACCTCGCTATTGGACCAATGAATAACGTACTACGTTTATAGTAATATGGACGGGTCATTTCAGTTAGCATCAGAGCAGGGGTCTTAGCGAACCAGGTCTTGCATTAGTGTGTCTAACTGATAGATGTTAGGATGCATTAGTGAGTCTGGACTTCGATAGTGTCTGCATGTCAAAAGTTTTGCTTATCATTTCTTGTCGAAAATTACCTGCTTATCATCTTAAGTCTAGATGCGTCTTACTGCATTTATTGCATAGATAGTGTATAGACAAATTTCATATCTTAAGCATATCTATTACAGTAAACTCTGCTTTACACCTTCCGTAAAATCCTCCGTAACTTATGGGATTCTGGTATTATAAATACATATGTAAATTATGTATTGAGTAATACCAAACTAGTCCTATAATTTATTTAATTTCAAAAATCTTTTCCCTACTCTGTACGAGATGGATCCTTCAACTAGTTCAAGTTCATCGGATTCCGACAGCTATTCCGATATGGATATCAACCTGAGCTCCGAAAGCAGAGTAACCAGAATGGATCAACCGATTAGCCATCATCTTTTCTGGATGGATTGGGGATGGGTTCGTAGTCGACTCAGTCAAGGGAGACGAGAAGAAGGTGATCCTTTCCACCCACCAAATTTCCCTCTCGGCGAAGAACCTGAAACACTTACCGGCGAACCAGTCCGAAACACCATTTTCACCCTCATTTCCAAAGTATCTCACCACGATTATATATTATCTAAACTTCTAGATCTATTCATCCGCTCGTTCCAACCGCCAATCATCCCGGTGTACTAGAAGAAGTCAACGAGCTTCGCGCTATAGTGGTGGCTTTGGAGAATATGATGCTGAACTTACAAGCATCACAAGCCCCACAAACACCAACTGCACCACCCGCATCAACACCAACAGTACCATTACCACCACCAACAACATCCGCGTTGCAAGCCCCAACATCACAATTTGTCCCACGAGCATCAACATCATACGCCCTGTAGATACCAAGGAATACCAACAACATCAAACGATGTAGTATTGATTCATAACTTCATTGGAGAAACATTCTGCGGCGATTATGTAATCTCTAAAGTCTTAGAGATTATCTATTCCAGCCTTAACCATAA
The DNA here is from genome assembly GCF_046630445.1 of Rutidosis leptorrhynchoides. NCBI lineage: Eukaryota > Viridiplantae > Streptophyta > Magnoliopsida > Asterales > Asteraceae > Rutidosis > Rutidosis leptorrhynchoides. The sequence goes on along the minus strand of NC_092335.1, from coordinate 401,981,629 downwards.
ATCAGATGAGTGGACTGAAATGATAGAAGGAAGAGTAGAAATCCTGACAAGAATGGTTCGTGGTTTACAAGCTAGACTTGTTATACAAGAACCACCGGTAGTACCACAACATCACCATCAGTATCACCAACACCAGAAAAACCTGTAGAACTACAAGCTCCGCCAATTCCATAATCATCAACATCATCACAAATCGACAACGCGTATATTGTATCAATGAGTTATGAAGTATTAACTCATTTCCCCTGAAGAAATTATATGTATATTTTATATATATATATGAATTTTGAGATCAAAATAAATCTTTTCGTATTAAGTTATTATGTATGAATTGAAAAAGGGTAGATATTACTCGGTTAAATTCATATTAATATGCTATGAAGTACATCCGTCGTTAACAACTTAACCATCGTTAACTACAATCTCTGTTTCAATTCAATGAATTCCATTTCATAATAAACCAAGTGTATTATTCAATTACATGTTTGATTTTGCACTTTCATCTTCGATGTACTCGAAACTTTCTGGAAAACATCATTCGTGCTTTACGAAATTCACAAGAACTCCACAAACATCAATATCATTCACCGAAGAAATGTTAATAAGAATAAATAATGAAGTATTGACTACATTAGTGAAATACTCCGGGAAGATTACGTAATCTCTAATGTTTTAGAGATTATTCATTCCTAGTTCCAGCCGAAAATCAAATGAGTTTAATATTATATTAACTCATTAAATCTATGTTACATCTGCAGAAAATGTACATATATATATTTTCATAAAGGCTGTAATAAAAGTTCTCTTGTACAAAATATTACTTGTGAAACTTTTAACGGGTAGTTAATATCCCAGAGATATATAAATTCACAATTAATATGTTACATTCTTCGATTCTGATTCAGCAAATCATCAACTATACTCACTACTTTCACAACGATATACATTCTTTTATAGAAATCAAAACAACCATTATGATCCAAATTTGATTACATATTCTGATTTTGACAAATCAAAATTTAAGCCAAGATTTAACAGAAAACATCACTCTTAGATCCCTACAGTTTTCAAATCTATACTTTGACTTCAAAACTGTGATAGAACATCAATTCTATTCATAAAACTCGGAAAAATATTCATGTCGTTGTAACGACCCGACTTCGTTATACCAAAAATACGCCATAAAAAAAAATTTCTGGACCTGTACATCTGGACGGCGTCCAGGTTCTTGGACGGCGTCCAGTACTAAAAGCCTGGACGGCGTCCAGCCTTTTTGGACGGCGTCCCTTTGCACTGTCGGGGACTGATCCCCGTGCTCACTTACGTTAGCGGAAATCCCGCTTCCAGGCACTATCAAACGAAAACCTTTTTACAACATATCAATTTAAGTAAAACTAATAGATTTCGAACATCGGAACAAGTTTTACATCATCGAACCCACAATCGCCCATTTTACGGATTTCGTTCAAAAATAAAAGTTCCGACCATAAGAGTTTAATTTCCAAACGACACCTAGAGCATGGTGTTTGGGGTTAAACCACCCAAATCTTGGCCGAACTTCCAAAAGCTAACCCAAAAGCATCCCCTATCAAAATAAGCGGGAGACCACTAATCCAACCGAATACCTTTGTCCTTATCCACGCCGGAGCCTAAAAAGAGGTAAACAACGAGAGGGTAAGAAAAACATTTAGTGAATGCAATAATTATACACATACATATATAATATACCTACTTGCAATCACTTACTCACATACCGCATACATGCCAGCAACACAATTAGCTTATAATCTCAAATACAAAGCTAGTAACCTCCAATACCGCAAGCTAGCAACGACAAAGGCATATATATATATATATATATAATTTGAAAAATATAGTATGCTACACTACAACACAAATAACCATGGTTAACCAATAGCACAAGGAATGGTACTCGAATTTCCCATCGGTGTTCATAACAACCGTTAGAGTACTTAATACGTCGTACACTAATCCCACGGGTGGCATCTTAACACGTCGATACTTCACCCTGGGTGGCGTCTTAACACGTCGACACTTCACCCCGAGTGGTGTCTTAACACTTCGACACTTCATTCTTCATTTTACTTGAGGTGGCATCTTAACACGTCGATACTTCACCTCGAGTGGCGCCTCAACACATCGGCACTTCACCCTTCATCTTACTTGGGGTGGCATCTTAACACGTCGATACTTCACCCCGGATGGCATCTTAACACATCGACACTTCATCCGTTAATTTCTTGGAATGGCATCTTAGAACATCGATACTTCACTCCGGGTGGTGTCTTATCACATCGACACTTCACCCGGGTGGCGTCTTAACACATCGACACTTCACCCGTCATATTACTTTGAGTGGTGTCTTAGCACATCAGCACTTCACTCGTCACGTGAAATGTGGAGTCTTAGAACATCGACACTTCACACCTCACGCTACAACAAATAAATACATTATATACCTACGCATATAATTATTCCACTCACCTTAGAGCCCTTTGTGAAAGACAACCGAGCTTGCAACTTCAATGTAATGTACCTATTAAATTTAGCACATAATCAATCACAACTCAAGTTGGTCAACCAACTCATTCAACATTCTAGAGTCTTTTGACCCAAGGTGCAATTCCGACCCATTTGCACACTTAACCCTAATAATGGGTCAACTTCACCAAAACCCTATCTCTAGTAATTTATGGTCTTAATACCCATATAATCACAATGTTATCTCATTTTCACCCTAACAAGACAACTTAGGTTATCAAAGACCCGTTTTACCCATTCGAGGTTTCCACACCCATTCGGGTCACCACATACCCAAATAACACCCACTTACATAACAACTAGGTGTGCTAGTAGTTAACTAACCAATTTAAGACTCATAAACACATTTAGCATTTCAAAATCCTAGGTTAGTCATCCTTTGAGTCTTCATGACCCAAACTCACCCAAAAATCCCCAAATCACTAACAAATGGGTTTTATACTCATCATTAACCCAAACCCTAACCCTTAAACAATTAATAGTAAGGAAATCAAGGTTAAGACTTACCACTACAATCAAAATGTAGCTAGTGAGGAGATAAACAACTTTAATGCTAGAGCTCTAACCCGAAACAAGCTTCTTGCACTTCGATTTGAGCTTTCTCACACTTGAATCACTCTCTCTCTCTAGAATTTAAGTGGAAGAGGTTTGGTGGTTGTAAATGGAGTAAATGAGGCTCCACAAACTGATCTAGGGCCTTAAAGTCATCCACAATGTGAAATTACCAAGTTACCCCTTTTAAATATCAAAAACACAAAAGCTGGCTCGTCAGGTCATCTGGACGGCGTCTAGAATACTGGACGGCGTCCAGTCCTTCATAATGGGATGGCGTCCCATCCTTTTGGACGGCGTCCAACCTAACTAGAAAACAGGATCTTACAACTCTCCCCCACTTGAATCGGATTGCAACCTCGCAATCCAAGCCGCATGACAAGCAGGAAGATACACAAGAACAAACTCTTCGGGCTCCCAAGTAAACTCGGAACCTATACTATGATGTCATTGAACTTTAAAAGTTCTCACCTCTTTATTTCTCAATATTTTCACTTTTTCGTCAAGTATAGCCACCGGCTCCTCAATATACTCTAACTTGTTGTTCAGCTCAATTTCGTCTAATGACACCCACGAAGAATCGTCTGCAAGACACTTACGGAGATGGGAAACATGAAATGTATTATGGATCCCCATAAGTTCTTCGGGTAATTCCAAACGATATGCAACTTCGCCAACACGAGCTAAAACTTTAAATGGGCCAATAAACCGAGGAGCTAATTTTCCCCGTCTTTGAAGCCGAATAATATCTTTCCATGGCGAAACCTTAAGCTTCACCATGTCACCTTCTTGGAATTGGATCATTCGCCTACATTTGTCGGCATACGACTTTTGTCTATCTTGAGCCTTTTTCAAATGAGCCCAAATCATATCAATCTTGCTATTCGTCTCTAAAACCAAATCGGTACTTCCGATTTCCCCTTGACCCACTTCGCCCCAACAAATCGGGGTTCGACACCTACGCCCATAAAGCATCTCATATGGTGGCATCTCGATACTAGTATGATAACTATTATTGTACGAGAATTCCACCAAAGGCAAGTGCTCATCCCAACTACCACCAAAATCAATAAAGCATGCCCGTAACATATCCTCCAAAGTTTGATTCGTACGTTCGGTTTGACCGTCCATTTGAGGATGATACGTCGTGCTCAATTTCAATTGTGTTCCCATATCTTCATGTTTTCATAAAACCGAGATGTGAAACGAGTATCTCGATCCAAAATAATAGATATAGGAACCCCGTGTCTTGCTATCACCTCCTTGATAAACAACTTAGCCAAAGTTTCTGACGATATCGCTTCCCGAATGGGAAGAAACAAAGCACTTTTCGTCAATCGGTCCACTATCACCCAAATCGTATCAAATTGGGTTCTCGCCGTCTTAGGTAACTTTATAATGAAATCCATGGTAATGTTCTCCCATTTCCATTTCGGAATTTCTAACGGTTGCAACTTACCATACGGCTTTTGGTGCTCGGCCTTAACTTGCAAACATGTAACACATTGTTCAACATACTTTACAACATCACGTTTCATGCCCGGCCACCAATAATCCTTCTTCAAGTCATGATACATTTTTGTCACGCCCTGATGAATGGAATACCTTGACTTATGTGCTTCATCAAGTAGTACCCACCGGTACTCACCCATCTTAGGCACCCACACTCTTCCTTGAAAAGATAACAAACCATGCGGACCTAAGGTAATAAACTCCGTTTGTCCCACGATTCGTTCCTCATGCTTATTGTTAACAAAAGCTTCGATTTGAGTCTCGTCAAGCTTTACAAGAAAATCATTAGTAATAATCATGCGTAACTATCCTACTCGTATCGCCGGATGTTGACTCTTTCGACTTAACGCATCCGCGACCACATTCGCCTTACCCGGATGATAAAGTATTTCACAATCATAATCTTTGACCACATCCATCCATCTACGTTGACGATAATTCAAATCTCTTTGATCAAAAAGGTGTTTCAAACTCTTGTGATCCAAATAAATCGTACACTTGACACCATACAAGTAATGGCGCCAAATTTTCAACGCATGAACAACCGCCGCCAACTCAAGATCATGAGTCGGATATCTCGTTTCGTGTTCCTTTAATTGTAGGGAGGCATACGCGATGACTTTACCTCTTTGCATTAGAACACACCCGAGCCTATTTAAAGACGCGTTACAATAAACCGTCATGTCTTCTACTCCCTCCGGCAACACTAACACCGGAGCTTGACATAACTTTCTTTTAACAATTGAAAAGCAATTTCTTGCACGTTCTCCCAATTAAATCTCGCGTTCTTTCTTGTCAACTTCGTCAATGGAGAAGCAATCTTAGAAAAGTCTTGGATAAACTGACGATAATAACCGGCCAATCCGATAAAACTTCGGATTTTAGTAGGCGTAGTCGGTCGTCCCCAACTCTACACCATTTCTATCTTCCCTGGATCTACTTGAATACCGTCTTTGTTCACAATGTGGCCAAGGAATTGAACCTCCCTTAGCCAAAATTCACATTTGGAGAATTTAGCATACAGCTTCTCCTTCCGCAACGTCTTTAACACACTTCGCAAATGATGTTCATATTCCTTCATACTCTTTGAATAGACAAGTATGTCGTCAATGAACACAATTACCGACTTGTCCAACATAGGTTGGCACACTCGGTTCATAAGATCCATGAATGCCGCCGGTGCATTCGTAAGACCAAAAGGCATTACCACAAATTCAAAATGCCCATAACGCGTTCGAAAAGCCGTTTTCTCAATATCTTCTTCACGGACCCGCATTTGGTGATAGCCGGACCGTAGGTAAATTTTAGAGAAATATGTTGCACCTTGGAGTTGATCAAACAAATCATCAATCCTTGGAAATGGATAACGATTCTTGATTGTCACTTTGTTCAACTCCCGGTAATCGATGCACATCCCTATACTACCATCCTTCTTCTTCACAAATAAAATCGGAGCGCCCCAAGGCGAAGCACTCGGTCGAATGAAAACCTTCTCAAGCAACTCTTGGGTTTGATTTAATAACTCTTGAATTTTCATTGGCACTAAACGATAAGGAGTTTTAGCAATGGGGGTAGCCCCCGGAACCAACTCAATGCGAAATTCTACTTGTCTTCCCGCCGGAACACCTGGTAACTCATCCGGAAAAACGTCTTCAAATTCATTCACCACCAGAATTTCACGAATGGGTGGTGGCTCATCACGAGTATCAACAACATGGGCAAGAAAAGTCATGCCACCATTAACAAGGAAACGACGTGCCCGTGCAAAAGTGCATATTGGCACAAGTCTTCTTCGCTTATCACCATGAATAATTAACTCTCCCCCACTTGGGGTCTTCACACGAATAGATTTTTCATGGCATGCAATATCGGCTCTATTATGATCGAGCCAATCCATACCAACAACGATATCAAAATCGCCCAAGGTCATCGGAATGAGATCAATTTTAAAGTTTTCAGCACCAAACACAACATTACAATTTTTACACACATCCACCACTAGCACCGTCTTGCCATCCGCTATTTCAACTTCTACTGGACAACTTAACTTAGCTAACGGTGTATTAAGTTTAGGCACACATTTTGGTGACACAAACGACAAGTTTGCACCATTATCAAAGAGTATCCTCGCCGGATTAGAATTAACCATGAAAGTACCTGAGACAACTTGGTTAGATTGCTTGGCTTCCACGTTGGTCATTGATAATGCTAAAAACGAACATATATTTCATAGCATTATTCCTCAAGAAAGACAAGCTTTTAGTTGCAATTGTTCTATTGAAAAGTGATATTCGTTTAAATAATAAAAGGTGAAGACAAAAGACAGATTCGACGAATTGAAGACGCAAATGACCAAAAAGCTCAAAAGTACGAAAGACAATCAAAGAGGTTCCAATTATTGATAAGAAACGTCTCGAAATTACAAGAGTACAAGATTCAAAACGCAAAGTACAAGATATTAAATTGTACGCAAGGACGTTCGAAAATCCGGAACCGGGACCAGAGTCAACTCTCAACGCTCGACGCAACGGACTAAAAATTACAAGTTAACTATGCACATAAATATAATATAATATTTAAATAATTCTTATAATTATTTAATATATTATATTTATTTAAAACCGTCGGTAAACAAAGAGCCAAACTCCTCTGAGCTGTAATTTCAAACTCCGCGACTCGCGGAGTTTGAAGGCAAAATTGGCCGCGAGTCGCGGACCCCCAAAATGAGAAACTGCCTATAAAGCCAACCGAATTTTGAGCATTTTCCATAATCTTTTCCTTCTCCTCATTCATACGTAACATATATATATATATATATATATATATATATATATATATATATATATATATATATATATATATATATATATATATATATATATATATATATATTTATAATTTATATTTTAATTTTAATTATAATTCTAATAATAAGGGTATGTTAGCGAATGTTGTAAGGGTGTAAGTCGAAATTCTGTCCGTGTAACGCTACGCTATTTTTAATCATTGTAAGTTATGTTCAACCTTTTTATATTAATGTCTCGTAGCTAAGTTATTATTATGCTTATTTAATCCGAAGTAATCATGATGTTGGGCTAATTACTAAAATTGGGTAATTGGGCTTTGTACCATAATTGGGGTTTGGACAAAAGAATGACACTTGTGGAAATTAGACTATGGGCTATTAATGGGTTTTATATTAACTAAACAATACCTTGTTAATTTAATATACAAACTTATAATTTGACGTATTTATATATAACCACATACGCTTGACTGGGTACGGTGGGCGGGATATCTATAAATACCAATAATTATTCATTTTACCGGATACGGAACTGGATTAATAGTTAATAAACTTGTTGAAACAGGGGTGAATTACATTCAAGGGTAATTTGTGTAATTGTTAACAAAGTAGTAAAACCTTGGTTTACACGCAGTCGATAACCTAGTGTATTCATTAAACAAAGTATTAAAACCTTGTTACAATTCGAATCCCCAATTAGTTGGAATATTTGACTTCGGGAATAAGAATAATTTGACGAAGGCTTTCACTCTTTATATTTATGACTGATGGACTATTATGGACAAATCCGTATGGACATATTAAATAATCCAGGACAAAGGACAATTAACCCATTGGCATAAAACTAAAATCAACACGTCAAACATCATGATTACGGAAGTTTAAATAAGCATAATTCTTTTATTTCATATTTAATTTCCTTTATTTTATATTTAATTGCACTTCTAATTATCGCACTTTTATTTATTGTTATTTAATCGCACTTTTAATTATCGTACTTTTTAATTATCGCAATTTTATTTTATCGCACTTTTATTTATTGCAATTTCATTATCGTTATTTATTTTACGCTTTAAATTAAGTCTTTTATTTATTTAATATTTTACATTAGGTTTTAACTGCAACTAAAGTTTTAAAATCGACAAACCGGTCATTAAACGGTAAAAACCCCCCTTTATAATAATAATATTACTTATATATATATATATATATATATATATATATATATATATATATATATATATATATTTCTATAAAAGTAAACTAATATAGCGTTAAGCTTTGTTTAAAAAGATTCCCTGTGGAACGAACCGGACTTACTAAAAATTACACTACTGTACGATTAGGTACACTGCCTATAAGTGTTGTAGCAAGGTTTAAGTATATCCGTTCTCTAAATAAATAAATATCTTGTGTAAAATTGTATCGTATTTAATAGTATTTTATGCTAAAATTTAATAGTATTTTATACCACTCTGCTAAAGCATCAAGTATTTTTGGCGCCGCTGCCGGGGAATCTCTTAAAAGCCGGAAGCGCAATGCTACATAGAAAAAAAAGAGTTTTAGTTTACTTTTATTAAAATTCGTTTTTATAAAAATACGTTTTAAATATTCGAAAATATATAAAAAAAAATATAATTTATGTATTTTTAAGATTTTGTTAAATATTTAAGTTTTATAAAGTTTCTTTATTTTTATATAAGTTTTATTTAAGTATTTTGTTTTTATTTAAAAACATAAAAAAATATATATATATATATAAATCTAGTTTTAAGATTTTTATTTATAAAATTATAAAGTAATTCTATTTTTATTTAAGTTTTAAATATAAGTTTTTATTATACACATATTTTTTTTTTATAAACAGAAAAAATTAAAAACAGAAAAAAAAAAATAAATAAATAAAGAAAAACGCGTAAAATTTCAAACTGCTCCAGAGTTGAATTTTGGAACCCCGCGACTCACGGGGTTTGCTGCATTGAATACCGCGACTCGCGGAGTAATCCTGACACGCTGACAGAAACCCTAAACTGAATTAATTACGGGGTAATTAATTATTATTATTATTATTATTTAACCCTAATTATTATTATTATTATAATTAGTTTTATTTTAACTTTTACTTTTTATTTAATTTATGTATTTAGTATTAATTAGTTTTATTAAATTGTAAAATTAATAGTTTTAATAAATAAATAATATAAAAATAATATTTTTATAAAAATTGTAATTTTTACAACTTTTTGTATATTTTTATATTTTGTCCCTTTTTAATTGTTTTAGCGTAATATTTGTATTTTTAGCTCATATTTAGTTTTAAACTTAGTTTTTGCCATAGTTATTTTTACTCCTAGATTTTTAGTCTTTGCCGTAGAATTCCTTAAGTGCTTTTTCTTTAGACTAAGATTTAGGTACTTTAGAATTTTGCGACGCCTTTTTAAGTTTTAGTTTCTTTTTAAGTTATTTCCATTTGGGATATAGTTTTTCCTGTAAGCTTTAATATTTTTAGACACCTTTTACCTATGTATCAATTATCATTCCAATTAGTAATCTCAATTTGCGATTATAATTTTAAGTTAGTTATAGTAATAAGGTTAGGTTAGTCAAGTACTTTTAAGTTTTATAAGTTTCTTTAATTTTTTCGTCACCTTTTATTTTTCAACCATTTTTCCTTTTCCGACGAACTCTTTTTCTTTCTTATTTCTCGCTATTCTAGTTTTTAGGACATAGATTTTTATTCTACTTCTTATCTAAATTTCTTAAAATTATGAAAATTTATTTTAAGTGGTTAAATTGATAGACATCAAAATTTTCTGGTTCGTAGTAATAGTTGGATTTGTACGTGGACCGGGTTATTGGAGCCAAACAGTCCTCAATTATATTGAGACCAAACGAATCCTGCCCCTCTGCTGCATCTTTTGGCTATTCGAAACGTGGGCAAAATCAGAAAAGTCTATTGATTGGATAACTTATTATAATTTTTCTTTCCTTTTAAAAACTAATAGGATATTCAGTGAATGCACCGAGCAAGACGTTCACCACCTTTTGTACGTTCACCACCTGTAACTAGATCAAGACATTTAGCAAATATTACTGCCGTTGATTTTTCTTTAGAATCGTCATCCAGTCGACCAAGTACTTCAGTTCAAATTTCCGATAATCCATTTTTTGAACCCGACCTCACAATTGAGAATCCGGAGAATATTCAGGAACGGTTTGTAGATCCTGAACCACTAAACTTTCCTCCGGAACCACCAATCATTCAAACAGAGATTGTTGAGGAACGAACTATTAAATCAGAATCCTCTAGTGATTCCGATTCAACAAATTCAATTATGGAGAATCTGGAACCTTTAAGTATGGAAGACCGAATGAGAGCTAAACGCACTGGCCAAGGTCACGCAATTACTCATCCAGACATTAATGCACCAGATTATGAAATCAAAGGACAAATTCTACACATGGTGACTAATCAATGCCAATTTAGTGGTGCGCCGAAGGAAGATCCAAATGAACATCTACTTACCTTTAATAGGATCTGCACACTATTTAAAATCCGAGAAGTGGATGATGAACAGATATATCTCATGTTATTTCCCTGGACTTTAAAGGGAGAAGCCAAAGATTGGTTGGAATCGTTACCTGAAGGGGCGATCGATACATGGGACGTTTTAGTTGAAAAATTTCTTAAACAATTCTTTCCTGCATCTAAAGCCTCAAGACTTCAAGCAGAAATTGTTACGTTCACACAGAAACCGAATGAAACTCTATATGAGGCATGGACAAGATATGGAAAGTTGTTAAGAGGATGTCCGCAACATGGTTTAGACACCTGTCAAATAGTACAAATATTCTACCAAGGATGCGACATCACTACAAGAAAAGACATAGATATAGCAGCTGGTGGTTCTATTATGAAGAAAACCGAAACTGATGCTTACAAAATTATTGATTACACTGCTTCCCACTCACATGAGTGGCACCAAGAAAAAGATATCGTTAGATCATCTAAAGCAGCTAGAGCCGATTCTAGCCATGACTTAGATTCCATTTCCGCAAAGATAGATGCTGTGGAGAGACGAATGGAAAAGATGACTAAGGATATTCACTCAATACGAATTAGTTGTGAGCAGTGTGGAGGACCACATTTGACAAAAGATTGTCTCAATATTGAATTAACAATGGAACAAAGAGAGAATATTTCATACATAAACCAAAGGCCTGGAAATAATTATCAGAATAATTATTAACCGCCAAGACCGATTTACAATCAAAACCAGAATTATAACTGAAATATTCCATACAACAACCAACAAGGTCCTAGCAATCAACAAGTATCCAATAATACTTACAATCCGCAAAGACCTAATTTTCAAAACAAGCCACCACAACAAACCGATGATAAAAAGCCGAATTTAGAAGATATGATGACGAAGCTAGTTGAAACTCAAACGCAGTTTTTCACATCTCAAAAACAAACTAATGAACAAAATGCTCAAGCATTTAGAAATCAACAAGCTTCTATTCAAAATCTGAAACAAGAAGTAAGTAACCTAGCAAGGTTAATAGGTGAAAGAAAACCGGGAAGTTTACCTAGTGATACAAATGCTAACCCCCGGAATGAAACAGCTAAAGCTATTACCACAAGAAGTGGTACAACGCTTAAACCACCGGAAATACCTGTAACTTCTGATGAAGCTATTCCTACTCCACAAGAACCACAACCTAATCAAGATAAGGAAAAAGAACCGGTAGTTGAAAAGGTTAATGAAGATAACACAGTTAAGGCTAAACCTTATGTTAAACCATACCAACCACCACTTCCTTACCCGAGTAAAATGAAGAAAGAGAAACTTGAAGCCGAGCAATCCAAATTCTTGGATATGTTTAAACAGATAAATGTAAATCTTCCTTTCATTGATGTGATTTCAGGAATGCCTAGATATGCTAAATTCTTGAAAGATCTAATCTCAAATAGAAAGAAAATGGAAGAACTCTCGGCTGTTACTATGAATGCTAATTGTTCAGCAGTGTTGTTGAATAAGATACCAGAAAAACTATCTGATCCAGGAAGTTTCACAATTCCATGTTTTCTGGGTAGTCTTAGTTCAATAGAAGCATTGGCAGACTTAGGTGCTAGTATAAATCTAATGCCATATTCACTATACGCTAAACTAGACCTTGGAGAATTAAAACCAACAAGAATAAGCATACAACTAGCCGATAGATCAATAAAATATCCTAGAGGGATAATGGAGAACATGCTAGTTAAGGTTGGTACTTTAGTATTTCCAGTAGATTTTGTTGTTTTGGACATGGAAGAAGATTCTCAAGTTCCTCTCATATTAGGAAGACCATTCTTAAACACGGCTAAAGCAATGATAGACGTGTTCGGTAAGAAATTGACCCTAAGTATAGAGGATGAGAGTGTTACCTTTTCAGTTGATAGAGCAATGCAACAACCACAATCTGCAGATGATACATGTTATTATATTCAAACTATAGATGCACATGCAGAATTATTAGAAGAATTTCCAGAATTACAAGGAACAGGAGAATATTCTTTAGGAGAAGGTAATGAACCAATTGATGAAGCTGAAATGTTAGCTACACTAATAGCTAATGGATATGAACCAACAACAGAAGAAATTCAAACGCTAAAAGAAGAAGACAGATATCGATATAAATCATCGATAGAAGAACCTCCGAAATTAGAGTTAAAGCCACTTCCAAACCATTTGGAATACGCTTATTTACATGGTGAATCTGAATTACCTGTAATAATATCGTCTTCTCTTACTAAAAATGAGAAATCACAACTCATTTCTGTGTTGAAAGCTCATAAACCAGCCATTGCATGGAAGATTCATGATATTAAAGGAATAAGTCCTTCGTATTGCACACATAAAATCCTTATGGAAGAAGGTCATAAAACATATGTGCAACGCCAACGAAGACTAAATCCTAATATGCAAGATGTAGTTAAGAAAGAGATTATTAAACTGCTAGATGCAGGTTTGATATATCCAATTTCTGATAGTCCATGGGTAAGCCCAGTTCAATGCGTGCCTAAGAAGGGTGGCATGACTGTCATTACAAATGAGAAAAATGAGCTTATTCCTACTAGGACTGTAACAGGATGGCGTGTGTGTATTGATTATAGAAAATTAAATGACGCCACCAGAAAAGATCACTTTCCTTTACCTTTCATAGATCAAATGTTGGAAAGATTAGCCGGAAATAGTTACTATTGTTTTCTAGATGGATTTTCCGGATATTTTCAAATTCCAATAGCACCCGAAGATCAAGAGAAAACCACATTCACGTGCCCTTATGGTACTTTTGCTTACAAACGTATGCCATTTGGACTTTGTAACGCCCCAGCAACCTTCCAAAGGTGCATGATGGCGATTTTTCACGACATGATAGAAGAATGCATGGAAGTTTTCATGGATGACTTTTCAGTTTTCGGTGATACATTTAAATCATGTCTAGTTAATCTGGAACGAATGCTTCTTAGATGCGAACAATCAAATCTAGTACTTAATTGGGAGAAATGCCATTTCATGGTTAAAGAAGGCATCGTTCTTGGACATAAAATTTCAAAAGAAGGAATTGAAGTGGATGGAGCTAAAGTAGATGTAATTGCTAAACTTCCACATCCCACCAATGTTAGAGGAGTTAGGAGTTTTCTAGGGCATGCCGGTTTTTACCGACGTTTCATAAAAGATTTTTCTAAAATTGCCACTCCTATGAATAAACTCCTAGAAAAGGATGCTCCATTCATCTTTTCAGATGAGTGTATCAAATTTTTTAATATTCTTAAAGAAAAACTCACTAATGCACCGATCATGATAACACCAAATTGGAATCTACCATTTGAACTAATGTGCGATGCAAGTGATTTTGCAATGGGAGCTGTTTTAGGACAAAGGATTGAAAAACGATTTCAACCTATATATTATGCTAGTAAGACGTTACAAGGAGCACAAACGAACTATACAACTACTGAAAAAGAACTCCTTGCTATTGTCTTTGCTTTTGATAAATTTCGATCATATCTCGTTCTAGCAAAAACGGTGGTCTATACCGACCATTCTGCTCTTAGATACCTATTTTCAAAACAAGATGCTAAACCAAGATTAATCCGTTGGATCTTACTCTTACAAGAATTTGATATTGAAATCCGAGATAAAAGAGGAGCAGAAAATCTCGCCGCTGATCATCTTTCTCGTCTTGAAAATCCCGAATTAGAAGTTCTAAATGAATCAGCCATACAAGACAACTTTCCTGATGAATATCTATTGAAGATAGATTATAAAGAAATTCCATGGTTTGCAGACTATGCAAACTACTTAGTTTGTGGATTCCTTGAAAAAGGATTATCGTACCAAATGTGAAGACCCGTCCTAATCCATCCGGACGAAGTCCATATCGATTATAAACGATTCACAACAGTTGATTACATCGCGAGATACTTGACCTCTATATGATACATTTTACAAACATTGCATTCGTTTTTGAAAAGACAAACTTTCATTACATCGAAAGTTGACAGGCATGCATACCATTTCATAATATATCCAACTATAATTGACTTGATAATAATCTTGATGAACTCGACGACTCGAATGCAACGTCTTTTGAAATATGCCATGAATGACTCCAAGTAATATCTATAAAATGAGCAAATACACAGCGGAAGATTTCTTTCGTACCTGAGAATAAACATGCTTTAAAGTGTCAACCAAAAGGTTGGTGAGTTCATTAGTTTAACTTAAACAATCGTTTCCATCATTTTAATAGACCACAAGATTTCAGATTTCCATTTCTCATAAACATACGTCCCATGCATAGAGAAAAAAATATCATTCATATGGATTGAACACCTGGTAACCGACATTAACAATATTCATATATAAGAATATCCCCATCATTCCGGGATCCTCCTTCGGACATGATATAAATTTCGAAGTACTAAAACATCCGGTACTTTGGATGGGGCTTGTTGGGCCCGATAGATCTATCTTTAGGATTCGCGTCAATTAGGGTGTCTGTTCCCTAATTCTTAGATTACCAGACTTAATAAAAAGGGGCATATTCGACTTCGATAATCCAACCATAGAATGTAGTTTCACGTACTTGTGTCAATTTCGTAAAACAGTTATAAAAGTTGCGCATGTATTCTCAGCCCAAAAATATAAAGGGTAAAAAGGCAAATGAAACTCACGATACTGTATTTTGTAGTAAAAATACATATGACGTCATTGAACAATGCAGGGTTGGCCTCGGATTCACGAACCTATATCAATTGTGTATATATTAATACGTATAATGTAAGTTACAAAATTTCATTTATTAATATGTATTATTTATATATTATAGTTTGGTAGAATTTATTCTAACCTTTATTTTAAAACGTATACTTATATTATATTTTAAGTTATATTTTATATATATATATATATCGATTTTATGTATATATATCTATAATGATTTACGTTTATATAAATAGTGACATTAATATATTTATATACATATATTTGTGGTTAGTATTGTATTTATGAAATTTTATTAGTTTGTTATGTGAATTATTAATACAATCCTAGTATATACCATAAGTATATATATAGTGTACAAAAGATTTATTTGTTAAAATAATAATTTAGATAATAATGATTTACTAATAATAATAATAATTTTATTAATAATGATAATACTAATAGCAAAAAAAATGAAAATGATAACTGTTAATGATACTAATAATAATAACTCTAAAATAATATTAATACTAATACCATACTTATGTTAATAATAAGGGTTCTAATATTTATAAAATGATAAATGATAATCATAATAATACTAGTAAATATTAATGATGATACTGATAAATATGATATTATTAATTGTAAATGTACTGATGATACTATTATTTATAAACCGGTACAAATTCTAATATTGATGATAATAATATATTTTTATTTCCTTCATAATAATAATAATGATAATCATAATCCTAATGATGATAAAATACTAAAATGATAAGTTTATTACTAATAATAATATTATTAATACCTATCATAATAATAATAGTAATGTCTATAATACTTTCAAATATGATAACAAGTATGATACTAATAATAACAATAACAATAACAATCAAAACAATCACAATAATAATAATAATACTAATAATAATTAATATATAATAACAATAATAAAATTAGAAAAGAAAACTACCTCACATGAAAAGAGTTTCAAAAAAAAAAAAGAAACTACCGTCCTCTGGACTCGATCTCGTGACCACATGCTCACACGCAAACACTCTCGACCATCCCACCAATTCTGATTCTCTGTACTAATATCGAATTTAAATTTTATATATAAACTGTTTTTCTTCTATTCCTCTTCTTCTCCACAAGTCTCACGGATTCAACAAAACATCAATAACCAAAAAAAAAAAAAAAAAAAAAAAAAATCAGGGTTCCTTTTAAAGCTTCAAAACATTACAGAAAAAAAATAATTTGGGTTCTAAAATAAAAAAAAAAACACTAAAGGCCTACTGCAGCGTCGGTTCTTGGAACAAAACAAAAAAAATTGATTTCGTAATAGATAACATTATAGATAATGTTTATAACACGAAATAGTTTTCTAAACATGTATAAAAACTACTGGAATCGTCAATTTGATCAGAAACATATACACGAACGCGAATTTGTCTCAAGAACAATTGTTGACTTTTTTTAAACTAAACTTTGACTTCAAAATTCAAGATCGATATAAAGATTTGAGAGTTGAGATTTTGCAGATAGATTCAAAGAAAGATTTCTAACCTTTCTGCATTTTTAGATTTTGAAACTTTATTCGAAATTGAATTAAGAGAAAAAAAAATTGGAGCGTGCAGAGAAGAAGAAAAAAAAAATATCGCTGTGCTCTTTAATCCCATTGGATTTCCTTTTTATTTGATTTGCAATTATACATAATCATTTTGTAATAATAGAGATCGGTTGATAAAAATTGGAGAAAATGTCAACACAGGTTCACGAGTTTGGAGCAGAAAAGAAACAAAAATAATAATAATAATAATAGAGATAAAGGATACAGAGGTCAAGCGTATAATATAGATCCCTACTGTGTTTTTTAATTAATAATAATAATATATAATAACAATACTATTAATATCTAATAATATTAATAAAATTAATAATAATGATAAATATAATATTAATGATAATAATAATTGTAAAAATGATAATAATAATAATAATAATAATAATAATAATAATAATAATAATAATAATAATAATAATACCATACTAATTATGATAATATTAATATTTTATCGATAATAATAATATTAGTAATAATAATCTAATTTATACATCCAATTTCATCTTTATATGATATAAAGTGATATTATGAATACAAATATTGATATTTGACGATACAAATAACATTACTACAACAACTATATTTGTATTTAAATTTAATTTATTAATATCATCTATTATTATGTAATATTTAATAATTATGTAATATGTATTGTAACATATACTGAATATTATATATTTATGCATTTTAATATAAATATATTATAATATTTATTTACATACTAATTATATTATACTTATGTATGTAATTATGAAAAATATAAATGTTTTATATATGTAAGTATTATATATATTTATTAAAATAGTACATTATTTCATCATAGATATATTATAAATTTCTACATATACATAATATAATAATTATGTATAAAATCATATATATATAGTTATATTTATGTATATATGTATACTACCATATATATAAAATCATGTTTTAAATGTTGAGTAGATGATTAATTATGTATATTAAACAATTAACAACAAAGTATAACATTGTACATTTAATATTTTGATAACGTTGGTAAAATATGTTTGAATCATTTATATACAATATACTATATATATTCAAAATGAAAATCTTTAGTTATTAAATGTTATTTTTTATAATAACAAAATTACTTAATAGTTCATTAATACTAATATAATTAGTTTTATATATAATTATTTATATTTACATTCTTAGTTACAATTAAAGGTTCGTGAATCGTCGGAAATAGTTAAAGGTCAAATGTTATCATGAAATAGTTCAAACATAATGAGACTCGGTTTAATAGACTTTGCTTATCGAGTCGAATCATATAAGATTATGTTTAAATTTGGTCGGAAATTCCCGGGTCATCACAGTACCTACCCGTTAAAGAAATTTCGTCCCGAAATTTGAGTGAGGTCGTCATAGCTAACAATAAATATGTTTTCCTGACGAATATGAGTTGATAACTTGAGTTTTATCATCATTGAGTAATATGGATAAAAATAATTCAATTATTCGAAGAGTGCGAATGAAGCTATTCACAAAAGGATGAAATGAGAAACAAAGATTTGTTTTTAACTTTTGACGTAGTCAGGTTTGAATTTAGAAAATAAGGCGCGTCTTAACTTTTGACATTGCCTTGGTTGAATTCCGGAATTTAAGGGATTTAAAGAAAATCTTGAAGATCTATAAAATCTGATTCTTCGGGATTTATGGAAATTAAGATCTCTTTAATTAAATACGGTGATCTGCCCTGATTACTACGTCTGATATTTCCAGTATAAATTAAGCTCTTCCTTTCCATTATTCTCACCATTCTTATACTTTCTTTCTTAGTTCATACATCCAAAAGATTCTGAAAATGATTAATCCAGTTCTGATCCTTGTCCTCATCCTTACTATCGCAACAATCATTCTCCTTTTCCAACTTCCACCAGAGGAATCTGCTTTCTTCTACTTCGCCCTCGGGATTATAATGTTTTTAATTCTCCCGTGTCTTTATGTTGCGATAAACATTGATATACACGGTTTGTAATTTATGTGTTGTTATCGGACTTTATATTCTCCCTTATATTTCAAAGCTCTATGCTTTTGTTTTCTCTTCCCGACTTCAAGTCAAGCGAATAATGGTCCAGAATTTATAGATATAGAGTTTCGAATGATTATAATGTTCTAAGCATGAAGGAACGTGATAGCACGATTTGATTTTCAAATTTATCAACATCACGGAAGATAGAACCATCAAGAATACATTTTCTTGATTTATTACGGAGTTAAGTAGGATGAAAGAGTTATGTAACATGGCACATGATGACGTTATGATCTGTGAATCATCACGTTTCATTTAGAAACTCAGCATGACTTACTGTAATATAATCACGTTGATCAAGTGTCATTATATTATACTAACTCATGCATCAGTTCCCATCATTACTACAATAACATTCATATTTTAAGCTTGAAAATTTACAGAATATAGAAACTAACAGTTTCTATATGATGTAATACTGATAGCACGAAAATATTAATGATTTCAGATAAGAATAGTTATAAAAATATCTCCAGAAATATGGAGGATATTTATAATGAAAGGTACGATAATATCTCAGAATATCTAAGATCAGAGGATGATAGAAACTATTGTCTGCAAGGGTTTAGAGTAAGGAGCAAGTTATTCACTATAGACTTTAGCAGACATTGAATTATTTGGATTCTTTGAAGTCAAACTTATTCTTTGTGATTTATCCACGGCTTTCTTCATAGTTTCGCATAATCTGCTTTTCGGTACTATATTTTCTATTGAATGTTTCCAATATATTGATACACAGGAAGCACGAAGAGGTATATAATTTCGGACGAGAATATTTATGAAAATATCCTCAGAAATATCAAAGATATTGATGATGATATTTTGGAATTTCTAAGTTCGACGGTTGATGGAGAAAGATTTTCCGCAAGATTTTAACATGACTTCGGAGCAAGATATTCTCTAAAGATTTCAACGGATCCAGAATTACCCGAATCCTTTTAATATAGGATTTGGTCCTTGTATTTGTCCTTGGTCTCCTTCATGGGTAACTCAATCTGTTTTTCAATACCCAATTTTCTATCGAGCGTTCCTAACACTCCTTTCTTTATCATCAAACTTTTGTCCGTTTAGACCATCTACCATTTTTCTGTTTCCTCTGCATTTAATGCTATGATATCTGAATCATCGGTTATTAATCCGAGGTGGTTTCAGGAGAATTGTGTTTTTAGATGATTAAACGCTGATGGTAATATGATGGAATATGAAAGGTTACCTGGTAACAATAAAAGAGCACGCGTATATATAAACGTTATAATAAGGTTGTTTCGTACGAAAAGTCGAAGTTGACTTGTTGGAGTTGTGACAAAATTGGCTAATTTTGAAAAGGGATCGCAAAGTTGTTTTTGTTAATAAATGCCAAAGGATCTGACGCGGCTACGTGTTGAACTTTTACTCAATTGCCGAGAGTTTCTCAGGTGCATAACTATATGCATAAATCTTTCCTTCCGTAGATGAAGTGCGGTTGATTCATCCTATCGATTGAGGTGTTTTCAAGAATCATGAAAGGTTTGAACGCAGAATGTAATCGTGAAGATACAAATGAGGTTTAAGACGAAATCAAGTGGCAAACTTGAAGAATTGTTTAGTTTCATATGTTATATTCAATATTTTAATTCATTTTAATTGTCCAATGTTATTAGTCCACAGTCGATAGTCCACAGTTGACAGTGCAATCATTCATATATAGTTTAATATATAATATTTGAATTAATTAATACGTATCGTGACCCGTGTACATGTCTCAGACTCGATCACAACTCAAAGTATATATATTATTATAGAATCAACCTCAACCCTGTATAGAGAACTCGATCATTACTGCATATAGAGTGTCTATGGTGATTCCAAATAATATATATAGATGTGTCGATATGATATGTCAAAACCTTGTATACGTGTCCCGATATTTAAAGTGCGTAAAATAAATAACAGAAATTAAATGACGATAAATAAAGTGCGTAAAGTAAATAACAGAAATTAAATGACAATAAATAAAATTGCGAGAATATAAATTGCGATAAAATAAATTGCGATAAATAAATTGCGATAAATAAAATGTAATACGGAATTAACAGTTAGCTAGGAACAGTTAGCTAGGATTTTGTTAGCGTGGTTTCTTAATAAAATTTAATATTGTTAATTAGTCTGTTTCTAATCAATTTTTATTGTGTCCATTATTTCTTCATTATGCCACTTGTTGGATTCTGATAGGTCAAAATTCAAATATGAAATTGAATTTGAATGAAAATAGTTATTCTTTGGTGAACGGATAAGTATCCCGGTGGTTGTAAATAGGATAGTGAATAACTGTTGAATCAGATTCGAAGAATATACAGTGTAACTTATTAATGTGAAATTTAAATATTTCTCGGGTATTACCTACCCGTTAAAATATTTTTATTATTAACAGTTTGTACAAAAGAATTTTTAATTACAATCTTTATGAAAACATATATACATATATATTTTCTTCAAATGTAATCATGAATTTAATGAGTTAACATGATATTAAACTCATTTAGTTTTCAGTTGGAACTAGAATAAATAATCTCTAAAACATTAGAGATTACATAATCACCATGTCGAACGAAGATAACTGATGTAGAATGTCATGTAGAATGATGATTATACTCGAGGTATAGATTGAGATGTTGAGGCATGTGATATTGAAATTTGGGTTGTTGGTGGTACCGTTGGTGCCGGTGATTTGGATGAAGCTGGTACGTTTTGCACCATATTTTCCAAGACTACAACTTATGCGCGAAGTTCGTTAACTTCTTCTATTACACCGGGATGATTGTCGGTTCGGACGAGCGGATGAATGAGGTTTAGAATCTGAGATAGTATATGATCGTGATGAGATACTTTGGAAATGAGAGAGAAAATGGTGTCTCGAACAGGTTCGCCGGTAAACGTTTTAGGTCCATTGTCAAGAGGTGAATTTGGTTAGTGGAAATGATCGCCTTCTTCGCGTTTCCATTGATTAAGTCGACTACGAACCCATCTCCAATTCATTCAGAATAGATGATGGCTAATTGATCGATTCATTCCGGTTACTCTGCTTTCGGAGCTCGAGTGGAAATCCATATCGAAATAGCTGTCGGAATAACTATCGAAATAGCTATCGAAATTAGATGGACTCGAACTGGTTGAGGGATTCATCTCGTACGATCAGATGAAGGATTTTCGATAAGAAATAGATTATAGGATGTAGATTAGTACCCTGCAATACATAATTTACATATGCATATATAATACTAAAATCCCATAAGCTACGGAGGAATCTACGGAAGCTGTCAGGCAAAGGTAACAATAACAGATACGCTAAGATATGAATTTAACTATACACTGTCTATGCAATAAAGGCAGTAAGACGTGTCTTAGACTTTAAGGATGGTAAGCAAATAATTTTTCGACACTAAATGATAAGCAAAACTTTTGACATGCAAACACGGTCGAAGTCCAGACTCATTAATGCATTCTAACGACTATCAGTTAGACTCACTAATGCAAGACCTGGTTCGCTAAGACCACCGCTCTGATACCAACTGTGAAGACCCGTCCTAATCCATCCGGACGAAGTCCATATCGATTATAAACGATTCACAACAGTTGATTACATCGCGAGATACTTGACCTCTATATGATACATTTTACAAACATTGCATTCGTTTTTGAAAAGACAAACTTTCATTACATCGAAAGTTGACAGGCATGCATACCATTTCATAATATATCCAACTATAATTGACTTGATAATAATCTTGATGAACTCGACGACTCGAATGCAACGTCTTTTGAAATATGCCATGAATGACTCCAAGTAATATCTATAAAATGAGCAAATACACAGCGGAAGATTTCTTTCGTACCTGAGAATAAACATGCTTTAAAGTGTCAACCAAAAGGTTGGTGAGTTCATTAGTTTAACTTAAACAATCGTTTCCATCATTTTAATAGACCACAAGATTTCAGATTTCCATTTCTCATAAACATACGTCCCATGCATAGAGAAAAAAATATCATTCATATGGATTGAACACCTGGTAACCGACATTAACAATATTCATATATAAGAATATCCCCATCATTCCGGGATCCTCCTTCGGACATGATATAAATTTCGAAGTACTAAAACATCCGGTACTTTGGATGGGGCTTGTTGGGCCCGATAGATCTATCTTTAGGATTCGCGTCAATTAGGGTGTCTGTTCCCTAATTCTTAGATTACCAGACTTAATAAAAAGGGGCATATTCGACTTCGATAATCCAACCATAGAATGTAGTTTCACGTACTTGTGTCAATTTCGTAAAACAGTTATAAAAGTTGCGCATGTATTCTCAGCCCAAAAATATAAAGGGTAAAAAGGCAAATGAAACTCACGATACTGTATTTTGTAGTAAAAATACATATGACGTCATTGAACAATGCAGGGTTGGCCTCGGATTCACGAACCTATATCAATTGTGTATATATTAATACGTATAATGTAAGTTACAAAATTTCATTTATTAATATGTATTATTTATATATTATAGTTTGGTAGAATTTATTCTAACCTTTATTTTAAAACGTATACTTATATTATATTTTAAGTTATATTTTATATATATATATATCGATTTTATGTATATATATCTATAATGATTTACGTTTATATAAATAGTGACATTAATATATTTATATACATATATTTGTGGTTAGTATTGTATTTATGAAATTTTATTAGTTTGTTATGTGAATTATTAATACAATCCTAGTATATACCATAAGTATATATATAGTGTACAAAAGATTTATTTGTTAAAATAATAATTTAGATAATAATGATTTACTAATAATAATAATAATTTTATTAATAATGATAATACTAATAGCAAAAAAAATGAAAATGATAACTGTTAATGATACTAATAATAATAACTCTAAAATAATATTAATACTAATACCATACTTATGTTAATAATAAGGGTTCTAATATTTATAAAATGATAAATGATAATCATAATAATACTAGTAAATATTAATGATGATACTGATAAATATGATATTATTAATTGTAAATGTACTGATGATACTATTATTTATAAACCGGTACAAATTCTAATATTGATGATAATAATATATTTTTATTTCCTTCATAATAATAATAATGATAATCATAATCCTAATGATGATAAAATACTAAAATGATAAGTTTATTACTAATAATAATATTATTAATACCTATCATAATAATAATAGTAATGTCTATAATACTTTCAAATATGATAACAAGTATGATACTAATAATAACAATAACAATAACAATCAAAACAATCACAATAATAATAATAATACTAATAATAATTAATATATAATAACAATAATAAAATTAGAAAAGAAAACTACCTCACATGAAAAGAGTTTCAAAAAAAAAAAGAAACTACCGTCCTCTGGACTCGATCTCGTGACCACATGCTCACACGCAAACACTCTCGACCATCCCACCAATTCTGATTCTCTGTACTAATATCGAATTTAAATTTTATATATAAACTGTTTTTCTTCTATTCCTCTTCTTCTCCACAAGTCTCACGGATTCAACAAAACATCAATAACCAAAAAAAAAAAAAAAAAAAAAAAAATCAGGGTTCCTTTTAAAGCTTCAAAACATTACAGAAAAAAAATAATTTGGGTTCTAAAATAAAAAAAAAAACACTAAAGGCCTACTGCAGCGTCGGTTCTTGGAACAAAACAAAAAAAATTGATTTCGTAATAGATAACATTATAGATAATGTTTATAACACGAAATAGTTTTCTAAACATGTATAAAAACTACTGGAATCGTCAATTTGATCAGAAACATATACACGAACGCGAATTTGTCTCAAGAACAATTGTTGACTTTTTTTAAACTAAACTTTGACTTCAAAATTCAAGATCGATATAAAGATTTGAGAGTTGAGATTTTGCAGATAGATTCAAAGAAAGATTTCTAACCTTTCTGCATTTTTAGATTTTGAAACTTTATTCGAAATTGAATTAAGAGAAAAAAAAATTGGAGCGTGCAGAGAAGAAGAAAAAAAAAATATCGCTGTGCTCTTTAATCCCATTGGATTTCCTTTTTATTTGATTTGCAATTATACATAATCATTTTGTAATAATAGAGATCGGTTGATAAAAATTGGAGAAAATGTCAACACAGGTTCACGAGTTTGGAGCAGGAAAGAAACAAAAATAATAATAATAATAATAGAGATAAAGGATACAGAGGTCAAGCGTATAATATAGATCCCTACTGTGTTTTTTAATTAATAATAATAATATATAATAACAATACTATTAATATCTAATAATATTAATAAAATTAATAATAATGATAAATATAATATTAATGATAATAATAATTGTAAAAATGATAATAATAATAATAATAATAATAATAATAATAATAATAATAATAATAATAATAATAATAATAATAATACCATACTAATTATGATAATATTAATATTTTATCGATAATAATAATATTAGTAATAATAATCTAATTTATACATCCAATTTCATCTTTATATGATATAAAGTGATATTATGAATACAAATATTGATATTTGACGATACAAATAACATTACTACAACAACTATATTTGTATTTAAATTTAATTTATTAATATCATCTATTATTATGTAATATTTAATAATTATGTAATATGTATTGTAACATATACTGAATATTATATATTTATGCATTTTAATATAAATATATTATAATATTTATTTACATACTAATTATATTATACTTATGTATGTAATTATGAAAAATATAAATGTTTTATATATGTAAGTATTATATATATTTATTAAAATAGTACATTATTTCATCATAGATATATTATAAATTTCTACATATACATAATATAATAATTATGTATAAAATCATATATATATAGTTATATTTATGTATATATGTATACTACCATATATATAAAATCATGTTTTAAATGTTGAGTAGATGATTAATTATGTATATTAAACAATTAACAACAAAGTATAACATTGTACATTTAATATTTTGATAACGTTGGTAAAATATGTTTGAATCATTTATATACAATATACTATATATATTCAAAATGAAAATCTTTAGTTATTAAATGTTATTTTTTATAATAACAAAATTACTTAATAGTTCATTAATACTAATATAATTAGTTTTATATATAATTATTTATATTTACATTCTTAGTTACAATTAAAGGTTCGTGAATCGTCGGAAATAGTTAAAGGTCAAATGTTATCATGAAATAGTTCAAACATAATGAGACTCGGTTTAATAGACTTTGCTTATCGAGTCGAATCATATAAGATTATGTTTAAATTTGGTCGGAAATTCCCGGGTCATCACACCAAAGACGAAAGAAATTCTTCAGTGATATAAAACACTATTTTTGGGAAGATCCACATCTGTTTAAAAGTTGTCCAGATGGAATAATACGCCGATGTGTATTTGGAGATGAAGCTAGTAAAATTTTAAACCATTGTCACACAGGACCAACAGGAGGGCATTATGGGCCTCAACTAATAGCAAGAAAAGTTTATGATGCTGGATTCTATTGGCCTACAATTTACAAAGACGCACACCTTCTTTGCAAATCCTGTGATGCTTGTCAAAGGGCCGGAAAAATAAGTCAACGTGATGAAATGCCACAAAATGTCATCCAAGTATGTGAAGTATTTCACATTTGGGGTATTGACTTTATGGGTCCATTTCCAAAATCTCATAATAATCTATATATACTCGTAGCCATTGATTATGTATCTAAATGGGCGGAAGCACAAGCTCTCTGAACTAACGATGCACGAGTTGTAGTCAACTTTTTAAAACGTCTTTTTGCAAGGTTTGGAACACCGAAAGCTTTGATAAGTGATCGGGGTACTCATTTCTGTAATAATCAACTTGAGAAAGTTCTTAAAAGATATGGAGTAACTCATAAAATCTCCACCGCATATCATCCACAAACAAGTGGACAAGTTGAAAATACCAACCGAGCTTTAAAACGTATTCTAGAGAAAACCATAGGATCAAATCCGAAGGAATGGTCCATTAAATTGGAGGATGCACTCTGGGCTTTTAGAACAGCCAACAAAACTCCAATTGGAACCACACCTTTTAGACTTGTTTATGGAAAAGCATGTCATCTTCCAGTAGAAATTGAACACAAAGCATTTTGGGCTTTGAAGACATGTAATCTTGATTTACATGAAGCCGGACGTCTACGATTAAGTCAACTAAACGAATTAGAAGAACTAAGACATGAAGCATATGATAATTCATTAATCTATAAAGAAAGAACGAAGAAATGGCATGATAAAAGAATCAGAAGTTCAAAAGAATTTAAGGAAGGAGACAGAGTTCTTCTTTTCAGTTCACGATTCAAGCTATTTCCTGGAAAATTGAAATCAAGATGGTCTGGACCATTCATAGTCAAAAGAGTATTCCCATACGGAACGATAGAATTGATAAATTCAAATGGGATTGAATTTAAAGTTAATGGTCACAGAGTTAAATGTTACATACATGGTCCGATGGAAGTTGACAATGAAGTTAATCATAATTTCACCACCCAAGAAAACCTTCAAAATGAAAACATAAATATGTTATCAACAACATATGAAAAATCAAAACTGGAATATAGGGAGGATTCAAATTTGAGTGATGAAGAAGAATTCCTATACAAACCTCCCATTCCAAGAAACGAAGAAAAATGTGAACAAGAAATTCAAATAGAAATGAAAGAACCAAGGAAAGAACACCCGAAAAAGGTTTACAAACCAACTCGACTTACTAAAGCAGGAGACCCGGGTGAATTTATCATTTCTTGCTTACTTAATGATGGTGCTGTATATAATGGACTCGCAGATTTAGGAGCAAGTGCAAATATTATGCCTCTTTCCTTATACAAAAGATTAGGCATGGGTAAATTAAAACCAACCAAAATAGGTGTTCAATCATTTGACCAAACCATTAAACACCCGGTTGGAATAGCAAATAATTTACTTGTTAACGTGGGAAGTTTGACCTTTGTTACAAACTTCATAGTGATTAATATGGAGGAAAACCTTGATATTCCTCTAATTCTAGGTCGCCCATTTTTAGCAACCACCGAGGCATTCATTGATGTAAGAGAAGGTAGAATAACACTTAGGAATGGTGATACATCGATCACCTTTGTGAACCGAAAGTTTAGATCTCCACAAACCAAAACTGTTAGACCAATAAAAATGCATAAGTGTGGGGAAGATGAAGAAACACTTAATGATGATCCAATCACAAAGAATGCCGTTGATGATACGAAATTAGATGAATCCATTTTTAACAGTTCAACGAAGAAACTTTATAAACGGATTCACGATGCTAAGATTAAAGGAAACTTTAAGTTATATAACCGATTAATATCCAATTTATCGTCAAAAGAAAAGGAAATGTTAGTTGAATTTGTGAAAGTTACGGAGGAAATCAACAAATGGATTGAAGTAAAAGTCAAAGATATACAAGTTGTTGATGATTCAATTAAAAATAATGTTAATCACAATTTCGATACCACAGCCAACTAAGTGTGGGGAGAATCAAAAGGGTTTATGTATTTCTGTTAGAGTTAGATTGTCTGTTTTCGTGTAGTTCTCGAAAATGGAACCCGAATGGTCTTTCCCTAGCAGACCCTAAAGAACTAGTCTTCTCCCCCCATTCTGAATTTTTATTTTTTTTTAGGTTTTTACAAAATGAAGACTGCCTGTGAACTAAACCATGGTCTAATGCTACACGCTTTGATCACTAAACGAAATAATGACATACTACCGAGTGAATTAGTATCAGTAATCAGAGAAAGAATGGACGGAGTTAGAAAAGAATCCAGATGCGAAGATAATAAGTTACAATTTGGTAAAGGAAAATCAAAATCCGCAGCGAAAAGAAGAGCACGACACCTAGAAAGATGTCACAAATGCGGAAAATGGTCACATGGAGGTAAATGTTCAAATAATCAAACCTATTCAAACACCGAATTTGTTACTTTATGCAGAGACGGACCATTCATATGTTTAGAAGAAAAGACACTAAATGCTCGAGGTTACGCCTATGTAGCCATGGAAAACCAATTAAACCGACTATCTTATGAATGGGATAGATCATATAACTAAGAAATCTATTTCATAGGTATGTCTGTACAGTTTTTATTTTTATTTTTATTTTTAACCTTTTGATAATAAACGCTAATTTGTTCGCTAAAAAGTATTAAATTGGTATTGAATAAAATTAGGTTTGGCGACCGAAATGATTGATATCATACAAAAATTTATTACATCACTGCGAAATTTAACGTTTATTTTTAAGGTATAAATATCTTTAAACAATCAACCCAAAATATTTCAAAAATTCATCATGAGTTAAATTAGGTCTTGGAACCGAAATTAGTTTACCGAAAAGAGGGGCGCATATTTTTGATAATATTTGATTGATTAAAGTGGGATAAAAAGCCAAAAAAGATTTTTAATTTTATTTTTACCATGTTTTTAAAATTAATATATAAATCTTAAATTAATATTGTAAACTTTATAAAAACAATATATTTAAAATTGAAATATTTGAAAAATTAATATAAGTTTGGTGTGAATTTATAATATGAATTTTTAAAATTAAGTTTGGTGTGAATTTTTAATTTTTAAAATATGAATTTTCAATTTTATGCATTTTAAATTTTAAGTTTGGTGTGAATTTTTAATATTAATTTTGAATTTTATATTTAAGTTATGTGAATTTAAAAACAAAAATTTACTTTATCTCATTAAGTTAAGAATATGATTTTTAAAATTCGTCGTAAGTTGAAGACTAGGTCTTTGAACCGAAATTGCTTTACCCGAGGGAGGGACGAGAACTTTTATTATCATTATTTTTAATCTTATTGAATTAAAATATGCCAAAAACATTGAAAAAACCCAAAAATTTTAGCTTTTAAAACAATCGCTACAAAAAGACAAATTTTAAAATTTTGTCGAGGGACGGACTAGGACATCGATCCGAAACGACCTCGTCCTAAATAACAAGGGAAACAAAATTTTAAAATTAAGTACTTAATTGTTTTATAAGTTAATGATTATAAAAAAAAATAGCAAACTCCGCGACTCGCGAAGTTTGAAGGGTCCAAACACCGCGAGTCGCGGGAGGACCGAAATACAGAAAAAATAAAAAGAGCTGCAAACTGATCAGTCCACACACCCAAAACCGAAAAAATCCGAAAATACACGAAAAAAAACCCCCAAAATCACAATTTTTAACCGTTAATCATCAATTCTTTTACTAAAATCATGTTGAGAAGGATGCTATCTAGGAATTACTCAAGAAAAACGGTAAATTTCTACACCTAAACACCATTTAATCCGAAATTAGTGTTCTTGAGCCATTTTTTCCCCAATTTGATTTTGATGCTTTTTAGTGTAATTATGCTTAAATTGTTTATGTATTATGCTTGTATAACCTAGATTGATGCTATTTAACATGATTAGAAGCCTTAAACTTCAAATTTTGAATAATCTAGGGTTTGTGTTCTTGAGCAAATTTGGGGCTTTTTTGATATAAACAGGTTATGGCCGATTTTTGTCATGAATTGTTGCTAAATTAAGTAGTGTAACATGTCTAGGTAGTTAAATGATCCAAACTTTGAGCCTAAACATGATTTTGAGAATTAAAGTGGACTTTTTCAAGTCTAAAATTCATGAACTTGATTTTTGAGAGATAATGCCATTTGAAACTTGTTTAATTGCTAGTAATGATTATTTTGACATGTTATTTGAATTGAATGCTTATGAACTTGGCGAACATTTTCGTATATGCTTATTTGAAAAAGTGTAGATTTGATAAAAATGTGAAAATGAGCTTAAGTTTGATATAAATTGATCATGTCATTGTAATTATTTTGATTGATGATTTTGCTGACACTAATGCATATTTGGATGCACAAAAACTGTGTTTGATGTGTTTTGCAGACTGAAAGGGGTGAATCTTCATCCCAAGCTCGCAATGCTCCTGCTGAGAATGCGGAACAACAGGAGGTGGATAACTACTACAAGCAGGATATACCTCATCCAGTCATGACCTTTTCTGATATGCACTTGGAAGAGTTGCACCCGAACCTGAGATTTGACAGACTTTGGATAGATTATCCAAAATATCAAAGGGGTTTGCATACTCTTCATTCTAAGGTTGTTGAGGTACCGAGGGTCATAGAATGGGGACCCTTAGAAGCTGTAGAATTGGCCGGGCCAATTAGAGAATTACTTGTACAGAGGTATGGTAATTCTACTTTTAATGACTGGGTACGTTTATTCACCATGCGTAGACCTGTATATAAAGTATGGTGTGAAGAATTGTTGTGTAGTATAGAGTTGAATGATCGGGTAGCTAGTTTAACCGATCGTTCTTTTATTAGATTTTTATTAGGCGGTTCGATGCACCACATGTCTTTACTAGACATGGCTCAGGCTTTACGTATATATACGCCTGAGGAGTTAGCATCTGCCGATTGTAGAGGGTTGATACTAAACGGTAGAAAGATAGATGAAAATTTTGATACACACGGTGTGTGGAGTCAAATGACAAGCCATAACCGTTTCAAGGGGGGAAATTACTCTTATTTGGATATAGATAGAGCTGAATTAAGAGTGATTCATAGGTTTTTAGCTAATTCGATTACACAAAGGGGTAAGAACAAGGAAAAAGTAAATGAACAGGATTTGTTTTACCATATGTGTATTCGAGACCTACAAAGCGCTGTAAGTATACCATATTGTGTGGGTTATTATTTATCAGCTATGGTTCGGGGGATGAGACCACATAGCATAATAGGAGGTGGTATTTTTATTACTTTGATTGCTGAATATCTCGGTGTGGATATAAGTCAGGGGGGATTATTAGTAGAAGAACCAGAACCCCGCGATACTATAGGTTTAAATGTATACCATGGTGCGAAAGTTTTGAAGAGGCGAAATAACGCCGCAGTACCATACCATGGTAGACATCCACAGGTTGAGAGAAACCAACAGCAAGGTAATGTAGGAGGGGGGAATGAGATGCAAGAAATGCAAAGGTTTATAGCTTCTCAGGAGTACGAAAATGCTAGACAGAGAGCATTTGAAGATTGGCAAGTTCATCAGAACCAAATCATAGCTCATTGCCAACATATAGGTAGAAACTATATTCCTACACCGAAACCCATCTTCCCTCCCTGGTCTATAGAGATGCAACCACCGTATCCTACATATAACCCTGCCGAAGCATTCTATAGCACCTATGGTTATGCCTGGAACCCCTATTGGTATCAATATCATCCCTAGTCTACTTATTTTTTATTTTATTTTGTAATTTGTAATGATTGATACGTTTAATACTTTTGTTAATCTTGTAATAGTTTTTATAATTGTCTAACTTTTATTCTTAGATTTTAATAATTTTTGAATGTGGGGTAATATACCAAACTTCAAAAATATGTATATATGTTTGCAGTTTATCTTATGTACACAACAGGGTAAAACAACGCATTTTCAAAGACTGGCATTAAGTTCAGCAAAAGCAACTAATTTTGACGACAAGATGCAAAATATATGTGAAATAACAACAAGACGGAATGAACAAATGATGTGCACCATTTATCATTCAGCAAACAAACGCCAATATGTTTGGAAACTTTGGTAAAATTTAATCAATTTCACACAAATCACCCTCAATAATTTAAATTGTTACTGATTTCTTGCAAATGAGGGCATTGCAAGATCTTAAGTGTGGGAAGGGGTTAAATTCTTTCGGTTCTTTCGGATTTTAAAATTTTTTACTTTATACACTTGGTTACCATTAAAAATACTAGTAAAGCAGTAGTTGTATTAGAATCTAGTGCTCTCTGATAATAAAGAACAGCCCTAGTCTTATATACTGACTACCCAATTCTAGTAAAATTTTTAAAAATTTTCAATTAAATGAACTCAAAATCATGTTTATACATATTTATGAACGATAAAACTAGGTTTTAACACCGAAATTATTGTTACCTCAAAAAGGACATAAATTGAGAAACAAACCAAAATGTTAAAATTCATTTAAAATGGAATAGAGGACGATAAAAAGGAAAATAAAAGCCAAGTGTGGGAATATTTACCAAGTTATCTTAAACATATGTCACATATATCTATAACAAATAACTGAAAATACTTTTACTTTGGACTAAACTAAACTATTTTACCCGATGAAAGAAAAGAAGAGATGGATCTACACGATGAATCAATTCCATCATTAAAAGGAAGTAAAGTCTTCCGAAAAAGAAACGCGCTTCTTGATTTAGGTCATGAAGTTGTCGTCCAGACCAGCTGTAGGTTGACGAAAAATCCAGAAAAGTCATCACTAAAATCAGCAGGAAATCCACGGACCTCAGCATTAAACAGGGTCGCCAAGTGGTCAGATTTATCCTAACCATGAGAAGGATTTATCTTGTACAATGGGGGGGGGGGGGCACCATGCAAATTAGCTGGATAAGACTAATGAATCAGATCCCCAGAAAGGATAATCTCCTTAAAGATTAAAAATTAGCTTTTAAGACTGATATCACTCAATCCTTGAGATTGACCTTAAAGATTGAGAATTACAAACTCATGGAATTCAATGATATCTAAACTCGAGCTTGAACGAGAAAATATTTTGATCAAAAATTACAAACCGATTTGTTTTCTGAAAACCCTATTTTCAATGCGTTCATTACCATTGAACGTAAAATCCTAGGAATTCACCTGGAATTCATTAGGTCACCTGAACCAAATCGGGTGTCAACCGTAAGAACGGTGGTTGCATAGTGGTCAAAGACAGGACCTTGTGCCATACCGAAAAATTATAAGGGTGAGCTTTACTATTGCTCCTACCAAGGATAGTAATTGCGTCCGACACGTTATAGACCATAATTAAAAGCATGTCAGGGGACATTGCCTTAACAGTTGCTTGTTCAACGCTTTCCTTTACAACTGGACGGTAGTTTACCGAAAGGTAATATACGGGACAAGTGAACTGGACGTGTTGCTTTCCAAATACAAGGTTAGCAAGTGGGTGACACAAAACCATAAGTTTTGAGCTAAAATTTTCAAATCTGAAACCCACCAAACCCACAAAAATATTTTTCAAACACCGGTAAAGGGTTATCCCGGAAAACTTATCTAGGGTAAAAACTAGATTTAATTTTCAAAAGATCAAATGTTTTCATAAAGATCCAATTTCCTTAATGGATCTGAATTTTTATAGTCATGTGGGACTGTAAACCATATCGTTACTACCATTGTTCATACCACCGTATAGAAATCACTGATGTACAAAGTGTGAAGAATAAAGAAGTGATTCTAGTATTTCAAGACGATATTGCTTGAGGACAAGCAACGCTCAAGTGTGGGAATATTTAATAATGCTAAAAACGAACATATATTTCATAGCATTATTCCTCAAGAAAGACAAGCTTTTAGTTGCAATTGTTCTATTTAAAAGTGATATTCGTTTAAATAATAAAAGGTGAAGACAAAAGACAGATTCGACGAATTGAAGACGCAAACGACCAAAAAGCTCAAAAGTACAAAACACAATCAAAGAGGTTCCAATTATTGATAAGAAACGTCTCGAAATTACAAGAGTACAAGATTCAAAACGCAAAGTACAAGATATTAAATTGTATGCAAGGACGTTCGAAAATCCGGAACCGGGACCAGAGTCAACTCTCAACGGTCGACGCAACGGACTAAAAATTACAAGTTAACTATGCACATAAATATAATATAATATTTAAATAATTCTTATAATTATTTAATATATTATATTTATTTAAAACCGTCGGTAAACAAAGAGCCAAACTCCTCTGAGCTGTAATTTCAAACTCCGCGACTCGCGGAGTTTGAAGGCAAAATTGGCCGCGAGTCGCGGACCCCCAAAATGAGAAACTGCCTATAAAGCCAACCGAATTCTGAGCATTTTTCATAATCTTTTCCTTCTCCTCATTCATATGTAACATATATATATATATATTTATAATTTATATTTTAATTTTAATTATAATTCTAATAATAAGGGTATGTTAGCGAATGTTGTAAGGGTGTAAGTCGAAATTCTGTCCGTGTAACGCTACGCTATTTTTAATCATTGTAAGTTATGTTCAACCTTTTTATATTAATGTCTCGTAGCTAAGTTATTATTATGCTTATTTAATCCAAAGTAATCATGATGTTGGGCTAATTACTAAAATTGGGTAATTGGGCTTTGTACCATAATTGGGGTTTGGACAAAAGAACGACACTTGTGGAAATTAGACTATGGGCTATTAATGGGTTTTATATTAACTAAACAATACCTTGTTAATTTAATATACAAACTTATAATTTGACGTATTTATATATAACCACATACGCTTGACTGGGTACGGTGGGCGGGATATCTATAAATACCAATAATTATTCATTTTACCGGATACGGAACTGGATTAATAGTTAATAAACTTGTTGAAACAGGGGTGAATTACATTCAAGGGTAATTGGTGTAATTGTTAACAAAGTAGTAAAACCTTGGTTTACACGCAGTCGATAACCTGGTGTATTCATTAAACAAAGTATTAAAACCTTGTTACAATTCGAATCCCCAATTAGTTGGAATATTTGACTTCGGGAATAAGAATAATTTGACGAAGGCTTTCGCTCTTTATATTTATGACTGATGGACTATTATGGACAAATCCGTATGGACATATTAAATAATCCAGGACAAAGGACAATTAACCCATGGGCATAAAACTAAAATCAACACGTCAAACATCATGATTACAGAAGTTTAAATAAGCATAATTCTTTTATTTCATATTTAATTTCCTTTATTTAATATTTAATTGCACTTCTAATTATCGCACTTTTATTTATTGTTATTTAAACGCACTTTTAATTATCGTACTTTTTAATTATCGCACTTTTATTTTATCGCACTTTTATTTATTGCAATTTCATTATCGTTATTTATTTTACGCTTTAAATTAAGTCTTTTATTTATTTAATATTTTACATTAGGTTTTAACTGCAACTAAAGTTTTAAAATCGACAAACCGGTCATTAAACGGTAAAAACCCCCCTTTATAATAATAATATTACTTATATATATATATATATATATATATATATATATATATATATATATATATATATATATATATATATATATATATATATATATATATATATATATATATATATATATATATATGTATTTCTATAAAAGTAAACTAATATAGCGTTAAGCTTTGTTTAAAAAGATTCCCTGTGGAACGAACCGGACTTACTAAAAACTACACTACTGTACGATTAGGTACACTGCCTATAAGTGTTGTAGCAAGGTTTAAGTATATCCGTTCTCTAAATAAATAAATATCTTGTGTAAAATTGTATCGTATTTAATAGTATTTTCTGCTAAAATTTAATAGTATTTTATACCACTCTGCTAAAGCATCAGTCATCAAATAATTGCGACCCCTAGCCATACCCGCCGCCTTCTCTAGCCGCTTAACATTATCATTACGCAAATCGGGATATTCCGGCTTCTTGTGCCCTTCTTTGCCACAATTAAAACAAGTGATTTTGTTTGCGGAGGATAGACTCGGACATTCACGGGCCATGTGTGAAATGTCCCGTTCTTATTGATTAAAAACGTTCCATATTAATTGATTTCGTTGCGAGGTTTTGACCTCTATATGAGACGTTTTTCAAAGACTGCATTCATTTTTAAAACAAACCATAACCTTTATTTCATAAATAAAGGTTTAAAAAAACTTTACGTAGATTATCAAATAATGATAATCTAAAATATCCTGTTTACACACGACCATTACATAATGGTTTACAATACAAATATGTTACATCGAAATCAGTTTCTTGAATGCAGTTTTTACACAATATCATACAAACATGGACTCCAAATCTTGTCCTTATTTTAGTATGCAACAGCGGAAGCTCTTAATATTCACCTGAGAATAAACATGCTTTAAACGTCAACAAAAATGTTGGTGAGTTATAGGTTTAACCTATATATATCAAATCGTAACAATAGACCACAAGATTTCATATTTCAATACACATCCCATACATAGAGATAAAAATCATTCATATGGTGAACACCTGGTAACCGACAATAACAAGATGCATATATAAGAATATCCCCATCATTCCGGGACACCCTTCGGATATGATATAAATTTCCAAGTACTAAAGCATCCGGTACTTTGGATGGGGTTTGTTAGGCCCAATAGATCTATCTTTAGGATTCGCGTCAATTAGGGTGTCTGTTCCCTAATTCTTAGATTACCAGACTTAATAAAAAGGGGCATATTCGATTTCGATAATTCAACCATAGAATGTAGTTTCACGTACTTGTGTCTATTTTGTAAATCATTTATAAAACCTGCATGTATTCTCATCCCAAAAATATTAGATTTTAAAAGTGGGACTATAACTCACTTTCACAGATTTTTACTTCGTCGGGAAGTAAGACTTGGCCACTGTTGATTCACGAACCTATAACAATATATACATATATATTAAAGTATGTTCAAAATATATTTACAACACTTTTAATATATTTTGATGTTTTAAGTTTATTAAGTCAGCTGTCCTCGTTAGTAACCTATAACTAGTTGTCCACAGTTAGATGTACAGAAATAAATCGATAAATATTATCTTGAATCAATCCACGACCCAGTGTATACGTATCTCAGTATTGATCACAACTCAAACTATATATATTTTGGAATCAACCTCAACCCTGTATAGCTAACTCCAACATTCACATATAGAGTGTCTATGGTTGTTCCGAAATATATATAGATGTGTCGACATGATAGGTCGAAACATTGTATACGTGTCTATGGTATCTCAAGATTACATAATATACAATACAAGTTGATTAAGTTATGGTTGGAATAGATTTGTTACCAATTTTCACGTTGCTAAAATGAGAAAAATTATCCAATCTTGTTTTACCCATAACTTCTTCATTTTAAATCCGTTTCGAGTGAATCAAATTGCTATGATTTCATATTGAACTCTATTTTATGAATCTAAACAGAAAAAGTATAGGTTTATAGTCGGAAAAATAAGTTACAAGTCGTTTTTGTAAAGGTAGTCATTTCAGTCGAAAGAACGACGTCTAGATGACCTTTTTAGAAAACATACTTCCACTTTGAGTTTAACCATAATTTTTGGATATAGTTTCATGTTCATAATAAAA
The DNA here is from genome assembly GCF_046630445.1 of Rutidosis leptorrhynchoides. Taxonomy (NCBI): domain Eukaryota; kingdom Viridiplantae; phylum Streptophyta; class Magnoliopsida; order Asterales; family Asteraceae; genus Rutidosis; species Rutidosis leptorrhynchoides. Next base: position 401,942,931 of record NC_092335.1, on the reverse strand, counting down.
ATCATTTTCTCAGAATAACAACTTTTAAATCAAAGTTTATCATAGTTTTTAATTAACTAACCCAAAACAGCCCGCGGTGTTACTACGACGGCGTAAATCCGGTTTTACGGTGTTTTTCGTGTTTCCAGGTTTTAAATCATTAAGTTAGCATATCATATAGATATAGAACATGTTTTTAGTTGATTTTAAAAGTCAAGTTAGAAGGATTAACTTTTGTTTGCGAACAAGTTTAGAATTAACTAAACTATGTTCTAGTGATTACAAGTTTAAACCTTCGAATAAGATAGCTTTATATGTATGAATCGAATGATGTTATGAACATCATTACTACCTTAATTTCCTTGGATAAACCTACTAGAAAAGAGAAAAATGGATCTAGCTTCAATGGATCCTTGGATGGCTCGAAGTTCTTGAAGCAGAATCATGACACG